>NC_134206.1:238381281-238722281 GCF_965140235.1 Caretta caretta | reverse complement strand
TTGTGATTGACAGCCATCCTCTTCCTCACATAGAAGAAGTATTTGCAGAACTCCATGGAGCAAAGATGTTTTGTACTCTTGATTTGCAGAGTGCATACTACCAGGTTATGTTGCATGAAGATAGCAGAGACCTCACAGCATTTATTAAACATGAGAGACTATTTCATTTTAAACGTGTTCCATACGGTCTCGCATCTGCCCCAAGTGCCTTCCAAAAATGATGTCATTGATTCTGAAGAATCAACATGGAGTTCAGTGCTATCTGGATGATATTATCGTGT
Organism: Caretta caretta; assembly: GCF_965140235.1. Taxonomy (NCBI): domain Eukaryota; kingdom Metazoa; phylum Chordata; order Testudines; family Cheloniidae; genus Caretta; species Caretta caretta. The sequence goes on along the minus strand of NC_134206.1, from coordinate 238,722,000 downwards.
TTGGAAATACTTCTGAGGAGCATGACAATAACCTGCAGTCTGAACTAAACTGCATCAGCAAAGCAGGCCTCAAGCTCAATAGGTCCAAATGCAAATTTAGACCAACTGAACTCTCCTTTCTGGGGCATACAATTTCACAGGCTGGATTAAAATCCTGTGTCACTTGCCAAATGCATGATAAGACAGCAGTGACATGTACCCCTCCATTACAGCCTGTTCCTCTTCCTGAATCTGCATGGGAAAAAGTAGTGATTGACATTGTAGGACCCTTTGATACTGCTCCAAGTGACTGCCGTTATGGTATCACTTTATAGACTATTTAAGTAAATGGCCTGAGGTAGCATTTACATTGCAAATCTCTTCTGCTACAGTAATAAAGTTCCTCTCTTCTGTTTTTAGCAGGGAAGGTAACCCCAAAGAACTGGTTTCAGATAATGGTAGTCAATTTACTTCCCTGGAGTTTGAAACTTTTCTAGCAGAGAGGAACATTTTACACAGAAGGTCATCCCTATATCACCCTCAGGCCAAAGGGGAAATCGAACGGTTTAACAGAAGTTTGAAAGAGAGTTTGCAAATGGCTAAACTGGAAGGGTGATTGTGAATAACCTTCACTACTGATTTCTTGCAAGCATACTGGGCTACACGACATGCCACAATGCAAAGATCACCCGCAGAGTTACTGCATGGGAAACAGATGAATACTAAACTGAACATTGCTGGATTGTTAAAGCCCCAACCAAGGATGATGTGAGAGAAACAGTTGAACAGAACCAAGCAAAGTATAAGGCTTTCACAGACAAGTGGCAGGGTACTAAGGAACCAGAGTTTGAGCGTGGTTCCTTCGTTAGAATACAAAAACCTGGAATTTTATGCAAAGGGGACCATAAATTCACAGCTCCTCTTAAAATCATAGAGAAGAAGGGACCTTACACCTATCGACTTTCTGATGGGCGGGTATGGAATGCTTCTTATCTTGCACCTGCCTATGCACCAAGAGGAGATTATGCCAGCCCCAGTCTGCATTGGATGACTTCACCATAGTATCAACACAAAAAGACATTGCACTGGAACTGGGGCTTGAGAGATGGCCTGTCAGACCCAGACGACCACCTGTCTGGACTAGAGACTATGTTATGTAGTATCTACAGTGTTTTCAGTGTAATATTTCTGCCAACAGTATAGTGTCTTTTTCATATTTGTTCCTATGGTTAGAACAACAATGTTTATTTTAATTGGGAGAGTTTCTTAAGAGAGGAGGGAATGTGGTGTTTAGATGCTGCTTGTAATTATTAGAACTGGGAGCACTGGCTGTTGGGAGTCTGAAAGGACAGGAAACAGGAAAGGGGGAGGAAGTTGAGGAGGTGGAGTGAGAGCTACCGAGGGTGCAGCAGCAGCTTGGTAAAGAGGTTTCCACTTTAAAAATAAAGCCTTGTTGAAGTTTGATAGTACCTTGCCTGGTTGCTACAACAATGTTGCAGTCACTTTCAGCAAATTCCACTAAAATAGTCAAACAGCTGGCAAGGATACTAAGTTAGCCATCAGCAGTATTTAAGGAGGGCATAGGAACTCTAAAACATATGAAGCATAAAATAATCCTACTTGAGAAGGTGCAGGCCAAGTTTCATAAAACTCAACTTGTCCCTTACAATATCTGCTTGAAGGTAAATGCTGAATTGTAACTTCTGGAAAGAGAGGGCATATTTTCAAAAGAGGCCTGGAGTGAGTGGGGAACTCCTTTCGTTCCAATTGTAAAAAAAGAAAATGTAATGCAGTAAGGGCATGTGGAGATTTTAAGGTGATTAAAAACCCTCTACTGAAATTTGAAAAGTACCCACTACCTCAAATTGAAGACATTTTTGTGCACTGGCAGGGGAACAACTATTCAGCAAAATTGATTTCTCACATGCTTACCTACAGATGGAAGTTGAGGAATAGTCTAAAGCATACCTCACAATCAACACACAAAAGGGTTTGTTCCAGTACAACAGGCTAGTGTTTGGTATTGCTTCAGCTGCTGCTATATGGCAGAAGGCAGTGGACCAAGTTTTGCAAAGTAGTCCAAGAACAGAGTGTTATTTGGATGATATTATTGTGACTGGCGGAAGTAATGAAGAACATCTTGAAACCTGAAAAGGGTATTAAAACATCTAGAAGAATATGGATTATGAGCCAATCACATAAAATGTGAATTTTTCAAGGACTCGATAACTTATCGTGAGCATGTTATTGATGCACCAGGCCTACATAAGTCTCTGGAGAAGATTGAAGCAGTCCTGAAAGCTCTACCTCCAAAGAATGTGTCAAAACTTAGATCATTTCTAGGATTTATAAACTACTATGGACAATTTGTACCAAACCTAGCAACTGTATTGCATCCTCTGAACTGTTTACTGCAGACTGGTCAAAAGAGGATATGATCACATGAGTGACAAAAAGCTTTTCTGGAAGCAAAAACAATTGGTCACATCAAACAGCGTGCTTACTCACTTTAACCCATCTTTGCCTATTGAGTTAGCATGTGATGCTTCCATACGTGGAATTGGGGTGGTTATATCGCACGCCATGCCAGATGGTAGTGCGAGACCCATACCATTTGCCTCCAGATCTCTCACAGTGGCATAACATAACTATGCACAAATAGAGAAGGATGCTTTAAGTCTGGTATGGGATGTGAAGAAGGTCAAATAGTATCTATATGGGAGGAAAATCATCCTTGTCACAGACTGCTAACCCCTAGTAATCTTTCATCTGAGGAAGGGAGCTTCTATGACAAGGGCAGCAGGTATGCAATGCTGGGCTCTCTTCTTAGCTGCTTATACCTGTAACATTGAATTCAAAGGAACAGAGGTGCTTGCAAATGCAGATGGACTCTCCCACACCTGCCTGTGCCTGTTGAAGGACAGTCTGTACTAGCAACAGAATCTATCAAATTTGTCAACTTGTTTCAGGTTGAGTTCACCCCATTGACTTGTAGCTGGATCAGGCAACGAGGGATCCCACACTAGCTCATGTTCCTGAAGCCACTCTGAAGGGCTGGAAATATACTGACAACTCTTTTACACACACAAAGCTGAGCTTATCATACATCAAGGATGTGGGGATTTGTGGTGTTCTACTTAGTAGACTGTTCACAAGAGCCTTAGAAGAGCTCCACTTAGGTCACCTAGGGATAGTAAAAATGATGGCACTCACCAGAAGTCTTGTATAGTGGGCTAGTATTGACCAACAAATACAGCAGCTTTCTTAGGAATGTTTGGGTTGCTAACAGGTACAGTGTGTGCCTTTACACCATCAGCTCCCTGGCAAGATCTGCACGTTAATTTTGCAGGATTATTTTGGGGAATGGTGTCTCTAGTGGAGGTGGATGCCCATTCCAAATGGCTGGAAGATTTTTGCATGAAAACCACTACAGCTACACAGACAGTAGAATATCTTTGAAGTTTGTTTATCAGAACTGGACTGCCAGAACAAGTTGTGAGTTTTGGCCATTCATGAAGAAACATGGTATTGGATATATCACCTTGACACTATACCACCCAGCCACAAATAGCTTGGTTGAGAGGTTTATACAATCTTTTAAGCAAGCCCTGCATAAGAACAACCATACTGAGTCAGACCAAAGGTCCATCTAGCCAAATATCCTGTCTTCTGACAGTGGCCAATGCCGGGTGCCGAGAGGGAAGGAACAGCTGTGCCGCTGACTGGGAGCTGCCTGAGGTAAGCCTGCCCCAACCCCCAAGCCCACTGTCCCAGCCCGGAGCTTCCCCCCAACCCAGAGCTCCTTCCTGAACTCCAAACACCTCATCCCCAGCCCTAACCCAGAGCCTGCACCCCGCTCCCAGAACCTGTACAGCCTCTTGCAGCTCAACCCACAGCCCACTTCCACACTCCAAATCCCTTGGCCTCACCCCCCAGCCTGGAGCCCCCTCCTGTACCCCAAACTCTTCATCTCTGGCCCCACCCCATAACCCATACCCACTCCCTCACTCCAACCTCCTGCCTCAACCCACAGCCCCCTCCTATATTCCGAATCTCTTGGCCCCAATCCCTCAGACTGGAGTCCCCTCCTGCACCCCCAAACCCCTCATCCCCAGTCCTACCCCAGAGCCCACACCCCCAGCTGAGCCCTCATCCCCTCCCACAACCTTAACACCTCATTTCTGGCCCCACCCCAGAGCCAGCACCCCCCAGTTAGAGCCCTCACCCCTTCCCGTACCCTTGCTCCAGCCCAGGGAAAGTGAGTGAGGGTAGGGGAGAGTAAGCCACCGAAAGAGGGGGAATGTAGTGAACTGGGGTGGGGTCTCAGGGAAGGGATGGGGCTAGGGTGTTCAGTTTTGTGCAATTAGAAACTTTGAAACCCTATGAGAGAGCCCTGAAAAGTGATGCAAATGAAGCAGCGTGACCCAGGCCATGAGGGGGAGCTCAGGAAGTGGCTGACCCATTGAGAAGGAGGTAGTGAATTTGCTTTCGCTGGGGAGAGCCTCGGAAAGGCAGACAGGCTCTAGGATGGAATTAATCCCTGTGGTGAGCTCTGGAAAAGGGGCAAAGCCCAGAGAGGCAGTTCTGAGGGACTGGCATTCCAGCAGAGAGAGATGGAGCTGGGAAGACCTAGGGACAAGCCAGAGGCCTGGGAACCACAGGAGAGGTTGTGTTAAGCACTGGCTTCAGGAAAGTGTGCCCTGGCTGAGTTATAAGAAGAAAGACCACCACAGGACTGGAGTGACTGTCAGTAACCAGTGCTAAAGCAGAAAAAGCTACTGCACCACACCCAGTGTTAAGGAGATATGCCAGCGATGACTCCACGGGTACAGATTCAGAAAAGCACTTGAAGCCCAATTCAACTAAGTATTTAAGTACAAGCTAAATCTAAGCATGTGAATAAATCAGTTATTATTCAATCACGGTCTTAAGCCCATGCCTAACTTTAAGCCATGTAAATAGCACCAGTTCTTAAAGTTAGGCACTGCTTGTACCTTGTTGAAGTGAGCCCTAAATGAAGACTTGAAATTGATGGGACTTCACATATGCTTAAAGTTAAATATATGCTTAGGCACGTGACTGCTGAATCGTGGCCTGGATTCTTACAGGGTTTTTACTCACTTTTAATAGAGAATTGGTAGAGGTGGACCCAATCCTCAAAACTTCGAATCTGTTTCAAAGACCACAGTTTCAGGGTTGTTCAGATCTAGATTTTTTTGTTCAGATCTTTTTGGTGTGTATTCTGGTGTATTTGGTGGTATTGATCTGTGTATTCAGGATCTTATCCTGCACCATTTAAATTAATGGGAGTTCTGTCACTGACTTCTATGGGAGTAGGATCAACAATATATAGCAATATTATTACTGTACGGGGGGGAAAAATTCATGATTAGGGGCAATTTTATCAACTGAACTTCTAAAATGGTGGACATGGTTTTCCACACCCCAACGTTTAGAATTTAGAAAACCTTGTATTTGTGGATTCAGAATGCATTTGCACATGAGATGTGGGTACCTGACTATCCAAAGTTCACTGGCAAATGCAGTGTGTGCACCCATCAGTGTTTGCACATGCAGAAGTGTGGTCAGGCAAACTTTGTCTGCAATTTGGGAGGCTCCTACTGAAAATGTATTGAAATGTACAGTAGTCTCCAAATTTTAATCAACTCACTCAAGTTTGTTTTGAATACACTTATTGCTGCTTTTTATAATCGGTGAATAAATAACACAGAATGTTGTAAGAAACTTTAAAAGCATTTTTCCAGTATACAATATAGTGAGTAAGAGCTGAATGGGGACTTGGACTGCACACCTATGAAGGCCATAATAGGGAGTAAGAACCCACTTATACCCCTTTATGGGCTACCTGAACTTTGTGTCTAAGTACATGGGAGCAGGTGTTGCACACTCATTCTTCCTTCACTGTGTGGGGAGGGCCAGCACAGCTGAACCACAGATCTGATCTGAGGTCTGGTCACCCCATCTCAAATAAGATATATTGGAATATAGATACAGAATACAGAATAGGATACAGAAAAGGGCAACAAAAAATATTAGGGGTATGGAATGGCTTCCATAGGAGGAAAAATTAATAAGACTGGGACTTTGGAGCTTGGAAAAGAGTTGACTAAGGGGGGATATGATAGAGGTCTATAAAATCAGGACTGGTGTGGAGAAAGTAAATAAGGAAGTGTTATTTACTCCTTCTCATAATACAAGAACTAGGGGTCACCAAATGAAATTAATAGGCATCAGGTTTAAAACAAACAAAAGGAAGTATTTCTTCACACAACACACAGTCAACCGGTGAAAATCATTGTCGTAGGATGTTGTGAAGGCCAAGACTATAACAGGGTTAAAAAAAAGAACTAGCTAAATTCATGGAGGATAGGTCCATAGCCAGGATGGACAGGGATGGTGTCCCTAGCCTCTGTTTGCCAGAAGCTGGGAATGGGTGACAGGGGATGGACCACTTGATGATTATCTGTTCTGTTCATTCCCTCTGGCGCACCTGGCATTGGCCACTGTTGGAAGAAAGGATGGAGGGACTTTTGGTCTGACTCAGCATGGCTGTTCTTGTGTTCAGTAAGTATGTCTCATAACTTTGCTGCTGCAATAGATCAGCCTTCCCTCCTACATGCATCCTGCCCTGAGCAACAGGAAAGCTGGGAGGTAGCTGGTCCTCAGAGAGATGTCTCTAAGGTACAATGCTGCTCCTGGAGTGCCTCTGCTTACATACTCCCTCTTGATCAGTCCTGTGCATAAAGGAACAATCTAGTCTTAAAGGGTTTTGTATGGGGTACTTCCAGTTGTATTACTATAATAATAGTAATTTGAAAATAGCTTTGAGGTACAAAGCTCCCATCAGGAGAACAACTTTCACAAAGTTTGGGGGTGTCTTCCTCTTAGGGACTGGTTTGGTCTTATAGTATTTGTTTAGTTGTTTTGGGCCAGTTTCTTCACCTTGAATAGTCCTTGTCCCCTTAAAGCCAGCAGGAACTCTTGTCTCGCAAGATACTAGTTGGTGTGAGTAAGAATAATAGAATGCAACCATTAAAGTTAGTGCTTCCTGACTGGCATAGTTCTCTAAATACTTGCTTTGTAAACCCTAGGAGTTCATTGTCCTGGAAGGTATTTATTTTATTTTTTTTATTTTGCATGATGTATTTTTACCATTCTCTTACAGAGAATCCAACTCAATGTGTGTTCATGCTGCAGGAAAATTACAGTTTACCACGGCAAGTAGGTTAGACCCTCATTGTCTACCTTATGGTAAATGATCATTTTCCTACAGTGCAAGCACACATTAGGGACCCCCACTGTACTTATCTTGTTCTACTTTGCTTTTTCATTTAATATCAGCTTAACACATTCCTACAAAATTGATATGAGGGTTGGCTGGTTCTTTTGTTTGTTTGGTTTGTTTATGTAATTCAAAATATTTCTGGCTGTTTATTTCATTCTGAGAATTATTTTTTTATCAGAATCTATGTAGTATTGTCCATATTGCTCTCTCCAACATTCTGTGAGTTATAAGAATGCTGTCCATCATATGTGACAAAATATTTATTAATCAGAGAAGCAACTAGTTACCATGGGCCAGTTATAACTTAATAGCCATGCTTGGAGAATGTGGGTGGGGAGGGGACATAGGGCCAGAATTTCAGCAGGTGTAAATCCATATTTCTTCAATGACTTCAGTGAAGCTACATCATGTTACACCAGCCGAGGATCTAGCCTTGAGAATCCAGCCAACCTCAGCAGAGCCACTTCCTGGTTCCTACTTCAGTCTTAGAGCCCGCTGTAGCTGAATTGAAGCTAATGGTACAGTGCTGATTTACACCAGTTGAGGATCTGGCCCCCAGTCTCCACTCTATGTGTGGTCCCATCTGTACCCGCATTCACCAAGCACTCTTGTAGCTGACACAGGATAACTATTGCTCCTATTGGAGTAATAAATATTTTGGTGATGTTTGTAGTGCCTTTTGGGGGAAGAGAATGGCCAGCAGGTCTGCATTGCCATGGATTCACCAAGCCTGTCTCCTTGTCTCACCTTCACCCACTCCACGAGCTGAGTTTAGACATGCTTCTGCCTGCTTCAGCAGATAGATCAGAATAATCAAACAATTGAGAGTGTCCATTTTAGATTACATGCACCTGATACTAAAATAGCCGCCACATCTTTTTGGAATTGACTTTTATTTTTATACTTCCATCATCCAAGCATGTGTTTCCCTAGGTAAGGAGTTACCTGAGCTTCTTTTGAATGATTCTGATTTTTAAAAACTCTTTTGTTTATAGGATTTCTACATTCCTTATCTCATCCAGTAAAATAGGTAGAGTTCCATACCTAATGTGTGTTTTGATTAATCTGTGATGGCATTACACAATGGATTTCCCAGAGTATACCACAAGAGTAAAAAATATACTAGTACAGTACCATATTAAGACATACAGCATTTCAGCACTTTCTGTCCTGCCAACGATTAAATGAGTTTGTACTGGTTATGGTTTTATGAGGAGAAAAATTACATTCCTGTATGACTCCAGGGTGTGTTAAACGTATGTTAACTAAAGGTTTTCCTGAGAAAGCCATCCAAAATTATCATCTCCTCTTCCACACACAATATAATTATGGCCCCTAACCAAGAATGCAATTAAGCATGTGCTCAACTTTTAGCACATGTGTAGTCCCAGTGAATTGAATAGGATTATTCATGTATTTACATTTAAAAGCACGCTTAATTGCTTTGCTTGATCGGGGCCTATATACAGCATAGCTACATAGCATGAGGTAGACTTCTCCCTCCTTATCCTTAATTTAAAGTGGGTATGCTTCTGTGTCATTCTCTTTTAGTTACTCTTCATGCATCCCTAGAATCTCCTGCATAGTCAATTCTGCAGGATTGCATTGACATTGGGCCTCAATCACAACAATCTCTGCAGGAAGAAATCAATTTTTTTCATTATATTTTTGCTGGGACCCATCTGTTTCTATTTCTCCATGTTGGCTGCATTTGAGGCCATTCAACAGATTGTAAAAGTCTTTAAAGGATATTATTTTATACTGGTGACTTTGCTCCTAAATGTTTGTTTATTTTAAGTGAACATAGTGCTGTTAAAAAAGTACCAGAATAATCACGTTGATGCGTGATGTTCTCTATATATCCTCAGAATAAGTGCATCATTGGTAGTAGGAAAGCAAGCTTCACTCAATCTACACTGCCCATGTTTCACAGCTCTGACCCGTAGGGCTGTTTCCATGGATTATTCAGTTTCTGGCCATCTGAGTATGCAGACAAGGCATGACAATTAATGTTGCTTGATAACTTCTGTGATGCCTAAGAACCTGGACAGAGGAATGTTAAATTCTTTCACATGAGGACACCAAAGAGTAATTAAACAATCAGTATTAGCAGTCTCTGCTGGACTGGAACTGTGGGTTTGTAACCCATTACTAACAACCTGTGCTATCCAGTTGCACTTAATTCTTTATCTTAAACTAAGGAGGAATTCAGTCACCAAAACACGTTTTTTTCCTGCATCTCGCTAAATTTACTAGGTTTTTACCCTCTTTTTTTTAAAACTATCTTTCAGGTGGTTACTCATGAGATAAAAACCGTTGGTGTTTTATATCTTAATGACAGGAGGAAGCAGTACATTGAAGAGAAAGAAGAGAAAGCAATGCCAACAAACTATACCTAGCTCCAGGCAGGACAACCATGTCATTGAGGATTTCAGACCCAATTTAAAAGTAGCCCAACTGGTCCTTCTACACCACTCCAGAGGCATAAATTCAACAGCTCTCCCCACTGTAAAATACCTGTAGCCTAGGACCTTGCTTGGACTGCATAGAGCAAATATAGCTGGGTTGATGGCACCCCTCTCCCCTTGTAGCAGCCCTAAATCTAAGGGGTGTATCTAAAATGTTTCTATGCTCTGTCTAGTCCTGTCTGGCACAACTGCTCTGAAGTTCATATCTATTAAAATGCATTGGGGGTGGGTGGGAAGCTTGCAATGATGCTGGGTGTGTTGCACCTTTTCCTTTTTATAAACAGAGGCTTCGCTTTCCTGGACTGTCAGGATGACATATTTCATGAGCACTAAATTCAGATGAAAATTTTAACACCAATCTAAAAAATGTTGAATAAACAGCCGCATGGCTTGTCTTCTTAGCTTTCCCACCTACTGCTTTTCCTTTTGAGCTTGTGTTAAATCCTTAATGTATCTCTTCCTCATATTCTCCTTCTGGCTGTCAAATGTTTCCCGTACCCAAATGCAGTAAAATATCCCTTAAGTCATGGTGCCACATGTTCAATGTAATCAAAAAGGAGGTTGGCTTGTGTTGGGCTAGGTGCATTATGTTAAGCACACCTGGTGTTTGTGTCCCATATTGAGGAGCCATATATTTCACAGTAAGGCTGGAGCACAGAGAAATAAACAGCCATATGGCAAACAAACTTCCTTTTTACTGCTTCATTTTATTTGTTTCAAAATAGTGCAATGCCACAAATCCAGAATATTAACAATGCTCCATCTGGAAAGAGGAAAGTTTTGCTGCCCTGCACCAGCATCTTAATGTTCTTGCAAAACTTCAATCAACACCTCATGCACCAGGAATTGGCCATAGTTAATGACATCAGCAAGGATCATACATTGTCTATTCATTTCTCCTTGCCCTATTTAAAAATATGCATGGCAAGACGTCATATATAACACATGTAAGAGATGAAAACAAGTTGTCTCTATTACATGACCAATTCTGCACTCCTTCATTATTGCTTTCCCCATTGAGATCCATGGAGAGTTATGAGTGAATGAGAACGGCAAGACTGGATAATGACTTGGGTCCTATTCCTGACTCTGCCATTCACTCACTGGGCTATCTTTGCAGTGCAGTCACTGAACAGCGCTGTGCCTCAGTTTCCGCATTGTAAAAATGAGATGCTGATGATATTTATCCATTTGAGTGAGGATAAAAAGTGTTATTTAAGTGTAAGAGATTATTTATTCTTTTATTTTATTGTTCTTCTTATTCTGTAATATACCAACACATAAGAGTCCTGTGCTTAGCTTAGCTTAAAATGGTATTATTTCATTAGTTCATCTTCCCCTTTCTCTCAGTTGATTTGTCTTTTTCCAGTTTTAGAATACACCTTAAAACTTCCCCTTCTCTAGTGTGGAATATAACTACCTGCTGGTTTGTATTTATTGCCTTCATTATTTGTATTACAGGAGTGCAAGGAGGCTCTTGCCATCATCAGGGCCCCATTACACGAGGTGCCATACAAACATATGGTAAGACAGTCCCTGCCCGGCAGCTTAGTCTAAACAGAAAAAGAATCATCATTTTACAGGTAGGGAACTGCAGCAAAAAAATTAAGTGACTTGCCCTTGGTTACACAGGAAGTTTGGATGGGTAGTTGAACCCAGCTCACCTGAGTCTAAGTCCAATTCCTTAACCACACAATCATGCTCCTTTTCCTTTGACGCTCCCCTGCCCCCTTAGAAACCGTCTCATTGCTTCTGTATTTTAAGAGCGTGTTTTTATTACAATGGTCTAATTGCACTTCATCATGTTTTTAATATGTTCAGTGCCCCTCCCACTAGGGATGGGAGGTGCATTCTAAAAACGTTTGCAGCGATGAACTAATTATAGGGAAGTGTCATACAATAGCCAATCCGTCAGCAGTTCTAATTATATACTGACATCAGATTATATTAATAAATAATGAAAGTTACTTTAGAAGAATTTCTGCTAAATTTCAATGATATTTTTACACACAAGAAGAAAATACTGGCTGAGCTAACAAATGGTCTCTGTAAACTTTATAGCTGTAATTATAGCATGTGAACACTTTAATTTGATTTTTCACAAAATGTACGGTACTTCTAGGGAGTTCATATAGGCTATTGCATTTTTAACTTGTAATTTTAATCTCCCCTTCAGATCTTTTCTAGTTGAGTTGTAGAGATGGATTCAAGCCAAACCTCAGCTTAAAAAACAAACAAACCGAAAACCCCACCAAACTTTAGAAAAGTTGTGCTTTGGCCAAGAACTTTACAGCATGAGCCTATCTCTGTGGGTATGTTTACCCGGAAGCTGAAGGTGTATTTTTCCAGTTGCTGCAGCAACACTTCTAATTTGAGCACACTAGCTCAATCAGAGCTATAATGGGTATGTCTACTTGAGATGGAAATTACACCTCCACCTCCAGTGTAGATGTACTGTTTGTTGATCATGCCCATTCAGATGTAGAATAGGCTATCAGCGGGTATTTTAAGGCACATGGACCATATTTTTTTCATCTGACAGACTGGAATCTTCTCTGATCAAACCCGTCTGTTAAAAGAAATGAGCTATTGTGCCAAGTGCTTTCCACCATCTCTTGTCCAAACACAAGTGGTTTTTGTATGCACCTTTGTAGATGCTGTCCTCCTGTCCTATCTCATTTGTCAAACCCCACCATTTTCTTTTCTCTCTAAACCCAACCAAAGAAAACACTCCTTGACAGAGGAGACACCTTTCTGATTGCTGCTTCATCTGCTAATTTCATTTCCTCACTACAGAATTGGAGCACCAGATAGCATCCTGCCACTAGAAACAAAGGCGGTGATTTGGAGTGCCTTCAATGTCGGATGCCCAGTGATTTTAAGAAGACGGAAGTTCAACATTTCCTGGAAATCATGCTTCTTTAAAGTGCTTCAAGTTTGACAACCAAAATCATTAGTCACTTTTCAAATTCTTGGCCTATTGGCCAAAGCCTGGTCCTATTTACCTCAATGTAAAGAGCAGGCATTTTTCCTTTTGCTTTCAATGGAAGCAGACCTCAAAACCGTATATTATTCATAAAGGTCCCAGTCCTGTAAGGTGCTCAGCACCCTCAACTACAATTTACTTCAGTCCTGTGCAGAATTGACAGTCAGACTACTGTGGGCATCATCAGCACACAGCTGGGGTATGAGTTTGGCCTTAGCAGCACCCTTAAAGGCAGGATTTAATCTTTTAATTCTTAAGAATTAAGCAGGAAAATTTTGTTTTAATTTTTCCCGTTGAAATGGGCGAGAGAATAATGGACAAAATATATCGCAGGATATGTCATAGTATTTCATTTTCTTCTCAGTGCTTCATCTCAAATGATTAGTGATGGGCTGAATGCTGCAAGGGAGGATCCTGTTGCTACATCTTTACCAACCATGGTGCTCTGTGTTTGTGGTATGAGTGTATTTCAAGGCGTGATGAGAGTATACGGGACTAAAAATCACTCTCACTGTAGGTCATGATTTTCTTAAGCTTAAGCTTCTGAAGCCAAGTAATGACAAGAGAATCTCAGCTTTAATAATAATAATTGTAAGTTTCTAGCCCTCATCTGAATCCCTTTCTGTGCTGTCACACGTTTCTTAGGGCATAAATGAGGCTCGGCCATCCTTGTCTATCCTAAGCTGCTCTTTGTATGTCCTCTCTGTTAAGTCTCATAAGTTATTCCTCTCTAGAAGTACTGTTCAAGAGAAGAGATGCATCCGATGAAGTGAGCTGTAGCTCACGAAAGCTCATGCTCAAATAAATTGGTTAGTCTCTAAGGTGCCACAAGTACTCCTTTTCTTTTTGCGAATACAGACTAACATGGCTGTTACTCTGAAACCTGTTCAAGAGAGGAATTCTTTTGGTCAGCCCCTTTTCCATGTTCCTCTAGTTGCCTGATAACATGCCTGTCATAGCAGATGCTTTGGCTTCATTCTTAACACACATCCCAGGTATTTCCATCTTCTTAACTCCAAATTTATCCAGAAAAGGAGTTGCTGAACTTTCTGAATCTTGGCATTTGTTATGATTGTGCAGGAAAGCTTGAAAATGTGACCAATGTATGACCTAAATGGTCAAAAGACCAAAGAAAAAAAACCACCCCCAAAACCCCATGCCCAGATTTCATTACATGCTTAGAGTCTCCTGATTGATAAGCCAATCTCATGACTTATTTGAGCCTGATACGATTTTGAATGCTTAGGGTTGGCTAAATTGCTGGGAGGCATGTGGGTAAAAGTATTCATTCATTATCTACAACGGTAGTCTGAGTTAGGGCTGAAACGTCCTTTGATGGCTAGATCCTGCACTCACTGATGTTAGGAGAGTGTCAGGCATTTCATCAGGACTAAATTCACTTATCTATTACAACAGAAAAGATATGTCACTGGAGGACAGTGGCATTTACCTTCATCGAGGGCCTGATCCAAAGATGCCCACTGACTTCAGTGGATGTTGCATTAGGCTGCAAGGCCCACCTCCACGAAGGGATTTAGGTACTAAGGTGATCAACAAAACCCCTGTCCAGCTGCCACATAATCCTAAACTCGGCACTTACATTTTCATTGTAACAGTTCCTTAGGTGCCTATGTCTCTGGCATGTACACGGAAGCAACACGCGTGTAGGCACCTATCCTCATGCCGAAGCACCAGCACGATCCTCACACCAGGGGAAAATAGGCAGGGAAATGCCTGTCTCACCAGTGGGATCGATTGGGTATGCTCTGAGCATGCCTAACTCCACCTTTAGTCCAATGGTTAAGGAACTCATCTGGGATGCAGAAGACCCTGATTAATTCCCCCCTCTGCTTGAGGAGAAGGGACCCCACAACTCAGATGAGTGCCCTAGCTTAAACAGTTCTCTGTCTAGCATGGTGGCTTTTGTGGATCCCACTCTCAGGTGCTTCTCTCTCCAGGCATTGTTAAGCACCTACCCCATGGTTTGTGGATTCCAGTTATTTTCAAGGCGTTGAAAGGCTAGGGGCTGCAATGCTCAGCATTTTCAATGCCAAACTCCCTTGGTGGATCCAGGCCCGGTGCTTCCTGGTGCATCTGAGATATGGTATAAATTACACCAAGATATGCTATCTCATAAATTCTATGTAAATAGCCTCTCTGTGCTTCAGAAATTGAAATATTAATACTTAACTCTCTCACAGGATTATTGTGTAAATTAACCAAACCATGCACAGTGCTCTGGAGATGAAAACTTCTGTATAAATGCTAAGTAGTAGGATAACTTATTGATAAGATTCATCAGTGCCATTGCCTCAAAAGATTACATGTGTGATCATAAGTGACGCTGAGCACCTGCATCTCACACCACGTATATATGGATTTGTGGTTGTTGAGCACTTTTCAGGATTGGGCCAGTTTTGGAGCCAACTTTGGATGCTGCCCTGATCACAGGCAGAATTTAGATCTAAATGAACAAACAACAGACGATCTAGAGAATAAAATTATCATTCAAGAAACTTCAAGGAAGAAAAAAAATGGGAAAGGACTAGATTTATGGAAGAGAAAACAAATCACAAGTAAACACAAATTCCTGTTTTATTTAGTTTATTTATCCTTCTGCATTTGAACACAGTTTTGTATTTATCCCAAAACTTCAGACAGTTGCATTTAAGTAATTTACTGGATAGTAATAATATTCTTTTATCTAATTTTTCTAAAATGTCTTTAGCTCACATTATATATCAGGCACTTCTGTCTTTCTCTGTGCAACAGTGGCAGAAGACTAAGCAAGCAACAAAAGAGTCTAGCATAGATATTTTACAATGTGGTTTACTCTGTGTGTGTGTGTGTGTGTGTGTGTGTGTGTGTGTGTGTGTGTGTGTAAATGTAATTTGTAATTGAAACCTGGCAGGGGGAGCTATTACACTTCAATAATATTTGTGAACCTAACTTGCTGAAAGCTCAAGCCAAGTGTTTCACAGTATCTATATTTACTTTGAAAAAAGAAAGTAAAATCAGTAAAAGCAAGCCATATGACACTGTCATGCACTGGATTTGTGCTGGAAATGGCCCACCTGATGATCACTTTAGATAAGCTATTACCAGCAGGACAGTGGGGTGGGAGGAGGTATTGTTTCATATTCTCTGTGTGTATATAAAGTCTGCTTCAGTTTCCACTTTATGCATCCAATGAAGTGAGCTGTAGCTCACGAAAGCTCATGCTCAAATAAATTGGTTAGTCTCTAAGGTGCCACAAGTCCTCCTTTTCTTTTTGCGAATACAGACTAACACGGCTGTTACTCTGAAACCTATCCTTACCTTTTGCTTCATCATCTATGCTGTCTTAACTACAAGCTGATTCTCTTTAAACAGGGATTTTAATTTGATTTTTAGCCTTGTAGTTCTGCAAAATTAGAATCGTGATATCCCTGTATTGGTTATATTTATATCTGGCTTGAAAGCAGCAGGCAAAAATCTGTTTGGTACATTGTACCTTTTATTTAATTTGGGCTGAATAACTCTCAAAAGCCACATGGTATTTGAAATGTTGGATAGATTTTATGTGTGTGTGTGTCTGAAGGTGTATATCAAAATTAGAAATGAAGCCAAACTTAAAACTATTAAACCAATAATTTAACCGTCGCCAAACTTTGGGAAGTTTTGGATTTGAATTTTGCATCTTGGCCCCGTCACAAAACTAGGTCTGGAATTATGCCCCTGAATCTGAATGCTCACCATACTCATGAAGAATTTCCAGAAAGATCCAAACTTCACGTTGTGAGCCTATCTTTAGTATATATTAATATATAAAAGAATGAATTGTGAACTCACAATAGAATGAGTCAGGTGAAATCATATATAGTTTAATAGGAATGGGAGAACATAATGGAATCTGAGGTCTTGTGAACATTGCAAACAACTTTTAGAGTTCTCAAATTTTGTTTGTGGTTAGGAACTTCTTCCCCCACTCATAATTAAATCTGTGTTTTGATTTAAAAGTGATTTGATTAAAAACAATAACATTTTCCTAGCTAAAGGTAAGCCAGTGTTACACACTGGTATAGGAGCTCACACACTCCTTAGATCCACCATACAAAAAACTAATTTGGCACAAATGGGTGCCTCCTTGGGCCAGCTGACCATTTTGCAATAATGATATGTCCAGAGAAATTAGCCCCTCTTTCTCCTTGGAGATTATCAGCACACCATTTTACATTTTTTTCAAATTTGTTCATTTCTAGCCACCATTTAACAAACTGTTAGTTATTGCTCACCAAGCATTCATAGCAGCTGTTCAGCCAATTATTCACTACTTGTGTTTCGGGTCACATGGTATCCTTTTGATAACTGCTTGGCAAACTTAACTTTTATGAAACATTCCAAGCGGAAGCAGAAGTTAATTTCATTTAGTCACTGGACACAAATACTTACCCCTTCCACCACGGGGAGACTTTCTGCACTCAGAAGTGGATACAGTGCAGTCCCACTGCAGAAGTAAAGGGATTGATACTGTAGGACCCAAAGTTGTAGTGTACTCCCTGAATGGTGCAGAAGCCTGCCATGTGGAAGCAGCACACAGGGAGGAGAAGAGACAGGGACATGGTGGTGGAGGTATGCTTGCACACCTTGTTTGAGTAGCTGCAGCTACACACATTTGCTCAGTGCCTGACCAAGCTAGAAATCATGAGATTTTTAATAAATCATAATATTGAGGTTTTTTTCTTTGCCTTCTGTGGTCTTTGAGCCTTTAATATGAAGTTGGGTCATGTTTTCAAGTCTTTCTCCTCAACCTTGAGGGCTAGAAACTTACTTTTTTAGTGAAAGTTGAGATTCTCATATAATCCCTTGACCACAGGAGCTGTGATTTTAAGGAAGACACCACATATCCTAACACTCCCTGATGAAAAAAGTGCTATAGACACTGCTATAGACAATTACAATTCCTTTGAGTAAGATGGAATTAAAAAGTTTAGTTAAAAAGGGATTGAAAAAGGAATGGCAAGAATGTTGGACCAAGAGAAGAGAAGGAAAAAATGTTACGACGTATGCCCCACAATAGAGGCTAACACACTACTCCAAAGTTATGAAAGGATTAGTGAAGTGTTCAAATTTAGACTGTTAACTAGTCTCTGTGGTTTGAATAATAATTTCTATTTCCTGATGGGATGCAAAAATGGGTTTTATAATACATATGAAGTTAAAGAAATAGTTGATCATCTGATATGGGAATGCAGAGCGTGTTCCCAGGAAAGAAAGGCTCTTTGTGAAAAACTTAGATGCTTTAAGGTGACAGAATATTCTATGAGGGGTTTTAGTGAGAGCATCAGGAAAGTGGGATAACATTTAAAAAGCTCTGCTTTGGTTTTTTTTAGGACACAGAGCAGGATAAGAGAGTCTAATGGCATGAATTTATGAGGAATGTTGTAGGTGGCAGTTATCAACACAGTAGATGAATCTGCTTTACCACAAAGTATAAGAAGCTCTAGCCCTAATGTGCCTGTTTTGCAAGTGGCTAGTGCTGCATCACTCTCCGTTTCAGTTTATAATTACTCTTACTTCTTGTTGTGTGTTCCTTTTTTTATTTCTGAGCAGAAGGCACATTCTGTGAATGGAAAAGAGTCAGGGTCAAATGTTCAGAAGTGCCTTAGCCACTTGGGACTTATCATAGAATCATAGAAATGTTGGGCTGGAAGGGACCTCAAAAAGTCATCAAGTCCAGCCCCCTGTGCTGAGGCAGAACCACATAATCCTAGACCATCCCTGACAAGTGTTTGTCCAACCTGTTTTTTTTAAAAAAAAACTTTCAGTGATGGGGATCCACAACCTCCCTTGGAAACCTATTCCAGATTTTAAATACCCTCATAGTTAGAAAGCATTTCCTGATACCTAACCTAAATCTCCTTTGCTGCAGATCATAAAACCAGTAGTTCTTGTCCTACCTTCAGTAGACATGGAGAACAATTGATCACAGTCCTCTTTTGCAGCCCTTAGGCACTTTTGAAATACGTTACTTTCAATGTCTTGGAAGGGGATATTCAGGTAGGTGGGAAGCAGAAGTGAAAGACCATCAAAAGTTGAGATTTTTAGGGGACAGGAAAGAGGCCAAGGCTGGAAGAGTTGGGTTAGTGAGTGGAAAAAACTCACAGGGGCCTGTGCTGGGGTGTCCACCCTACACAGAACTGGAAGGGATAAGGTGGCCATGTAGGTCTATTAACTGCCCAGGCCGCACCTGGAGGAGAAGCCAGGGAGGGCTGGGACCTAATTGCTGATGGCACCTAGTTGAAGAGGAACAGGTGGTGTCCATATAAGACAGAAATCTGGCAACAGAGCAGTCACTCCCAGGGAAGAGGGTTTGGAGCTATACACACAGGGAAAGAAGAACCAGGACTTGTAGGAAGCAGTCCAGGAAAAGAGCAGTGAGGGCTGGGAAAGGAAAATCCAGAAGTGCTGAGTTGAGGGTCCCTGGACTGGAATCCAGAGTAGTGGGCAGACCTGAGTTCCCCTACTGGCCACTAGGGAAGTGTCAGCATCAGGTCAGTACAGGAGAAGACTGCCTGAGACTGTTGGTGCAGTAGGACTTTGGGTAACCCCCAGAAGGGGACACGATATAGTGACTGGTCAGAGAGCCGAATCATGGAGTGGAGGCTGTGGTTCCTGGAGCGAAAGGGGCCTCATGGAGATAGGATGACAGGAAGGATACTGCTGGAGGAGGACGCAACACCTAGCCAGAACTAATCCCCAGGATGGTCAGGAGGAAGTGCCACCTGCAGTTAGTGCTCCCTAAGACAGGGCCGTAAAGAGAGGCTTGAGGAGGCCATGGAAAGCTTTGAATGGGAGGGTAATTTTTGTACTGAATTTATTTAAGAACAGGACATCAGTGAAGGTGATGGAGAATGGAGAAAATGAGAGTGTAATATGCCTGCAGCATCTTGAACTCCTGAAGTTTAAAGTGTGGGAAATGAGGAAGACCATAAAAGAGGCAATAGCAATAGTCAAAACATGAAGTGATTAAGATGCAGATAAAAATTTTAGAAGAGAAAGGGTCACGGTAAGGACAAATTCTGGGACGATTCTGGAAGTAGTGATAAGTACTTTAATACAGAAGCTCTTTTCTTTCTGTCTGTCTTTCTTTCTTCTGACACAAGGCTTCTTTAGCTAATAATGTATGCACCTAAATGCAATGGGAAGTGGTGTCAGCAATTCAACAGGGGTTGGCTAGGGGCATGCCTTGTCCTGAACAGTTGTGTAGTATTGCTGTGTACCTTAAACAGTTAATGTTTCCCCCCGAGTTCACTGCATTTCAGTGGTGGCTGTAGTGATTCTGATATGATAATTACATATATATTGGTGATATCATGTGATAAATTGCAGATTTATGTGATAAATTGGATTACCTGCACCTTTTACTACTTGTTATTCTGCCCTTAATCCATATGTTTGGATTATTTCTAACATTCCAAATCACTGAACAACTCTGGATAGCTGCCATTTTCTCTGGTTTTCCTCCCAATCTTGGAATCTTCCCCCTACTGTATTTAGACTGTCCCGAAGTGCAAAATCTATAACAATTAGTCCTGGACCCATAATGTGCTTAAAGTTAAATATCTCTCAACTTTCCAATGCTAAAAACAGCAGTTTCATACCACTGGAAAGGAGAGATCCCCAATATTTGAGCGGCAAACATAGTAGTTATATCTGGTCTTTGGGTTTAAAAGTCCTGCATTTTGTCTGAGTAAGACCACAGGTTTGGGTTTTTATGATAGTTTTTTCTAGAGGATGTTTTCTTAGATAATATTATGACTAAGTATTACCTAATAGTTAGAGATGGGAATCAGAATTCATAATTCCTGTCAATGACTCACTGTGCTACAGTTTACCCATCAATAAAATGGATATAAAGATGTTGTGAGATACATAAAAAGTAATTTAGGATGAAAGATCATGAATGATGTATTGCTTTAGCTTATATGGTCTCTGTCATAATTAGAGTTGGAATTCCTTATTCCAGCAAAAAATCAAAACCTCAAAATTTTCATCTGTAAACCAAGAATTTTGAATAGGAAATGCCAAAGTGGTGCTCCTTGGGAGTTCTAGTTTGGGTATTTCATGCTCCCTTCTCCATCTTTCATGATGCACCATTTCCCTATTACTGAGCCACCATGGTTTTCTTAGATTCAGAGGTTCCAAGATCAGAAAGGACCATTGTGATTATTTAGTCTGACCCTCTCCTGTATAACACAGACCATAGAACTTCCTCAAAATATTCCAAAATTAACATCTAGGAATTAACATCCAATCTTGATTTAAGAATTTTCAGTGATAGAGAATTCACCATGACCTTTGGTAAGTTGTTCCAATGGCCAATTACCCCCACAGGTAAAAATTTACACACAATTTCTTTTTCTAATAGATTGAAAAGCCCATTATGAAATATTTGTTCCCCTTGTAGGTACTTATGGGCTGTAATCAAGTCACACCTTAACTTTGTTTTTTTTTAAGCTAAATAGATTGAGGTCCTTGAGACTATCACTAGAAGTCATGTTTCCTATTCGTTTAATCATTCTCATGGCTCTTCCCTGAACCATCTCTATTTTATCAACATCCATCTTGAACAGTTGATGCCAGAATTGGTGCATCATGGGAGATGTAGTCCAGCTGTGGAACCTGGCTCATTCTGGAGAATGGAGGTGTAAGACATTGAAACTGCAGCTCCCATGAGGCACTGCAGTGGCTTTTCCAAAGAGAAGATTTTTGAGGGCTGGACACACTTTTTTAAGCTTTCAGCCAAACCCCAAAAACTTTTTTTATTTTCAGGTGTGCAGGTTGTTGGGTTTTTTTTTTAACAAAAGTCAAAAAGTTCCACAGAAAGCATTCATGTTTTACAACAGTTTCATTTATCTCATTCAATTTTTATCCGGAAAACAGCTTTGTGGGCAAACCCAACCCTATTCATGATGTGTCATCTCCCAGAAAGTGAGGTTTAAACAGAAAAAAGCAACTACTGACTTGACAGGATGTGAATTAGTAGTTGAAACCAATGGATATTGAGAACATTCAGACACTTGCAAGAGTAGCTAGGCAACTCACAGGACCAAGCTCTTAGTTTGTGAGTAAGAGGAGATAAAGAGTATGGAAATCAGGTGCTATTCGTTTCTCTCACTCATAATACAAGAATAAGAGTACAATCAAATAATAAGCTAATACATGTATTTCAGATAGAATCTAGTCTCCTTCTTTATTCAAATCCCCAAATTACCACTCACAGAGGAGAGATAAATGTTAGAGCCAGAGGAGTTGTCCTGGTGCTACAGGAGAGTAGTAACTTTCCTTTCTTTATTACGATAGGCAGTAGTGTGAGGAGGGAGTCCTTTACACTAATTAATAGTCCAAAACAAATAATAATTATTTGCACTTACATAGAGCTTTTTATACAAAGCCTTCATTGCCCTCTCCGAATGTGGGTAAGTATTATTGTCAGTCTACAGATGGAAAAATCAACACATAATGGCTGTAATTTGCCTGAGTTCACATGGTTAATTAGTAGCAGAACAGAGAACAGACCCCACATTTGTGATTCCCAGTCTTCTTCCCTAAGCTCTATGTGTTGTTGCCTTTTAAAGTTTTTTTTTTCTTTTTTTCTCTCCCCATAATAGTATTGTCAAGTGTGCCATATAGGCTTGTTGTGAGGGATTTTTAAAGAATACTTTGGGATGACCTTTCAAACTTTTTAAAGGCTCACATATATTTTATGAAGACCATGAAAGGGATCCAACTCTTATTAAGAGTCATAGTTGCCTTACTAGTTGGACACAATCCAAGTACAAAATTGACTAATAACAAAGCACAGTTACATTGCATGGGGGGCGGGGGCGGATGTCTGTAAAAATACCTTTGTGGGGTTCCCTATTTATTCTTTCTTAATGATTCACACATCACATTTTTCTCAGTTTAAATTTCAAGAGATTGTTTTTCTGTTAGCCCTGCAAATACAGTCTGGGAACTGGAAATCCAGCTGGGTTTTCCCTGCCTCTTAGGCTCACACTAGACAACATTTTTGGGAAGAAATAATCTCAGCATTAGAATCACCAGTTCAGCAGAACTAGTGTTGAGAATTTGAATCCTAGTATAGATTCTCTTTTGATTTTCAGAACCCTGTTGTCTAACTCTGCTGGGAGCACGACTAATCAAAATGATCCTGAAAAAGGCACCAGTAGGTGAAGATCTGCCTGTACTTAGGCTTCTAAAGATGCTAAAGCTGGTTCCGCTGAAAGATCTGTTTAGCAGCAGTGAGTTTGAAAACATTTTTGTAAACAAGCCTTCACCATGCCACTAGCAAAGTATCGACAGTCAGAGCTCAGCTGATTTCAGTTGATCACTTGGTTGATGTCATGTTACTCTTACCATTTTCATGTTTTCTTTTTTTTTTGCTTCATCTTAAGAGATTGATTTTTGCAGTCTAGAAAACATTGAGCAGCAAAAGAAAACTAAACTGGTGAAATGTTTATCACAGTATCAGAATACTTGGCTGCAGATTAACAAAAGAAAACAGATTGATAAAAGATGTATGTTAGCAAGTGAGGATCTTTGGTTTTGTGTACGTGTGCTTAGTACTTGCGTTAGGGACAAGGAACTGGAAACATCTGGGAGAGGCATCTGGCAATTGGAACTGAAAGTGAAATAAAGTATGGGCTAGAAAGATCAATCCTTAACTGAAACCTAAATTTGACTAGAAGGGTGAGAAACCTTCTTTTAATGAAATCTAGGAACCCTGAGTGCAGCTGTGTCAAATAGGAGAGCATGTGAGTGGTTCCATACAGAGATCCACTGACTTCAGTGTGACTTCACGCAGGTGCAGAGGTCTGCCTCTGTAGCTTCCATTGCAAGACTGAGGCCCTCATGTGGACAGAAGTTGGGCCTTCCATCTCTAAACACTACATGCTAGAATATGGTCTGAGGTTTGGGTGAGCTGATTTGGATGTTATAAGATCCAGTAGAATCTCTCATGAGATGTCTGTTCAAATAGTTTCTATTTCAAAAGATAGTAACTGAAGTCTGAAATGCTAAATCCCCAATGAGTCACTTACAAGCCAGTGGATGTTACCCCATCTGATACCATAAAATCAGCAATTTGTGTCCCAATTCCCATGAGGTACTGAATATCCTCAGTTCATGGTGAAATCAATGGGAGGTAAGCGTGCTCAGCCCACTTCAGAATTAGGCATTGTTTGGAAGTAACTTTTTAACATTTTATTTTTAGCTGGCATTATTTTCATAGAGAGATTTTTTTAAAACATCATGGTTTCCCTTGTGATAGAGAGGAAAACTTTTTTTTTAAGAGTTTGATTTTCATTCTAAATTAAACATCAAAAAGGGGGGAAGAATCATGTTTTTATTTTTTTAAATAGACAGTTGAAAGATTTTATTATTAATAATTGACATGAAAGCCTTTCGTCTTGAACAGTGGTGTATGTAAACCTCAATAAAATCCTAAAAGTGCTTTTGTAGAACAAGAACAATCACAAAAATCTGAATAAAGCCACCTTTTCAAAGAACACGATGAGAAAGGGTAAAACTCTTAGATGTGCAGAGCAATACATTTTACATTCATGCCCTAGTTATTAGGAGGCTTTGAAGTGTTCACTGTTATTCAATACACTGTGTACTGTAATTCATTTACTGCCTTCATGTGGAGCTGAAAAAATTCTAGCCAAAGTGCTTTGGCTGTTCATATGAGCATACGGGTTGTAAAAATCATGCATTTCACCCTTCATTTCCTGTAGTCCTTGAAGTTCATCTGATGTCTCACAGAAAACTAAAAAAACTTGTAAAAAAAATCTTATTTGGGGAGAGGGCTTTTTTTAATCATTGCATTTTGTGTGTTTCTTTTCTTTATTGCTAAGGGTGGGTATAAGAAAACATTTTAATGTGAAATTAATGTTCATAACAAGTGATAAATTGATACTTCTTTGTCTAGCCACAAAATACATAGAACAATATTCTGAACTCAGTTACACTGGTGTAACTCCATTGAAGTCTAGGAAACTACTCTAGATTTACATTAGTTGAGACTGGGATTTAGCCCATATGTTGCAAGTTGTGCAAACTTCCCCATGCTACCCTCCACTATTCTCTGTAACTGTTCTACAGAAACCAGTTCTAGCGATGACACCAGTATTTTGGGCTGCATCTCTATTTAATCCTTAATCTCTTTGCTGAAACTACACTCTGCTAATTGTTGTGGTGGCAGTTTTGTACGTGTTTGATGGATACAGACCTCTTGACGTGGTGGTATTGAGATCACCACACATATCTTACCCAGGCCCCTGAGTAGGCATCATATGATTCCTAATGAGTAGGGCTGACAATTAATCACAGTTAACTCAAGTGATCAACATAAAATAAATTAACTAGATTAAAAAAAAGTCGCAATTCATTGCAGTTTTAATCTACTCCTGGGGGAATTCTGCACCACAGCACAATGCAGAATTTTGCAGAAATTAATGTGCATGCAGAATTCCCTCCCCGCTCCTCCCACCCCGAAATGGGCTGCAGAGATGTTGGCTGCCACTAGTGGCCACTGAACCTGGCAGAGCCTACCTTGCAAATAGAAGACAAGGCCGGGGGTAGAGGGAGGGAACTGGAGGGTTCCTAGCAGCTGCAGTTCTCCAGCATGCCCTGAAGGAAGGAGGCAGCAGCATGCAAGAAACTCTGTGCAAGCCCAGAACCCAGCATCAGGCTTTCTCTCCCTCTAGATCCCTAAGCTTTGAGGGGTAGCGGGTGTGAGTGTCTGGGCCAGGGGGCGGGGAAAGCTTGCAGCTGGCCTCTGGGATGTTGGGGTGTGAGTGTCTGGGCTGGGGAGGGCCCCGAAGTTGGCCTCTGGGGACTAGGCGATTTGAGTGTCCGGGCTGGGGGGCATGGCTGGGCTCTGGGAAGGAGGGAGAGTAAATGTCTGGCCCCACGGCTGGGCTCTGTGGAGGACAGGGCAGAGAAACAGGAACTCTCTACTCCTGGGGAATTTTTTATGTGTGTCTGTATTGTTACATACATACTTGCTGGCAGGTATATTGAAATAAATTACCAAAATAATTGAAACTTCCGTGATCATATAATGTTATTTTGACAAATAAAATTGGCAGAATTTTTAATTTTGTGGCACAGAATTTTTAATTTTTGGCACAGAATTCCTCCAGGAGTATTAATTACACTGCTAAACAATAATAGAATACAAATTTACATTTATTATAAGTATTTGTGGGTGTTTTTCTACATTTTCAAATATATCTATTTCAATTACAACACAGAATAGAAAGTGTAAAGTGCTCACTTTATATTTTCTATTACAAATATTTTCACTGTAAAAAAATAAAATAAATAATATTTTTCAATTCACCTCACACAAGAACTGTAATGCACTCTCTTTATCATGAAAGTGCAACTTACAAATATAGATTTTTTTTACATAACTGCACTTAAAAACAAAACAGTGTAAAACTTCAGTCTCCCAGTCCACTCAGTCCTACTTCTTGTTCAGCCAATAGCTAAGTCCAACAAGTTTGTTTACATTTATGGGAGATAATGCTGCCCACTTCTTATTTGCAATGTCACCTGAAACTGAGAACAGGTATTTGCATGACACAGTTGTAGTCAGCATTGCAAGGTATTTATGTGCCAGATATGCTAACATTTGTATGCCTCTTCATGCTTTGACTTGTATATTTCACTTTTTTTCTTTTTTACAGTGCAAATATTTGTAATAAAAATAATAATATAAAGTGAGCACTGTACACTTTGTATTCTGTGCTGTAATTGAAATCAATGTATTTGAAAATGTAGGAAAACATCCAAAAATATTTATAATAAATATTTATTAACTGTGATTAAAACTGTTATTGTTTTTTTAATCTCATGATTAATTATTATTATTTAATTGTTTGACAGCCCTACTAATGACCTATGCTAAGTTTGAACTGCAAACCCCAGAGACATCTAGCATGGTAAGCCTAAAACATAACTTCTTTTTCATCAGAATTCTTCCCCTCTGATTGCTTATTCCTCACCTAATAGCATAATCTCTGTTCATGGTATGACAAGTAGTTCCTTGGAAATGAGTATGATGGAGCAAGAGCAGTAAGCTACACACACATACTCAGTTTTCATGGACACTTCCTTAATGATAAAGAATGAGGGAAGAGAAATGAGCTGTACAGTTCTGATTATGATTACCTTGCTATTTTCCAATTTTCCATCAGGTCACTGTGCTTACAGTGGTAAATCCTGGTCCTACATAAAGACAGTTATGCTATTGCTGGCATTGGGTGGAATGGACTGACCTCAATGTGAAACAGACTGACCTCAATGTGGAATATGACTGAAATATACCTGCACAGTGTAGCTGAAGTTGCTAATCTAGCCCATGAACTTTAGAAGTGGCTGTGGCCATTGCACTCCACTCCTAAATTTAGGGTTGTCATCCAGTAGGTGTGTGCAATTTCCAGCACCACTGAAATGCCTCTGGCTGGCCCCCAAATTCCTCATCTCTGCTTCCCAGAGAGAGCAATCCTGGAACTGACATTCTGCTAGCAGGCGCTGTTTTTGGCCTGGCCAACAGCATTGCAGAAACACAATATTTTCACTTTGCTATGGTCTTTCCTTGTGCTTGAATGGTATGGGGGAGGAAGTCAGGATTTGCTCCTAACTTTTTCCCTTCTATGTGTATTTTCAGTAACAATGCAATGTTACTGGCTTCCTGTAGAATCAAGGCCTAGGAATTGAGTGTTCATTCATTCTGTGCTTGGAAAAAATACTGAAAATGGTGAATTTTGTAAAAATATTTTAATTCTGCAGCTGCAGCAGTGGGTTAATACTCTTTTCTAGCCGGGTCATTTCCACTTTCTCTGGTAGACAGCAAAAGCAGAACAGCTTACTCAATATTCACTTTTCAACAGCTGGCTCTGATTTGCTCAGAGTCCTCCGGGAACAGAGTCCCCGCGCTTGATTATGCTTTCCCTGGAGGTGACGGAGGCCAGATTCACACTCCAAGGAAATACTGAGCTAAATGAAGTACATGTTTTAAAGCAATTTATGAATGATTTCACTAGATACCTGAAACAACTGTGTTTGTTCTTGTTTGCTGTTTTCTCCTCACTGCGTTTTGAAGTGTTGAGCTGTGTCTTGTGCTTTAAAAATTATCTGTGGAATGTTTCTGGATTTTTATTATAAAAACATTTCATAGTAATGTCCTTTTGTTTTCCTATCTTAAATAACTCAGGCCCAGGGTCGGATAAACCCATTACTGGGCCCTACCCAAATACACATTTCTGGGCTCCTACCTTCTAATATGAATAATAACAAACAGCCATACAGTAGATTCATAGCACCCAAGCTGGCCATGCAGTATCCACCAGGACCAGCCTCTCTGTTTGCTGTTCTCAGGGTGCTGCTCACCATGAGAGAGGGGTAGCTAGGCCAAATTTGAGTGGAGTTGCGACCCCATGCACTATGTTGCAATGCCGCTCATTAAGTGAGTGAAGGTCCTTTAGCTTGTGCACAGATCAGCATCATTTAAAAAATAAAATAAAATAAGAGGGGCCCAAAATGTTTTGTTCTATGAAGCTGGGTTCTAGGCACCTCTTTGTCTATGTGTTAATCCAGCCCTGTCCAGGCCCCAGCTCTGAAAGTCTCAGGCTGGTTTCTACCCAGACCCTTGGCCCTCAACTAGGTGCGTGT
The DNA here is from genome assembly GCF_965140235.1 of Caretta caretta. Lineage (NCBI taxonomy): Eukaryota > Metazoa > Chordata > Testudines > Cheloniidae > Caretta > Caretta caretta. The sequence goes on along the minus strand of NC_134206.1, from coordinate 238,693,535 downwards.
TTAATTAGCAATAAGCAATGGCACAATCTGTCAGAGGTATAACAAGCAGTGCTTTTTTAAAAACTTACCGAGAGGCCAGTGTTACATGCCTCAGCACCTAGCCCCAGGCTTGCATTCCAGAGTCTACAGGCCCTCATGAATCTAGGATCTTCCTGGAACTTGATCCTCTTTCTCCAGTTTCATCCAACATAATACAGTGGCAATTCAGCGCATTTCTAGGAACTACGTTGTCGTTAACTCAGTATTCAAAAATCATGATGACCGCCCCCCTCCCTAACACTAACTCCCCCCCCCCCAAAAAAAGAGGCAGAGTAGCTTAAAATCATGAGGTTTTTAAAATAATAAAGGTTGAGTTCCTTTAATTTGCCTTCTGATACTTGAGAGTATAGGAGGTCACATTTGCAAGGTTTTCTCTTCAACACTGAGGCTGGAAGTTTTTTTTTTAATGTAACCTGAGATTCTTATGACTCCGGAAGCTGACGCTTGAAGGAAAACAACATAAATTTTGACACTCAAGATAGAATTATGAAAGTTGTTAACACTGATAACTGGTCACCGCTGAACTCACAGTGTAGTTTCTCCTCACTTACAGGAGACGTTCAGTACAGGATCTTCTGGTCGACAGTCCTTTACATGTGGGAGAGATGAGCGGTTTTAGTTCTTCAGTGGCCATTTATCATCTTGCATTTTACTGATGATACTTCCCTTCCAGTGGTAAATATTTTTAGTTGCTATTAATTTTTATTCCTAAAGAGATGGAAAGACCTCACAGGGGGCCTGTTCTGTTTTCTTTTACACTAGCGTAAATCCAGAGGAACTCCAGTGGAGTCACTGAGAGCAGAATTCGGCCAATAGATTCTAATCCTGAGCTTGGGATGCCTATTAAACAACTCCCTAATGAACTACAATAGATACATAGTTATTGAACTGCTGTAACATTGAAAATGCACTGCTGGGCCCTTTGGCTCGCTCTGTGCTAGATGGTTTCTTGGAAGCGTTGCTCACATCAGCAGTTGTATAATCAGTTCAGATGGGAAATCAAATAATTAATTTATAAAATGGCATTAGGAATTTTAAATTCTGATTATCTGTCAATCTTTAGGCTTTCTGTAACACCCGTTGCCATAAAATCTGGGTGATGCACAGATAAAGTAGGTTATCACTGCAAGGTGCATGATGGACTTCACAGAGGAGTCTGTTCTTCTACCAAATACTTAAGAACCTGGATCATCCTTAAATCCCTTTCATGGTTATTTAAAAAGAAAAATTCACCAGATAAATATAGATCGTCTGTATATATAAAACACCACTAGATGGTGTTTGTTTGTTTGTTGTTTTGTTTTGGTAAGGAGTAAACCCAGGATTTTTGGATCTAAAAGCATAAGCCTCTACTGCCTCAGCTAACAGAGCAGGTCCACTAGCCCCACAGGAGCAAACCCATATCTATCTAAGGTACCCCCATTACTTTAGTATCTGATCACCTCATAATCTTTAACCATTTAATTGCTCTCTGAAGGAGGGAATTATAATACAGGTTTTACAGATGAGGAACTGAGGTAGAAAGAGTCTAGCCCAAAGCCACACAGGAAGCCTGTGGCAGAACCCGGATTTGAACACAGTCTTCCTAGGTGACTGCCCCAATCACTGGCATTTCCTTCGTCTCATAGATCGCCCTCTGTGGCCTAGCCATTAGGAAGGGGACAAAGAGCTACACTGCGTTAGCCCACATGACGCTGAGTCGTTCGTGGCAATCCAGGTACTCACTAGGTGTCGGATGATGGATAGGTTCCAGTGCCAGCACTTCCAACAGTACAAAAAACAAAATCTGTGTTTCGTATTTTACCTCTACTATTTCTGGCCTTTGTTTCTCTTTCCTCCACTCCAGGCTTTCGCCATTTCTCTCCCTCTTCCTCTTCTTTGTGTCTCTCCTCCGTTCTTCCCTCGGCATTTCCGTCCTTGAAGCTTCCCCGTTTCCTCCCACATGGGCTCCATTCCCAGCCCTTCCCTATTCCATCTGCTACAATGATAAGCAATACAATAGCTAATGTTGACATTAAAATTACAGTATTTTAGTTGACACTCTAATAAGATTAACAGTGTTTAGGGTGTTCACACCTCTCTGAGCCTTGATTCAGGCTGACTGCAGACTCAGGAAGACAACACTGTATAACTTTACTCTGTTCACTTTTGGAAGGTTTTATTCATGACCATGAGTGCTAGAAACATACTTTGTGCAAAATTTCAGTTTATATTTTTAAAAATCTCAGTATGATGTGCAAGTCGCATAAATGCATCAGATGGGCATGACCTAGCCTGCAGGCTGTAGGTATGACACGTCTCTTCTATCCAATTTACAAATATTTATGAAATAAACATTATGACTGGGAGCCAGGGTAATGGCAGGTTTGTCACCTCTGCCTCCAGTATAGGAAATGATCTCACCCAAATGCATCGATAGAGAATGGTGTGGATTTTAGCCCCAGAAAAGTAGTAGTCTTCTTTAGAGCACTCTTTCTTTTTGGCGTTTTTTGAGCAAATTAGAGATGGGGGCTGAACAGGAACCCCAAACCAACTTTCCCCCTTTCCAACCACACCCTTTGTATGTCTGCCTTGCAAGTAGTGGCCTAGTGTATTAAATGCATAAAGGAACATGCACATTGATCACAGAAAACCGTGCCTGTGTCTTTGCAGTTAGTTTCAAACATAGTTTGTTCTAATAAAACCTTTCCATATTTTAGGGGTCAGCAGACCAGATCTGATAGGAAAAAGCATGAGCCTGTTTCAAACCAAACTGAGAAGGATTTTCTAAGCTTATTTTTTGTGTGTGATCTGATTAAGAAAATTTGAGCTATTTTTCCTCTCAAATACTTGCAGTAGCCTGTTTAGAGGTATGGAATAGGATGATTAAAAGTATAGCAAAAGTGTTATAAATTATATTCTTGTCAGATTTACAAGAATAAATAAAAGTTTCCAGGACATTGCTATAAGTTCACATTCAGTGAGGATGTAGTTGAGAAAGATAAAGTGTAGCTTTCCAATAGACTGCTTCAGCAAATATTTAAAATCTTTAGGCTGAGTTTTTCAAAGGAGCTTTGAGGGCCTTAGGCACCCATGGCCAGATTTTCAAGGGCTTTTAGGTGCTTAATGATGTAGATTGACCTATCAGATTTATTGGAAGTTCCACTGGAGTCAATGGGGGTTAGGTATCTGGGTATTTTGAAAATCTTTGTAGGTGCCTGTCCGCATTTTTAGGTGTCTCAATACCTTTAAAAGTCTGGGCCCAAAAGCTCAATGAAACTCAATGGAATCAGGTGCATAATGTCCCTAGGCTTCTATGAAATTCCCATCCTTAACCACCAGAAGTGAAATAGGACCTCTGTTTTTCATTCTACATAAAAAATGGTGGTGCAGTCAGCACAATACCCCTTATCTACACACACTGATAGGTACTGTCTCAGGGAAAGAATGCCATCTCATGCATCAACACCAGTTCTTGCAGTTTTCCATGGAGATCTTCTCCAAATATTGCCCACACCCAAGCCAGCTTGAAACCACAGCCTGGCTACAGAATAACTATGAAAACATTAGGTTGATATATAAGGAAAGCAAGCAGTGCTTTATTTTTATTTACACTGAACTCTTGTCTTGTCATTCTTTTATTGCACGAAGACAAAGCAAGTTAAAATTTCTGTATGAAGTTGGCAGTGGTATATGTATTCTCTAAAACAAACAATTTAAAGCCCCATTAAACAAACATCCCTTATTTTTGATATAAGATCATAGAGCTGCTATCTCCTTTTTAAATCCTGATTTACAATAGAAGGTACAGGGTGGAATAAAGGTGTGTGAGAAGCATCTGATTAAGGTAATTGTAAAAATCATCAGTGCCCCTGAGTTTTTATCTGTAGGTAATGGACAGAATAGCTTTGTCTGAATTTAGTTTCACTGGCATTATATGATCTTGGCTAGATTCATGAAAGGAAGAATAGGTATATTGCACTGTTTTCCAATGATCCTGAATGAATGGCTCTTAACTGATGCCAGTTTGCTTTTGTACTTTAACAAATAGTTCTAATGCTGATCCCACACATTTCATATTTACAGGGTAGCTGTAGTTACTATAGTAGCTACCTAGTGGCAGGTGCCTGGCAAGCTGGGAGAAATGAATTAGAGGATGGGAAACAAAAGTACCATCATGGTAGGCAATTATTAGCACTTCGATGGGCAGTTTCAGTGGAGATGTCAAGGGCTGAATGGACTTGGGGGTCTGTGACACTTTGGGGATTCACCAAGACCCGTAAGGGGTTCTGTCACTGCCTGAGCGCTAACCTTAGCTGTCTTTAGGCTGTGCAGCTTTGGCTCAGAGCCCTGACACGAGCAGCATGCCTACAGGATAAGGTTCTCACCCTGAGCTTCCACCACACCAGGTAGTCCTTGCAGGGTAACCCCAACAACCCTCCTAGTCCCAAGTCTCCCCAAAACTATCTCCTTGCAGTGTCCAGTCCCTGTCACTGGACACTCACAGGGGTAACACCAAGTTTACTGCTTCCAAAGAGCCAATACACACAACAGCTTTTTAGCTCGGCTGGGGTTATACTTTACTACACCATAATGCACAATACTGAGATATTTTGTAAGCTAAGAATATGTTTATTAACAAAGAAGATAGATTTAAGTTATTCTACCAAGAGTCAAAGAGATATGAAATGGTTTCAAATGAAACAGAACTAACATGCTTTATAGTGGCTAAAACTTAATTCTAACAAGTTATAGCTTTGCCTAACATAGTTTCTTAGCATTCTCCAGCATGACTGGCTGTTCCAGCCTTCAGAGAATCAATGTGCTGGTTTATTTGTTCCCTCAGGAGATGGATCCCTAAAATGTCTCTTTGCTCCCCTTATATTACCAAAGTGTACTGTCTATTTGAAGAGCCAGGAAAGCTTCCCGCAGTGTAGATTCTGTTCCCCAGCATGATTGTTAAACGGTCCACCCCCATGCTCATCTAGCTTGATGTCTTTGTTTATCTTATATGTAAATGAACTTCTATTGTTCTCTACCAGTAACTAAGCTGGTCAGACAGGTAAATACACATTTCTTTGTCTAGAGCAGGCTGGGTTCATGCTCTGCCTCCCAAACACATTTTAAGAACGTTTCCAGCACATGCAAATATCTTTTTGAATGCAATCTGCACATATATGATGCAATGATTTTCAGGACCACTGTGTCACCAGTTTACCTATGATACCTTACATGACACCTTTGAGATATATATGATGACAACAATGTGTTGGTGCAATGTGTGTCTCTGTTCTGATGTGAGATATAGTACAGGGGCTTTTGCCAATTGGCATTGAGGGCTTCCTGTGGTCATACCTCTCCTCTTACAATGGCACAGTAAACTCAGCCACCTGCTGATCTATAGGCATTGGATCAGAACCTTTTTTTCCTGTCTGGGAAACAGACCTTGTCTGTTTCCCTTTGTCTGGTCACAGACCTTAAATTATATAATTAAGTATCCATAATTCCTCATGTGGTGTTAATACAAACATTTTGCAATGATATTAATCACTAGTGTGTCACCAGCTTTCATGAAAGACCTTAACCAATACACTTTGTGACAGGGTCGGGCAGGATGGCTACAGGAGAGTAAGAGAAGGCAGATATATTAGCCCCAGGTTAAGTGGGTCCCTTTTCCCTGGGTAAGGTAACAGGGAAGGTTCCAGAACAATCAGGAACCTTCTTGAGACAATTAAGATAGACGGGCTGATTAGAACACCTGCAGCCAATCAAGAAGCTGCTAGAATCAATTAAGGCAGGCTAATCAGGGCACCTGGGTTTAAAAAGGAGCTCACTTCAGTTTGTGGTGTGCGTGTAAGGAGCTGGGAGCAAGAGGCACTGGGAGCTGAGAGTGAGAACACATACTGTTGGAGGACTGAGGAGTACAAGCATAATCAGACACCAGGAGGAAGGTCCTATTGTGAGGATAAAGAAGGTGTTGGGAGGAGGCTATGGGGAAGTAGCCCAGGGAGTTGTAGTTGTCACGCAGCTGTGACAGGAGCCACTGTAGACAGCTGCAATCCACAGGGCCCTGGGCTGGAACCCGGAGTAGAGAGCGGGTCCGGGTTCCTCCCAAACCTCCCAACTCCTGGTCAGACACAGGAGGAGTTGACCTGGACTGTGGGTTCACGAAAATGACCAAACTGAGGGCTGCCGTGAAGCTCCAAGGTGAGCAAATCCACCAATAAGTGCAAGACCCACCAAGGTAGAGGAGGAACTTTGTCACAACTTTAAAGTACAATAATATTGTATACAACCAGTTGATTCAACTATTTATTCTTTGGGATTATACCAAGGGTGTCTTGATCCTGATTGTCACAAGGTCTGAATTGCCTTCTCAGCACGACAGGAGGCCCTTCCAGGTCAGTGTGCAGACATGTTAGTATGGCCATGAGGGGAAGTTTGTGTGAGCATTACTCATGCAGTATCTGGTTTGTGGATAAATAGGACTCTAGGTCTAATTTTCAAAACTGGGTGCTTAAAGTTGTGTTTCTAAATCTGTATATATTGGGCACCTTAATGGAAGTTGCCTGACTTTTGAAGGTACTGAACATCTGCAGATCCCACTGACTTTAAGGGCAACTGGATATCTTTGGCATTGCTGAATATTAGGTCATTTTTTATCCAGGTGCCTAATAAAAATTGATTTAGGGGTGTAGCTGCAGTCAAGATTCCATGTATTCTATAGCCATGGAATTTGCCACACAATTCATCCTCAGTAGCAGAATTGCGCTTACATTAAAAAAAAAGTCTAAACCTTTCATTGTTTAGAAGAAAAACTTGAAAACATGAACCAAGGTTGAACTGATACAGACAGGATGAAAGTGTGTGAAGTATGAACTGCCCACTCATCTTGATGGGATGTTGAATCTGAATACTACAGATGACAATCTGTGGCATTTTGAAAAACTAAAAATGTGGGTACAGCATCAATTTTATTGTAACATCAAAATAAATTACACTGGGGTATTTGTACTGAGTCTATTATTCAAATTCATCTTAAATTAAAATTACAGTTTTAAAATATAAATATGAAGATGCCGCAGATTTGCAAACCAGATTGCTGCAGACTCAAGGTACCTTGCTGCAGAATTGAGTTCCAACTGCCTGTGCAGTACACAGGGCCTAGACTTTACAGTCTCACATTTGAAAATGTTTTTCCTGTTTTCTATGGTTATCCATCCAGAATCTTTCACCACTACGAAAATCATTCAAAATTACTATTTGGTTTTCCCCTCCCCCCCAAAAAACGGGTGGGTGCATTTTTAGATATCCCACTTTCTTCTTTGAGTATTTTTTTCTGTAAATATTACTCATCAGGAATTAATATAACTTTTTGTGGTCACCATTTGCAAGTCACCATTTATCCCCATCACCACAAAGTGATCTATTGCTATTTTCTATTTTTCATGGAGATGGAAAACTGCAGTATCTGAGATACCAGTGTGTAGTACAAATTGGTAAATGTTGACAGATAAGAAGACTGATTATTTCATATAACTCAACCCCTTAAAATGGTCAGATTTAACAATCTGGTCATTTTATTTCTGAAAATAAAAAGACTAAAAAATTAACCAACAGACAAAATAGCACAAGCTTCTGAAGGGAAACATGGCTTAATTCACATCCCCAAGCAAGCACAGTGACTTTTTTGATTGCAATTGCTTATCTTTGTTGCTGGGATATTTGGAAACAAATTTCCCCTATTTTTGTCTTGTCCAGAGGATACAAAGATTAGTACATAGATACTCTTGTCAGGCTGTACCTTTAAATATTATATTCAAAGCAAAACATGTACACAATGGATCAAATGCCCTATCCTGCTGTAAAGAAAAGATATAAAGAATAGCAAAGGATAGAGTGCGTCAGGAGATTTTTAATGACTTAAAAATCAAAAAGGAATCATACAAAATGTGGAAACATGGACAAATTGCTAAAGAATAGCAAAAGTATTTAAAGACAAAATCAGAAAGGGTAACTCAAAATGAGTTGCACTTAGCAAGGGACAGAAAAGGCAATAAATACATTAGGAGCAAGAGAAAGACACAGGAAATTTTAGGTCCATTACTTAGCAGGGAAGGAGATCTTATAATGGATGACAGCAAGAGGACTGAGGTATTTAATTCCTATTTTGCTTCAGTTTTCACTATAAAGGTTAATTGTGGCTAGATATTTAACACAATTAACATTAATAACAAAGAGGAAGGAACACAAGCCAAAATAGGGAAAGAACAGGTTGAAGAATATTAATAAGTTTGATGTATTCAAATCTCCCAGGCTTGACAAAATTCACCCTGTGGTACATAAGGAACTAGCAGAAGTGACCATTAGCAATTATGTTTGAGAACACACAGAGAACTGGAGTAGGGCAAACCTGGCTCCTATCTTTAAAAAGCAGAACAAAGAGGTCCCAGGGAATTATAGACCAGTCAGCCTAACTTCAGTTCCTGGAAACATCCTGGAACACATTTTTAAACAATCAGTTTGTAAGCAACTAGAGGATAATGGGGGTAATAAGTAATAGCCAACATGGAATTTTCAAGAAAAAATAATGCAAAAAACCCCTAATCTCCTCCTTTGACAGGTTTATGGGCCTAGTGGATGGGGGAAAGAAGTAGACATGATATATCTTAATTTTAATAAAACTTTTGACACAGTTCCACACAACATTCTCATAAACAAACTAAGGAAGTGTGGCCTAGATGGAATTACCATAAAGTGGGTGCACAGCTGGTTAAAAGACCACACTCAAAGAATAGTTATTAATTGTTCACTGTCAAGCTGGGAGGGTGTATCTACTGGGTCCCTCCAGAGGTCTGTCCTGGGTCTGGTGCTAGCCAATATTTTCATTAGTGACTTGAATAATGGAGTTGAAAGTATACTTTTAAAATTTGCAGATGACACCGACTTGGGACAGCACCGACTTTGATGGACAGCATTAAATTCAAAATGACCTTGATAAATAGCAGAATTGCTCTGAAATCAACAAGATGAAATTTAATAACAGCAAATGAAAAGTATTACACTTAGAACGTAAAAATGAAATGCATAACTACAAACTAGAGAATAATTGACTCCATGGCAATACTGCTGAAAAAGTTCTGGGGATTATAGTGCACCGCAAATTGAACATGAGCCAATAGTGTGATGCCCTTGCAGAAAAGGCTAATATTATTCTAGGGCAGAGGTTCTCAAACTGGGGTTGGGGGTCATGGAATGTATTCGGGGGGAGGGCAAGAGAAGGCAGAGCAGAGAGCGGCAGCTCCTATCCAAGTGCCCAGCTCTGAAGGCAGTGCGACTGCCAGCAGCAGCACAGCGGTAAGTGTGGCATGATATGATATCACCACCCTTACTTCTCTGGTGCTGCCTTCAGAGCTGGGTGGCCGGAGAGCTATACGCGTAAATGGCTCTGTATGAATCAGGGCCTTACAGTTTTTGATAGTTAGTGAGAGTTTCACGTTTGTTTGTTTTTATCTGTATATGTACTTGTGTGGTGGGATGGAGGGCATAAACTACTACAGACACAAAGTTAGAGAACCCCTGTTCTAGGGTATATTAACGGATGTGTCCTATGTATGATACAGGAGGTAACTGTCCCATTCTACTGGGCACTTGTGAAACCTCAGTTGGAGTATTGTGTGTCATTTTGGGCACCAGAGTTAAGAAAGATATGGGCAAACTGAAGAGTCTCCAGAGGAGAGCAATAAAAAGTTTAGAAAATCTGACCTGTGAGGAAAGATTAAAATAATGGGCATGTTTAATCTAGAGAAAACAAGACTCAGGGGGAGACCTGATACCAGTCTTCAAAGATGTTAAGGGCTGTTATAAAGAGGATGGTAATCATTTGTTCTCCATGTCCAAAGGTAGATCAAGAAGTAAAGAGCTTAATTATGCAGTATGGGAGATTTAGGTTAGGTATTAGGAAACACTTTCTAACTGTAAGCATAGCTAAGCACTAGAATAGGTTAGCGGGGAGGTTCTGGAATGCCCATCTGTAGTGGGGTGGCTGCCCCACTCCTATGCTAGATGGGGCTTCAGCAGGCCAGGGAGGCGGTGCAGGTGGGCGGCCAATCAGAGAAGGCCTTCTAGGGAGCCAATCAGAGGCTGAGTTAGAGACAGCCAATCAGAGCCAGACTCAGCCATATATAAAGGCTGCCCAGGAAGGGAGTGGGGAGTCTCTCCCTGGTGGTCAAGGGAGGAGGACTGGCTCCTCTGCTGAAAGGTAGCACCTTGGACAGAGCAGTGCTGCAGGAGGCCAGAAGGAGCTGGGTAGCTCTGGCCAAGGAAAACCCCAGACTGCCGGCCTAGGCCAGGCAGGTGCATAGGGCCGAAGGGGAAGTGGCCCAGGGACAATAGCAGGTCAAGGGGAGAGAAGGAGGGCAGAGAGGCTGCTGCTAGAGGGTCCCTGGGTTGGGACCCAGAGTAGCGGGTGGGCCTGGGTCCCCCCCTGTTCCCCTTGTGCTACACTGGGCTGAAGAGGAGAGTGGCCTGATCCAGACTGTGGCTGGGTGCTGTGATAAGGGGCTAGACTTAGAGGCTGCACCTGGCCACTACAACAGGTGCAGATCGTGGACTGTTAATAACACCAAACCCCCGGAAGGGGGTGAGCCTGGAGCAATGGGCACTGCTGGAGGGTAGTGTCCTGAAGAAGATGCTGCTGAGCGGGGAGCAACGAGGGTCCCCAAAGCAGAAGAGCAGATGAGGGGCAAGGCACCATGTGAAAAAGGTGGTCCATGATTGGACAGAGCTAATTCCCAGAGCAACCAGTGGGAGAAGTCAGCGGTGGTGAGTCCTAATCCCGTCACACCATCTCTAGAGGTCTTTATGAATAGATTGGACAAACGCTTGTCGGGGATGGTCTAGGTATACTTGGGCCTTCCTCAGCATGGAAAAATGGACTTGATGACCTCTTGAGGTCCCTTCCAGCCATACATTTTTATAATTCTATTAAATTGAACTATTTAAGCAACATCAATTGTACCTGTATGTAGGGGTAAATTTTGCCTGTTCTTTTCTGACTGTTAACAATAATGCCCAAATTCTCCATTACATGAAGCTTTTAAATCAAGACTGGATGTCTCTCTAAAAATATGTAATAGCTCAAACAGAGGTTATGAGCTTGATGCAGACATTATCGGGTGAGGTTCTGTGGCCTGTATTATACGGGAGGTCAGACTTCATGATTACAATGGTTCCGTGTGGCCTTAAATATGTGAATCTTTGAATTCAGCAAGGTACTGAAGCTGTCCATGAAGTTGAGGTCAATGGCACAGCACCATTACATTTGGCAGACCAGCTTATGCAGGGCTCAACCATGGAATGTACTGAGCTCTCTGGCCCTGATTCAGCATAGCACTTCCACATACATAATATTCATGTGCTTAAAGTTAAGCATGTAGTTCTGTGAATCAGAGTCTATGATCTTGGAATAGTTCTCTGTTCAGGTTTCATACTGCAGTGTGTATGTGTATATTTGTGTACTTGTGTGTTTCTTTGTACATATGTGTAGCATATGTGCTACACATCTCAAAACATTCTCCGTAGACTTGATCTTGCAGCTTCCTGAGCACTTCAACCCTGATCCAGCAATGCACTGACCTTAATGAGTCATCAAGGGGCTACTCGTGCTTAAAGTTGCGCATGAGTTTGAGTGCTCTGCCTGAGGAGGGCCAGGATGCTGGAGAGTGCATTTGGGACTTTCCCCAGATAAATCCCAAATATAAATTTATTCCAATGACATTAATCTGTTGGACATCATTTCTTCCGCCTTCCCTTGTCATGTTTGCTCAGTTGGCTAATCTTTTTTCCCCCTTGCACTTGGCACAGAGTTCAATTTAACTTATGAAAATCAAGCTATCTCTTCTGTTTTATTCATCACCATCAACGTAATTCATTCAGGAATCAAAACTTGTTTACCATTATCTCAGTATGGTGAGAGTGATGATATATGGAGTAGTGGCAGGGCATGGCATTGAAGTCTGTTTTTTAGGAAACATATACTGGTAGAGGAACCCTGCAGGAATTGTGTTGACTCTGAATTAAAGAAAGAAAACATAGGAAAAATGTGCACCTGCAAAGTATCTCTATGCAGAGTGTAGTACTTATACTCTTAACAGGGTTACTCTGTCAAAAAGATTAATTTTGTAATTATTGCCTCCTAGTGTTACCTATGGAAAAAGACTATTGACTAAAACCAAAGTGAGCTATTGATTAGATATCAGGGGTGAGATTCCGTGCTGCACAGAACTCACAGTCCAGAGGGAGGAGCCACCTTCGTTCCCTCCCAATGCTGGGCTGCTCTAATAGCTGGAGAGGCCCCAGTCATAATTTAGACAATTCTAGGGTCCTGTCTAAATTACAGCAACCTCCCTGGGCAGGGCTGCCCTCTTGAGCTCAGCACGGCCTGGAATCTCTGCAGCACTGCATACATACTGTAGGCCCAACCCTTATGGTTCATAGGGCCTCTTTACACTGTTCTAACTCTCTCCCTATGCTTAAAAGGGGCGAGGTGGGGGGAGGTGAGGCTCTCACTACATAGCTCCACAAAGGGAGGTCATCCAGCTAGCTTGAAAAACTGGGTCCCACTGAACTCTCTTGGTCCAGTTCCACACAGAGGCAGTCCCTTGACACTGAAAATAGAAGGGTCCTCTTTGGAAGATGCTTTGGAGTTTTTGTGGCATTTCAAGTTGTTAGGAAGTAGAGATAGAAAAGATCAGTCAAGCCATTTTGTCTGTTTCCTTCCTCCCTCTGCATTGATTGGCCACTACAACACTTTGTCTCACAATACTACAATTTCTAGTGCTTTTTCTAGTCTAGTTTTGAGTGAAAGACAAGACGTGAGGTCATATTTATTGGACAAACTTCTCTTGGTAAGAGAGATAAGCTTTCAAGCTTATACAGAGCTCTTCTTGAGGTCAGCTCTGTGTAAGCTTGAAAGCTTGTCTCTCACCAACAAAAGTTGATCAAATACATATTACCTCACCCACTTTGTCTCTCTAATATCTTGGGACTGACTCCACTACAGCAACATTGCATGCAACAATAGTTTTAAGTGATTCAGACACTAAGACTTTTTGCCTGTTCCTCAGTCTGAGATATCACCATTAAGAATTTATTCCTGATATTTGCCTTAAATGTCCTTTTCTTACACTCATCCATTGCTTATAGATATACCCTGTGCAAAAACTTCCGATATGTTTTATTATTTTTTTATTTGTTACCATAGCATGTAGGAGCCTCGGTCATGGAGCAGGACCTCTTTGTACAAACACAGAACAAAAAGATGGTCCCTGCCCCTAAAGAGCTTATAGTTGTGAAAATAAAATTGTGATGCAAGTCTGCAGCTGAGAGAGTCAATAATATTGATTTTATTAATCAGGAATTGGTTAGGATTTGGTTAGTGGAAAGGAGAAGAGTCAAGGAGGAAAAATTGGTTGTGTTTGGGTGTGGGGTTTAAAATATGTCGTCTTTGATTTGGTTTTCCTGACCAGACTGACATGAAAGGCTAAGCTAATCATTAAAGTCTAGGTATCCGAGTCAAGGGATATGGGTTCTGTTCCTAGCTATGACACAGGCTCCCTCTGTGACCTGGGGCAAGTTCCTTAATTCATCTGTGCCTCTGTTTCTCCCTAGCTGCAAACTGTGGGGAGATTTTACTTGAGCTCTGTAAGAGGAATTAATTTTTTTTTGCACAATACTTAAGTGGAAATCTCTGTAGAAGTACAAAATATTATGTAGCTCAATGCTGGAGAGTGGGAGTCAGTTGAATGAGTGCCAAAAGAATTAAAGAAAATGTGGGGGGAAAACAGGTGGTGTTTCTTAAAAAAACAAATCTTCAAATGAAATGAACATTTTTTTGCTCAAAAGAAACCAAAACAAACAAGCAAAGAGTGAAGTGAAAAATTACTTTTCTTCCTCTTTCTTCCATTTGCACACATATGCGGGAGGGGGACAATGAGAGGGGATGGGAAGGAGGAACCCATCTTGCTAAAATTAATCTGTGCATGCTCTCAGCCCAGAGGTGAAAGATAAACCCTGAGTTTTACTGGGCATGAACTTACCACAAAATAAAGAGAAACAGACATTTCCTCAAATAGGTCTAAGTCAATGATGAAGAGGAAGAGCCTGCTCCAAAGTTCATTGAATACAAAGTCACTGACTTTGCAAAGACTCTCATTGAATTCAGTGGTCCCTAGATCAGACCTCAGTGGAAGAGTATTAAAATCCTGCTCCTTTAAGAAAAGGTGTGCAAGTTGATTTGTGGAGTGAGAGAGCATCTATAGACATGGCTGAAGAGAAATTCTTGTGATAGCTGGAAAAGAAGCAAGCTGGTTAACATTTCTAAAGCGCTTAAGTGACTTAGGAGCCTATGTTTCATTTTCAACAGTGTACTAGGCACTTAAGACTAGATCCACAAAAGGATTTATTTTCCTAAATTCCACTTTAGGCACCTAAATCTAAAATTTAGATATTCAAAATCCCCATTCCTCTTCCACGGAATCCTGAAGGTGCCTAAAGTCTCTAGGTACCTACACTTTTGCTGATGAACACAGCGGCCTCAATCCTGACACATGGTGGGAGCCTGAAACAAGGTATTCCCCCACCTATTTCACCTTTTGAGGCCCAAACCAGTAGGTATGTTAAAAGGTCACCTACCAGATTGAACCCCACATAAAACAATACAGGTGGTGCTGTCACCCTCTAGCCCGGCACTTAGCATAATCACCGAAGTTCAGTCCCCTCCAGCCACATGAGTTAGGGCACTGATTTGAGCACAGGTTTTGTACTTTCCATGACAGTGCACTAATGACTGCCTCTCCATCTGTTGTATGGAAATTGTTCCACTTTTTATAAATGATTAAATAGTAATTAGATAAGTGTCTTGAACTTGGGTCTCCCATGTCCTAGCTGAGTGCCATTGGGCTGTAGTATCAGTCTCATTTTCTGTTGCTATAGCTCATTGACTATTCAAGAATTTCAGAAATGTGGAACTGCTACAAGAGAGATTGAAAGTACCTCACAGTAGAATAGCCCAGTAACTAGGGCACTCTGCTGGAAGGTTGGAGATCTGCAGTTAAGTGCAGGTTCCAACTCATGCAGAGTGAGGGCTGAATCTGGGTTTCCCACATCCTGGGTGAATGTTACACTGAACACCTGGGAGAGCCCAAACTGCATAACCCAATGCTTTTGAAGTGGCTTCTCCACTGTGATTCTTCGGTTTAATGATGCATCCTCATAGAGACTGTGCAAGTTGTCACATACTCAGGTTGTTGTTTTTAATACACTCCATATTGTGAGCAGATGTTCTCTTGGTATTCTCCTCACTGAGATTATTTTAGAATTCAGAAAATGATTTGCAAAAATAAAATATGGAAAATCAAACATGCAGGCTGCCATTCATAGCTAACTGACACTCATCTAGGTTGGGGGCAGCTTCAGCTGACTGGTTTAATTTTACTCACAAGGTAGGAAATGTTTGGCTGTAAAACTACAATTATTTTACTCTTTAACATTGCCATTGGGCCATCCTCAGCACATGGTTAAACTAGTTCGTGTGTCTCAGTTCTAGCAGTATCCTGAGAATGAAAAGAATGCAGTACCTCCGCAGGTTCCATATTGCACATCTGTCAGCTGTGGTTTTAAAGGTATCTTTAATTCACTTAACTCCACAAAAGAGTGGCTTGTTGCGCATTGTGTTCAGGTTCATATGGCCATCCGCTGTGATTTCAGTTCTTAACCTGGCTGAAGGAATCAAAGGTCACGCCATAGTAGCTGCTGAACCACAATGCTATACAGAGAGAGACTTTCTTTATGCCTATGACAATGGCAAATATCTTGAAAAGCAACTCCAAATACATATTCACTGCTGAATGACTAGCCACTTATATCCATCAGAAATACTGCACTGCTGTGTAATGTCCTAATGTAATGTCAACCCCACTCTCTAACATGAGTGCTGCACATACAAGGTGTGCATGATGACGCCAAGATCTTTAAATGTCACTTTTTTAGTAGTCATAGTTGTTCCAGATTTCCAAAGCCATTAACAAAGCAAATAGAACAGGTACATTATAAATCAGAACACAGTTATGGCTCCCAGCTAGCAGTCTAACCTAGCTCACTGTGGTTAATAGCTGAATGTACAAATTCTTTTTTTATCATTGAGGATATATTTGATTAAAAGCCAACCTCTGTGTAAAACCTTCAGTTTAAACAGCATTTCCATGTCTACTGCTAACAAAGTCTAGAAGCAGCCCTGATTTTAGCATCTCTCATCTATTCAGTTCAGTCCCTGTTTGCCCACTGGTTGTTTTACTCTTTCCAAAAAAGTAAGATTGTGCTTTTGATGCAACTTACTTATGTTTGTACAGTTACTATTATTTTTAATTAAAAGGCTAAAGCTAATCTCATGAAAGATAAGTGATAAGAAGCATTGAACTTTGGTCCTTTCCTTCTCTCTAATCCAATTAAATACAATATAATACAAACTGTATAGTAAAAAATTCAAGCATCTGCACACTTCCCCATTGACCTCTGCTCTAACCAGGAGTGATTGTCTTTTGTGCTGTTTACCAGCTCTTCAAGACTTTATCCCTTTTTTTTTTTTTTGCTTTCAGGAGGTGTTGGCTGGGTTTGTATGGACTTTGTGTCTGGATGAAATTGTTAGGCTTTTTTCTTTGTTTTTATAACAATCCTATGATAAATTAAATATCCTAAATCTACAAGGAGATGGATTGAATGACCTGAAAGGACTTTTCAGTCTGTAACATTTGATACAAGAGACCATATAGAAAGGAAGAGAAGTCAATAAAGTGTGGATTACTTTCGTGTTTTTCATTTTTATACATGCCTGGATTTTCTGGTCTGACCATATGAGCAATTCTCCTCTTCCCAGAAATTAAGTACATCCCACTGGAGTTAACTTGAATGGGAATTACTCATATCCCCAAAGAACAGAGGTGGAAGAGGCAACAGGCCACAAGGAAGGCTGTTCCCATCAGAATTCCAGCCAAACTAGGTACTGGAAACATCAGAAATATTAATCAGCAAGTTACCATAAGATTTCCAGCTTAATTTTGCAGACCCTAAGACCTAATACTCCTCTCAGTGTAAAATCAGGAATACCACATTGAAGTCAGTTGAGTTGCAGCACTGTAAAACTAGTATTAAGTGAGAGGAGAATGAAGCCCAAGAACTTTTGGATAATGTAAACTGTTGAATGGCTATCTGTTGGACCAAATCCTGTGAAATTTGCCTAGCACTTGTAATTTTCTAATTGATTTTGAGATAGGATGAAGGGTGTGGAGCAATAAGGGTTCTTTGAATTGTTTTTAATTGGGGAGTAGAGTATATTTGTTTGTGTTTGGATGCACTCTACTACTGAGACAGAGTCGGCAGCAAAGAGGCTAAAGAGAACAGAGAAAAGAACCATCTTGGACACTTATTGACATGCCCTAGGGAACCCCAGTAATATTTAGACAGTAGGATTTTCCGTAAGTCTCTGTGATCCACATTAAAGTGAGAAAAAGCATTGCATGATATATCAGCAATAAACACAAAACAACAGCCCCTTTCACAGGACCACCTTCATTGATAACAGCTGGTCTCTACTAAATCTCCTCAGGTCCATGTTGCCCTCTAATAAGAATGTTTTTTCCCATCATGCCTTTCTGGGGCTATTAAATTTGTCTGAGTAAAGCAGCTGTCACCCTATAGTGGCCATTTTCTAACTGACTGCTGTTTGTTCCTCTTGCTCTTTCAGCTGGTAAGTACTTTTGGTTCCTAATATTCCTCAGAAATTAGGCACACTCTTGCATATGATAGGTGAAGTAATACCATGTGTACTTAGCTGTCATTTACTTGCTTGTAGCTCTTATTCCCCCAGCCTGGAAGGCACAATAGAGACTGAGATTCTGTGCTAGGCTCCAAGAGGTGCAGCATAGGAGGAGCAGAAAACAAAGATGGCATCTTTGCAGCCATTTGATTCTGGACCACTTTGGGAGCCAAAGTGACTCCCCAGAGTAATGTAGAACATCTGGGAGCTGCTCTAAACTATGGTTCCCTGGCTCCATCTATATTTGGGCTGCTCCACAGCAGTTGAGCATCCCTGTAGCTGTGTATGCTGTAGGGATTCCCTTCCTGCCCGTCAAGCATCTTTTTTTCTGAGGTTTGTGATGGTACCTGTGCCGGGCAACATAAGGCTAGTTCTATGTACTGTACCTGCTGAGAGAATTCTTCCTCGGACAGCTAGGTGGTTTTCATGGCCCCTGTTTACTGCCACACAAGGGACGGTAATGTGGGGGGAGAATCCCACCTTTTTAATGCACAACCTCAACTAATGTTCGTCGTCCCCACTATAAGTAGGTAGGTGATGAGAACTGTAGTCTAAGGGCTAGAGCAGAGGACTGACTTGTCTTCCTGACTGAGCACTTATTGTAGGATGTTAGACAAATCACCTGATCTTGTTTACCCACCTGTAAAATAGTTACAAAACATAAATGACAGATATTGTGAGCTTGAATTAATGTTTGTAGAGAGCTTCCTTTTTTAAAAAAGGCACTATACAATGCACCATTATTAAAAGTTACTGTTGTAACACTGTGATACAATGTACTAATCAGAGATCACATGACCTCTGAGATGTATTTGTATTCACCTGGCAGGAAGGTACACCAAGCTCATTTCAGAAGAGCAGGTTCAACTATATTGAATTAATTTCTATGCCACCACAGCAACTCTCAATGTAGTGGACTTGGACAGATTATCTTCACTGTTCTGACTATTAACAATTGCTAGAATGATGCTTTCTGGCCATAAGCAGCTGGGCATAATTCAGAGCAGCTCTGAAAATGCTCCAGTTTGTGTCTAGGGTTAAAATCGCCCCTCAGCTGGATCTAAAATGTAGAGCTGCAAAGATGGTTTAAAGCCACTTTGTCATCTCCACCTTGCATCCTGCACCATGCCTAGCTCAGCCAGACCAGAAAACTAGTACCATTGTGTATACTTTTTTAATACTAGTTTTTGGTATGCCTTGTTTACTGTGAGTACTTATATGCTAGCACAGAGGGTGGACTGAATCCCTGGCCAGTGGACTGTTGTCGGCATGATTATTGCTCCTTTAGTTCTGCTTGACCTGATTGTATGCCCTTACCTCTGCCTGGACGGCTGGTAGAGCAGCACCTTAGTTATGCCAAAAGGGGATTTCCTTGAGCTTCTGCTTGTCATAACTCCAGAATGTAGAAAAGCCAGTGAGATAAAGTGGATGTTTTCCCTGGTCATGTCGCTATTGGATATAGGCTGCTTGACTGCCCCCACCCCAAGAGTTTTCAGCAAGGGAAAGGGGAGGTAAGATACTGGACTAGCTAACCACAGCTCTGTTCCAGTATAGCAGCTCCTGTTAAAAGAATGGGGTCACTTAAGGAATTATAGCATTATCTATACCTATTTATGCTTTTATTTTCTGTCCCTTTTTTTTCCCCCGTGACTCTTTTTTTGGACTGCCCCAGCACCACCTCTGCAGTTTGATTTAGGTATTGTAATGCATTTCACACAAAATTAGAGGAAAGCTATACCTCATTCCATAGAAAGAATGTACTTTTTTTTTCCCCCTGGCTTTCTTTGAAAAGTGTAACAGATGTCTGTAACAATAAAAAGGCAATTATACTCATATGAGACTTTCCAGCAGGAAATCCTGAACAAACTCGGAGTTTACTTAACTGAGATAAATACAGTGGATAAATAGCAAACTGAATCTAGTTTACTTGTGTACACAGGTGTACTACATATTTCTTCAAGCTATCATTCATGGCTATAATCTTTCTCATCACAGGAGCAGCAAAAGCTGTCACTAGTAGAGATGGCTTCAAGCAGCAAAGTTCAGCTATAGATCCAAACTTTCCCAAAGTGTTGGGATAAAGAACAGGTTCAGGTTTATTGCTAGTTACTAGGATAGGAAATAGGAGAAAAAGGGCCTGATTCTTTTTGAATTTGGATTGAATTTGCCCCGGTGTGCAAAATCGAACATGGAGTAGTTTATTTAGTCATTGTATGCGCTTATCTTCTTCCAGACTTTGAGCAAAGGCACAGAAATGCTTGTGCTGCTGATGGTGTTTGTGTGATGTGGATTATTTACTCTTCAGGTGAATTGGCAACATAGAAAACATTCCATTTTAGGACTCACTGAATTATTAAATAATAGCTGAAGTATTATAATAGCTGAATACAGCTAAATGATAGACAGGAGATGAATAGCCACTCTCCATCTATTCAACTCTCTTCAGTTAGATCAAGTGGTATTTTTTTAATATGAAGACTTTCCTTCAAAAGGAAAAGGCTATCTCATTATAACTTAAAAGCTGTAGTACTTTAACAAAATATTCAGACTGTTGATTGGCTTGTTTTGTCAACAACTTAATTCTAGATAAAATATGGCCTGCTATGCTGTTTTAAAAGACAATTTAGAGTTCGGGGTGTTATTGTTGAAACAAGCCAGATTTGACAGTGTGGAAGACCTTATCTCCCAGATATTTTTTTATGCTTCTCCTTGGGCCCCAGATCCTCAGCTGCCACTGTGCTGTGCTTGGTAGTGTTCACAAGGAGTGTGGGCAAAGATTTGAAGCCACCTCTGCCACACCCGATCCTGGGGTCATCTGGCTATTGGGTCCACCATAAGTCAAAGCAGCCTAAGGGCTCTTCTCTTTCATGCCTACTGCCTAGAGTGCTGTTCTAGCAGTCATGGATTGCTCGGCTTAAGGGTATCCCATCGACATACCCTTTTCCCTAGCCATACTCTCTGCACCAGCAGCCTGGAAGAGCAGCACCATAGGAGCCACTGCAGTATCTTTATGTCACCATAGAATTATCCTGCATGGCAAGAATATTCAAATGGCCATTTAAGCCATCTTTAGGGCAACTTTATCCCAGGCCTTAATAGACTGGGTGATCTGGCCCTATAAATACTGGATCAAAACATCCCATTGTATGCTAGCATTAATATTGGGTTCCACTTGTCATTGTTCTTTGCTCAGATATTCTACATCTCTAAACAGTTATGCACAATGAACCAAACTACTTTCATTTATACCCCCTGCAGTCCCACTAAAGTCAGTAACATTGGATGAGCTTTAAGACATATCTAGTATTTGGTCCAATATCAGTTGAAAGCAAAACAATGGAGCTGGGTGAATATAAGTACTTCACATAAAGTGAATTACAAACTGATATTCAGGAATTCTTATGCAAAGCAAATCTTAAATTCACATGTGCAAGTGTTTTTACTGAGAGAACTTGCTCTAACTTTTATGCTCATCCAATTGGAGAAAATAAATGATTCCATATCCCTTACGCATCCAGTCATAATTGCAACTAACCAAAACGGTTCAAGAATATACTACTTGCAGCAAACTGTTCGTGATCGATTGCAAAAAATGTTTGTCGAACAAACTCAAACAATAAACACAGCTTTGGAAATTGACATCTACTTATGGCTATTCCGTAAGGGGGGCGGGGGGAGAAGGCTAAAGGTAAATTACTGATATGCAGGTTTCAGAGTACCAGCTGTATTAGTCTGTATCCGCAAAAAGAAAAGGAGGACTTGTGGCGCACCTTAGAGACTAACCAATTTATTTCAGCATAAGCTCTCGTGAGCTACAGCTCACTTAATCAGATGCAGCCGATGAAGTGAGCTGTAGCTCACGAGAGCTTATGCTGAAATAAATTGGTTAGTCTCTAAGGTGCGCCACAAGTCCTTTTCTTTTTACTGATATGCAGTTATTCACTCAACTCTACAAAAAGAAACAAATGCTATTATAAGATTGTTTCCTCTCAACATGTGTTTACTCACTTGCATATAAAACCATTGTAAGATAGGTATTTAAATGCTATGTTTGGTGAGCTGAGACCACTGAAACAACAGAAAGCTTCATCCTCTGAGGGATGGGCCCCAGAGCTAGGACTTAACTAAATACAGGGGACAAAAAATGAAAAAATGGGGGAGGGATGGGGTACAGGTCATAGACACAAGTGGGGAACCAGAAGAGGACACCAAGCAATGAAGTTTGGACAAAACCCACTGCCCCAAGAAGTCAGTGCCTAGAAAATGTAAGGTGTCAACTTGACAGCCCTGGTGATTGAAGTCATCTTTAACCATAGAACAAATACAGCACAGGAAGTGATACGGAACAGCTAAAGCCATGGATAGATACTGGACATTTTGCCTAGCCAGGGTAGCTCAGGTATTTTCTGAAGGGAATCACCCCAAGAGGTGAGAGGCTAGTGTTGTCTTCAGTCTTTGCCTACTCTGCTGAGACGGTCAATAAGGGTGAAAATTAGTACCCACTGTGAAAATGATTCTTGTAGTATAAACACTAGTCCATTAGGAACTGGTCCAATGCTAACAACTAATTCCACAGAGACTACCAAAATTAGAACAAGGAGCTCCCTCACGTTTTTTCAAAATTAGCTGGCAATACAAGCTGCATTCTTTAGGTAACCTAATCTTCTCCCCCCCACAGTTCTATCAGTACTCTTTCCCCTTTCAAAAATATCCAGCAATCTCATACACACAAACACAACCCCCTCAAAAAGTATCCAGCAATTCCAATGGTCTTTCCTTCACAAATATCAATCACCTCCTTCAAGAGCCTTTCAAAATGCTCTGTCCTTCAACACCATGACCACATGGATCCAATATCTCATGATGTGTCAACACCTCAAGAAGGCTCCTCTAGGTACCTCACTTCCCTGGCAGATGTTCTTCACAGAATCAGCAGCAGTAATGGAGGCATATGGGTGTCCTGGAGCCCTTCCTGGCTGCAGCATGGCAGGCAGATTGTCTTGCAGCCTCTAGTTGTGGAGTGGCTGATGACAGGAGAAGTGCGCAGGCTGGGTAGATGTGAGGTGGACTTTGGGAGTTGGTTCTCTTGGTTGGCAGGTCTTCCCTAACTGGTACAAAAGAATATATATTTTTACACAGCAGAAGTCAGGATTTTGTGGCTCACAGTTGAAGCTGTATTTAAATAAATAACTTCAAAAATGTCTGTATTTCATTACCTGTGTCTGCCACACCCATTTCATTCAGCTTTGTTGTGTACCAGCACTGGAACTCACTAGGTCAAAGAAGTAGCTAGATACCGAATCTAGGCTTCTAACTGCATAAGAAGATGGAGCCTGAATCAAAGCACTTTACCCTGTATAAGGCAGACTTGATATCCTTGTGTTTTTCTTGCTCTTTTTTATGCTGCTTTGAGTCACTGTTTTGATCAATTTTCTGTTGATAGACAATATGGCATTAGATTAGTAATGTATATTCATTAGCAGTCAAACCATTATTACATATTAAATTGAAGAGAAATATAACTGTAATGAATTCCTGGACAGCAAATTATTTGGAGTTATATCACTAAATCCCATGCAACTCTGAATATATGAGGGTTAGTGCATGCGTTCTTTTCAGTAAAAGACTAAAAATGATCCATATATAATATAATCCACAAAGCGTTTCTCCATTTTGGGGGGGAAATGGCTGCCGAGTCTTCACTTAGGACTAATAACCTGCTGAGAGAGTTCACAGCACTCACTAAAAAATGATGCTGGTCAGGATGATGGTCAGGATCAAAGATGGGATAGACCATTTGGGGCACTGATACAGCTACTCCATAGAGTCCATCTCATGGCTGTTCCCCTGTTTGTGGACTGCTATACACATAGACACCCCTGTACAATTTTCTCACACCTAGTTTGTCTACATTTTCCTTTTGGAGCCAAAGAGCACCAGCCCTTCTGTATAGGTGCCCTTCGAGGTCATGGGAGAGGATTTTGCCATTTGTATATAATTTCATGTCAGTATTTGAGGAATTAGTGGCTTACCCTTAGTGTAGCAAGAGTAACAAATCAGTCAGTGTGTATTTACATGTCATTTACCCAGATACATCCCTGATGGATGATAGCATCATAATACAGTATTATTCTTATGTTGTGGTACCTTGAGTGCTGAATACAGAGCCATATAACACATATATTAGGGGAAAAGTCTGTACTCAGTTACTGTGTTGGAAAGTAGAGTTTAATGGGAAAGACCCCCATTGACTTCCAATGGCATAGGATTGGTGCCATGAATGACTAAATGCCATTGATGCAACCCCACCTCAATCCTCACTGCATGAGTCAAACATGTATCTGTTTCGGTGACTGGTCAAAATCCTGACTTCCAGAAATTCTGCCAAACCACAAACTAATTTGGTTATTTTAAAAATTAATGTCTGGTGCACAAGACTGTGTGTAACCACTGAGATGGAGTCATATTGGTATCAATACATACTAGGAGAAATTAGAGTGCTGTATGGAGAAGTCTGTTACAAGAATCCCTAGAAGGAAAGGAGTTACCAACATGTTGCTATACTTCCATTATTAACAATGTTAAATCAGTAGCAGAGTGTTGCCTAAAGTTGACCGATCAGTACACTCATACTAGTTTTTCACTGGTGTAACTCCACACCAGTGAAAGTGAGACGACAGTAATGTTTGAATAGTGCTTTGAGATCCTCATTTAGGTGGTCCTACAGAACTAAAGAAATATTGGCCCATACTCTTAGCAGTATTATAGCTTGACACAGGCAAAGGTGGCTGTAAACCACTTTTGCACTGTCCTGATCCACCAGAGCTACTGCAAGACTGGTCAAGACCCCAGTCTAATTTAGAGAATCCTTTGAGCTGATGTAGATTATATCATATGCCTCCAAGATCACTTTGGTTGGTTGGAAATCACTGTACTACCTCATGTTCCTGGGAACTCCCTTATGCCAGTGGTGGTTGGGAGGAGATAGAGTAGATCCAGCTGTGCCAGGTGGCTACTGAGGCTGGCTTTATGGCACTGGTATGCCACCAAAACAATTCAGATCATGGGCCAGGATGTCATCCATTATTTATACCTGAGGTATACCCACTGCTCTTGCAGAGGAATATCTCATTTTAATGAAAAGAGTAATATATATTGGAGACAAGCAACACTTATGGGATGGATGCACAGGTAAAATAGCTAAAGATTAATGCAAGCCCTCTGATTTTTGTTGGTGCTAGACAAAACAGAAGTAATACTATACATATAAATCAGGAAACTTATTGTAAAATCACACCTAATTTTATTCCCTCTACTGTTTCCAAAAGAAACAATGATTTTCAGCTAAAACCCTGTAAGTGTGAATATTTAGTACATCTCTGCTTATGAGTAAATGCATTGCAAAGCTGTTAAAAATCTTTTAAAAATTATTTGTGAGGTGATAAAATCAGAGTGTATGTTCATGTCTGCATTTCACTGGTGAAATGCTCAATATCTTTCTTTCATGATTATCTTTGTGGGGTTTTTCAACTTCTCACTGGCCTTTTTCCCTAAATCTTTTCCTCCCCTTGAAATTATTCCTTGTTTCCTTGCTGTGTCTCTGACAGACCCTCCTCCATCTTTTACTAAGGCCTGCCATCCAGACCAGTTGAGCAGATTCCACCAACCCTACTGATTTTGCCTAACAATGGTACACAAATAGGATATGAACATACATGGGAAAGAACAGGAGCATTGGCTACTGCTCTGGTTCTCCAGCTCAGCAAAGCACTAACATATATGCTTCACCATAAGCACATCTGTAAGTCCAACCCTATCCAGCAATGCTCTTACACATGCTTAAGTACTTCTGAATGGACCTATCAAGTGCTTTTCTCAGTCAGAGCCTAGAGAGGCTGAATCAGCATTCATTCTATTTCTAGATTCTAGTACCAGTTTTTCCACTGACTTCACCTTAACCAAGTCATGTTAATCTCTTTGAGCCATATATATCTATATATGGTTTTGGTTTTTGTTCTCATTGTATAACCAAAAGAACTACTAATACCTTTTTTAAATGACTTTTACACTTCAACGTTCTCAGGGAGGGAGTGACTGCTACAGGGAGAAAAAGACTGCTTTATCATCAGTATCTTGAAAATGAATTTGATTTTGTTCAAGTGTCTGTTTCCAGAGGCTCCATTTTTGGGCTGCTTTTTGATGGAGACAAATCCCGATCAATAAATACTTTTTGTATTTAAAAATAAATCTTTGTTCCTGTTTGTGCCTTAAGCAGAGAGATTGTATCTCTGTTTTAAAAAAAATCCAAATATAGTACAGAGATGGCACACTGCATAGTTATTTCATCAGGCATAGATATTTGCTAGTACTTTATTATATTACCCTGATATCCCAATATTCATGGATTCAATGAGATTACTCATATATGTAAGGATACTCAAGTGCAGAAGCATTTGCAGGATTGGAGCCCTAGCTCTTCCATATAAAAAACCCTGCTTCACTCCAAAAATTGCACAGGACCTGAAAATATGGAAACTAATTTCCACCTAATCAAACAGTTCTGTCTGACTTGGTCTCTGTGTTTCAACTGTTTTGACTTGTGTTTAAAAAATTTCCTCTGATTTTCATTTTCATACAGAGTCACTAAAAATCAAATCCTATAGGCTTCAGACTGTAGTTGGAGAAGCCTATTAGGATTCTTAACATTCCAAGTCACTTTCTGATCAGATTGCACCAGCTAGTTGATGAAAGTTGAGCTAATTAGACTAATGTTGACAAATGCACTGGCACACAACCCCAAATGTCACATTTTCAAAAAAAATTACACCTCTTCAAGAGATGCTAAATAGATTCAGGTTTCAGAATAGCCTGGACACAAATCAGATGTCAAGAATTATAACATTCAAAAACCAATTGGAGAACACTTCAATCTCTTTCGTCACTCGATTACAGAACTAAAAGTTGCAATTCTTCAACACACAAACTTCAGAAACAGGCTCCAACAAGAGACTGCTGAATTGGAATTAATTTGCAAACTGGATACAATTTAACTTATTCTTGAATAGTGACTGGGAGTGGATGGGTCATTACACAAAGTAAAACTATTTCCCCCCCTCCACCCCCCCCCCCCCCACTGTTCCTCAGACGTTCTTGTCAACTGCTGGAAATGGCCCACCTTGATTATCACTACAAAAGGTCCGTTCCCCCCACCACCCCATGCTCTCCTGCTGGTAATAGCTCACCTTAAGTGATCACTCTCCTTACAGTGTGTATGGTAACACCCATTGTTTCTTATTCTCTATGTATATAAATCTCTCCACTGTATTTTCCACTGAATGCATCCGATGAAGTGAGCTGTAGCTCACGAAAGCTTATGCTCAAATACATTTGTTAGTCTCTAAGGTGCCACAAGTCCTCCTTTTGTTTTTGTAAATAGATTCAGTAATTTATGGGTATAGCAGAGCTATTTATGCAAAGACAGCTTTGGGGGGGAAATTGTTGATTTAAAAGTTTAAAAATATGTGACATAGTCCCTCCACTGGCCACTTGCAAATTAAATATTAACAAATATTTAGGATATTAGAACACAGTTGTAATTGATTCATTAAGGGTTAAAGGCAACTATGTGAAAACTAGGGCACATGAGTTCCAAAAGTGGCCTCGGAGCAGTTTGGAAACGCCAATCTTTCAAAACTGGCCATTATTTCAGGGACTTTGTTTATGCCAACAACTTTTTGAGTAAATTACACACCTTATTTACTCAAACCTGCACCACCATAATCCCCACGGTTGACTTGCCAACACCAAACTGTGAGCTATGGACCTGTAGCAGTCAGAACTAACCAGTTTGTGGTCATAGAATATCAGGGTTGGAAGAGACCTCAAGAGGTCATCTAGTCCAACCCCCTGCTCAAAGCAGGACCAATCCCCAATTTTTGCCCCAGATCCCTAAATGGCCCCTTCAAGGATTGAACTCACAACCCTAGGTTTAGCAGGCCAATGCTCAAACCAATGAGCCAGCTTCCAGATGGTTGTAGCAACCCACTTCTGGACTGGCATGGCCTCCATCATGCACTTGTCCTGGCACTGGAGGTTCAGGGCAAGCTGCTCACCAAACTCCATAGATGTCACTTTCTTCATATGAAAGTTCTGGAGTCATTGCTGATCATCCTAGGTCCACATGATGAGGTGATCCCATCAGTTTGTGCTTGTGGCCCTGCTCCAGAAGTGCCAGTCTATATGGAGGAATCAAAGGCTATCCTCAGAGTCGTGAGTAGCATCAGCCAGTTGGAGTCTGCCACATCTGTGTTACCTGCCTATATTTAGGACACCCCACTTATGGAGGGCTCAAGGCGTGACCCAGTCAATTTAGGCACCCTCATCCTTTCCCTACCAAGGGCTCCCATGTAAGGCACCTATCCTTACCCATGGGACTCAGGAAGAAACCCGATCAATTTAAGTACCTATCCTTTTCCATGGGATTC
The DNA here is from genome assembly GCF_965140235.1 of Caretta caretta. NCBI lineage: Eukaryota > Metazoa > Chordata > Testudines > Cheloniidae > Caretta > Caretta caretta. The sequence goes on along the minus strand of NC_134206.1, from coordinate 238,665,161 downwards.
AGGGCTCTGTGGTAAAAGAGCCTTACACAGATGTGCTCTAAACATCTATTTATTAGCAGCACACACAGACTAAATATACCAAGCAAATCTCTTATGCTATCCACTCACAATATACAGACAAATTTACCTGATGGCCAATCGGGATTCACTCATCTGCAGTGTCCCAGCAACGTCTCTACACATCACGGTCATGCAGAGGGGGTCAGAGTTCCAGCATCTTGATGTTGAACTGCAGCCTGGAAATGGTTCCCAAAGAGCATTGTTTTTCATTTACTTTATATAGGTAAAGCTAACTATTTCCTTCAAATTTACTAAACCTATCACCTTGTCCCACACTCGTAAATAACAAAATTTTTAGCCAATTACACACTGGCACCTGTGTGTCCTCCTTCCTGCCCAAGTTTTTTTTACATTTTATCTTTCAGGCCCAAATTGTAACTTAGTTGTGACCTTCTCTGTTTACGCAGATGGTCAGCATAAAAACACTGGTCAGAGCTTACCTTACCATTTGTTGAGTCTTTCTGTATCCTCCCTAATTTCCCAGCACCTGAGTGTCTCCACTTTACAACCTTGGTGGTTATAAGACTCGTTAGGGACATTCCTGAGGTGGGGGTGCTTTATCAACAGCAGAACATTCCTTTTTTTTCCAATTTTAGTGGTGAACTCCCTGAGTTTCACCAAGGCTGCCTTAATATGGGGGTGGGAGTAGATCAGGTCTCAGGCCAACATCTGTGTCGTTCTCCTCCTCCAACAGGTGTCATTGGAAGGTCAGGAAAATGTCACCGATATGTTCACCAGCATCTCATGGATGCTCTGCCTGGGTCCTGAAACAGGAGTGAAAGTGAAAGCAGGAAAAGTTCTTCAAATAGTGCCTCACCTATGTTGCTGGCTCCAGGTGCCAGGAGCATGCAGACTCGAAAGATGGCTTGGGTGGATACATTGGTGGGCTGAGAACTTCCAATAAAGTGCCACAGGATGGACAGTCAAGTTTTCCCACAGTGCACCATGAACCAAGGGCCAGAGAAGCTACAGCTGGGGAGGGTGCTAGGAGGCCTGGGATAGGCTGGCTGGACTCTGGTTTGAATAGTGTAGTGTGGATTCATGAGCGTGGGTGTGAGACCTGGGTCCAGAAATTGTAAACCTAAGGTTGCTAATCAGTGTGGACACTCAAATGTGTGCTTTTAGCACCGAGTCTGAGGACTCAAGTCCCACAGACCCTGGGTTTATGTTGCAGTGAGACATCCGTGAAGGTAGGGATTCAAACAGGCCTCAATACAATGCTTCTGCTGTGTTTGGCAGTGGCAGCTTTTTAGTGTGCATAAAGAAGGCTCTGCAAAGGCTCCCTGTTTATAGTGGAGCAAGGCTCCAGACGTTACCACATAGCCCTGTGTAGAGGGACTTGAGAATGAAGTCATGCTCAGCATCCGCAATTACAGGAACCACAAACTTCTGCAGTCCCCAATTCTATTATCAGTTAAACTAGCATAAATGAAGAATAACTGCTTTGAATGCAATGGAATTATACTGAAGTGGGAGGAGAATGCAGTCTACGAAATGCAGAGGAGTTGCTGCCTCTGAAGAGCGTCTGTGGATAGGACTGTGAGCTGTCAATGAGCTGAGGTTGCATTTCAGCTCTGCTCAACTTTCATGTATACACATTTGTTTAAATTCCCTGGCACAACTGCATTGAAGTCTATATAGTTGTATACCTGTTTAAACCAAGGCTGAATTTAGTCATATACTTCTTGACAATAATCTTTAAGATTGTGAATGCATATTGATAAACTAATGGAGCAAATTATAAGAGTATCAAGATGTAAAGACATCTTATTTAAGGTAAAACTTTACAAAAGTTGGAAAACATGGATATGCAGTCTGAGTCACCTTAACTCTATCCAAACTGCTTTACTCAAAGAACACCCAGAAATGCTCTACTAATTGCTGCATACTTTTAATCTCAAATTATACATATAGTGGTTAATGCTATCAGTGTTTCCATGTGGCATGAAGGCCACCTGTCATTTTAAAGACTTACCATACCTCAGAGAAACTTTTTTTAATATTCCAGGATTTACTTAATAGTTTTGACCTTTCAGGCAATTGTCCTTATCCATCATTAGAGTACATAATCGATCATTTCATACTCAGTTATCTATAAAATATGTATTAGCAAGGGAGGAGGAGGTTTATGTTCTCTAGTTTCTCTAGAGATTTATATTGAAACAGCTTAGGAAGTAGTATTAACTAGGGAAAAGAGGCAGAATTTTGCTCCAAATCAAAATGGTGTAAATCCAGATTAACACTGTTGATTTCAGTGGAGTTACTTTTGAATTTATGCTGGTGTAACTGAGAGAATATTTATTTATTTGGACTTTTGTAACTTATAATAACAGGGTTCTGCTCATTCAGGCACCCATTCAAATCTTTTAAAAATATACAAAATAATAAACAGCCTCATCAATTTCACCAAGAACATTTGAGTAGCTGAGCAATAAACATAAATATGGTAGACATTATTTGACCTCTCACTGACATAATATGGATCAAAGAGAAAGGGTAGTCCAGTGATTAGGTTACTAGCCTGGGAGTTGGAAGACCCGGGTGTAACTCCCTGCTCTACTACAGGCTTCTCCTGTGACCTTGGGCAAGGTACTTAGGCCCAGATTCTTAAAGGTATTTAGAGTCTATCAGTGGAAGTTAGGAGCCCAAAAAAACTGAGAATCTGGGCTTTAGTCTTTTCTATCTCAGTTCCCCATCTATGCAATGCTGATGATGGCACGTCCCTACCTCATAGGCTGCTGTGAAGATAAACACATTAAAGGTTATGAAGTACGTTAGGATAGATAAACAACTTCAACAAAAATATCCACCTAACGTCAAAAATGTCAATTGTCTGACTCAAAATCTTAAACTTTACAGTTTATTAGAGGGTCATGTGCCCATACACGCTATGCAATCAAAGTAATGGATCACAAGGGGAAAATACAAATCACACCCAAAAAAGGAACGACACTAAAGACAATAAACAAAATGGATGGTTTTCCCGCAGTTATTTGCATTTTTTACTTAACTGAAATAGGCCCATTTTCCCAGTATATATGAAGGACAATGATAATTCCCTCACTTATCCGAACTTCATAGTACCCTACTTTCTCTTGACATTTTGGGTAATTGAGGTTATACATAGCCAGTATTGCTATGCTGCTAAATATATCAACACTAGCTGTTTCAAGACACACAGCATGAAATGGTTAGCATGAAAGAAAGGTGAGATATAAACACACAACTCAGTTTTGTAAGGCGAGTTTTGCATAGCTCTAGTTCAAACTCTTTAAAATATTCATGTGTCCCCTTGATGTTATATTGAAGCAGGAGCCAGGCATAATATTAGCAACTGAGTTACTGTTTTCCACTGAAGCTACTGAGCAGTAGGGGAACACAGAAACATTCTAGGAAGTGCAGATATTCTGTTGGAACATCAGCACTTCAATAAGAACATATTATGTGCATGGGTGTGTAACTGAGGTGGGTTTAAAAGTCTAAAGATGGGCAGAACTATAAAGTGCAGGTCTCGATTTGATTCAAAACCTCGTTGAAGTTTGGGGATATTTATGTTCAGATTCTGTGTCAGCCTACTATAGAAAGGAGTAAGGCTCAAAGTGCAGACCCAAATGCAAAGTTTCCCAGAGTTCAGAAGAGCTTGGATCTGGGCTTTCACTTCAAATCCAGCTCTTATTGAGAGCAGTTATGTATTGTGAATAAGGCCGGGCAAAATTTTTCCATCAAACTGCATTTAAACAAAGTGAGGTTTTTAACTAAGTGATATTTTGGGGAAACTGTTTGCTTCCAATGGAAAACTTCTAGCTTTTATTGGAAAAAATGAAACCCAGAAATGTTGTAACTGAAAACTTTTGGTTTCCATTTTTTCTTACAAAAAGTGGGCATTTAGAGAACATTTTCTAGTCATCTCTATTGGAAGATCTTCAGGGCAGAGGTTTCTCTTTTATCTATTTTCTGTGGGTGCCATTAAAATAAACATTATTCTAAGTGCAGATATTTTTAGAGGGAGGGTTCTTTTTTAGTGTTCTGTTTTAATATTTAATGCAGATTTAATTACGGGAATTCATGCATTCAGTTGGAGTTAATTGTGCTGCCAGGTTTGGGGGGGGAAATTTATTTATTTAACTTTATTTTTTTTCCTTTTGTAAGAAATGTGAACAACCAATATAGTGTCATTACTTATAGGCATGAAGACAAGGGTGCTGATTCTCTACTGCATTGCATCTTGTGTAGTCATTTACAGCAGTATAAAATGTTATCAAATCAGACTTGGGAACCTTGTACACCTACTTTTCACTTCCCTTGCACAAGATATAAAGGCAACAGAAAATCAGCTTATAGGTGCTTCTCATTTACACAGAAATAATGCAAAGAAAGGAGAAGGTATCTCTTCAAATTTGAGGTTGTAGGATTTTGGTGTTGAGGGGGGCAGATTTTAGAACTTAAAATTTCACCAGTCTCACCAGACTGAGACAGTCTGTAACCTTTTACAAGACTATTATAAATTCCATACAAAGTATGCCTTGTGAGATATCATTTGAAAACTCATAATTTGCTGATCATTATTGTCATGATATCATTGTATGTGGCATCATTGTATGTAAAGTTATAAAATTCTATTGTATAAGACGTGTTCCAAGTCTAGGGAAACAGATTCAAACCCCAGAGACAAATGGCTAGCCAGCACTTCAGCCTTTTTCAGCATAATCAACGGACTATCACCTGGCTAAGTGGCCATTCTTTAGCAGAAAAAAGGGTGTGAGTGAGAAATTTACATGTTGGCAAAGAAATAGCTGCAACTTCCCATCCCAGTCTTGCTCTCACCTGAACCACAGCTGAAGATAATTCTCAAAGAAGAGAAATGCTATAAGAGGGGAAAAATTGTCATTTTTACAGTGCCTCAATGTTATTAAGTGAAGTTCATCCCTTAGGGAAGAAAATCCCACACAGGATGGGAGAAATGTTAAAATTGTAAAGTGTTTTGTTGTGATGATCAGTTAGTGTTGCCAGCTCACACATTTTTATCATGAGTGTCTCAATATTTGATAAAAAGAAAAGGGGTACTTGTGGCACCTTAGTCTAAACAAATTTATTTGAGCATAAGCTTTCGTGAGCTACAGCTCCATTCATCAGATGATAGTTTTCTTAAAGTCCTAGCTCCAAAAGTTAGGTGAATACTTGAGAATCTCTGCCTCCCTCTTTAAAAAAAAAAAAAAGGGGGGGGGAAGAATATTCCTAGCCCTCATGGTTGCAGAGAAAATCTTGAAAATGTTATCTGAGTATAATCTAAAGGCTCAAAAGTCACATAAAAAGAACCTGAAATGTATTATATCATATTTTTAAGCCAATCTCATTAATTTCAGGGGCCTGAATTTTTTTGATTTTTGAATGATTGGGGTTGTCAATATTGCAGTGGCTGGAGGGGAACTAGGATTTAAAGTCCGGCCCTTCAGCATAGGTACATTGTAGCATGGAGGACTAGGTCTCACGTAACAGCAGGTGTAGAGACCAGCAAGAGAAGGGTTAGAAAGGTTCCAGAACGCTAGCCATGCAGACTGAGTGTAGGGAAGAGGAGTCAAAAATAATTCTTTACCTAGTTACCAGTCACTTATTAAAGGGAAGAATTTAAAATCTTTTGCTTTGCACAACTTGTGCTGGTTTTTGTTTTGTTTTTGTATTCCCTGTAGTTCTCTTGGCTTACGTGTTAAAATAGGCTAATTGCTTTTACTTTTATTTTGCATCTATTTTACTTTCACGTTTCATGCATCAGCAAAATGTTGCAATGTTTGGTTTGCAAACACTGCTGGAGAAAGTTTATTTATGTATTTAAACATATTTCCATTGGATTTTTTAATAAGCCCTAACATTTATGTAGGTCTTGGGTTTTGTGAAAGCTCATTTTGGGGATAAATTTGCCCTCACTGTATCCATCTAAACAAACAATATGCATCATGAGAAGCACAAAAAAATAGACAAGAGGATAAATTAATGTTTTTTAAAACAGCATATATATAAAAATAAATATACACTCTTGTATACATTATTATACATCAGCTAAGCCCTGTGTCCTGAGCATAAATGTATTTCAATGTTTAGTGACAAGGGAAGGCAGTCACTTCAAAGGATTTGACATTTATAAGCAACCAAAGGACTTTCTGTCATCTTCTATTTATTCATTCAATAGACTAAAAGAGCCATCCTGCTTTCTTTAGGGCAGCAGTCGATGCATCTATGTCAAATCGTACTTCTCATTTACGCAACCCTGTGTCTGTCTCTCTTGTTCCTTTTTCTTTCTCTTCCTTCTTCATATCACCAAACAACTCCTTAATAGCAAGGAGTGTCACATTTGGAATACCCTAGTCTGGACTCCTACTCTGAAAGGATTACACGAGTTTGGGTTTGCTCCTGATTCTATTGAAGTCAGTGGCACAACCCTGTCAGCAGAAGCAGATTCACTGTCAAGATAAACACATATTATATGTATATAATCTTAAGGCGTGATCCTGTGAGGTTCTGGGTATCACTAAGATGAATAATTAATTTTCAAATATAATATTTATGGTATTTGTTTACTTCCTGCATTTTATCCCATTTGTACTGTAACAATAGTCATTTCACATTGGGATTCATAGTACAGCATAGGCAATAGTTTAAACTATTTAAACTAAGAACTATTCTTTTTTTAAAAAAATCACATGCATTTTTGTGCATATTTGATTGTGTGGAACATGTTTTTAACTAATCGTCCCTGCTTAGCCGTGTTCCTTTAACTGGCTAGTCAGCTTTGCTACAGCAGAGAATTGTAAGTGATGGACATGTCCATAGCCAAATAAAAAAACAAACCTACCCCATTTTGAAATGGAGACTTCAAAAGCGCTTTCTGTAACAAATAAAACAAAGTCTCACTCAACAGAACTATATTTTTCATGTTTTAAATAGCATAACTAGCACATCTTTAGAAGCCCTGTGGCATTCCAGTTTATTATATACAAATAAAAAGGCTTCTTTGAGCTAAAAAGCTTTGATTTTTTAAAAAAACTTACAGTAGTGGGTGTATTTCTGCCACTCCGTGGTTGGCCTTAGAGATGGGGACCCACAAAGGTAACAGAAATCCACCTTTGTCACCCCACCCTTCCTTGGGTTCTGTACTGAGCACAGCTCATCCAGGCCCAAGCTTTGGGTTTTTTAGTGCTGTTCTCTGTTGGGTGTCTTTAAACTCCATTCAGGAGTTTTGGCTGGAACATAACACAGAGCTCCCTACCTTCTGCCCAAGCAAAGAGGATCAGGGAGTGTTGAGCTAGTACTGGGGTTACCTGAAGTGCTTAATTTGTAACGAAAGATGTGCCAGGGCTCAAGCTTTTTTTTTTTTTTTACTTTCATAACTGATGTAGCAAGCCCATAGGTGCCAGGGCTATGAATTGCCTGGCCTAGAAGTGCCGGGACTCAGCCCTGGCAAGCCTTGGCACAGATTAAGCACTGGTTCCCTGCCCAGCATTTGGGGAAGGGGCACTGGGGAATTGCTTGTTTTCCTTCTCTCTCACTGCTGCTATTGCTGCCTGCTTCCCTTCCTTCTCAGTGCTGTGTTTTGGGGAACCAGGAAAAGGAGCTGGAAGGGAGACAGAGTTGTACAGGTGACACATCAAGGACCTGGTGAGTAGAGAGAAGAGAATATACTGTTTGAACCCCTCACCCCAAAGGGAAGGAATAAAACATTAACGATGATCAATGTGGATGATTACATTTTGGGTCCTTCAAATGGGGAGAAGGGGGAATAAGGGGCCTGTGAGAATGAAACCCTGTGGGGCATGTCAGGAGTCAGTGGTCTGGAAAACTAGGAGTTCAAGCCTCCTACAAGTTTCAAGTCACCTGTTGCATCTATTGTAGCACTAACAAGCACATAGAAATGGATATGCCAGCCCACAACAGATCAATAATCTATATAGGCCTGCTGCCAACTTGTGAACCGAAGTTAATGCTTCAGAGCACAGTGAAAAACCTACTGTACACCCTGGACAGTACCATACCACAGAGGTCAAAAATTTCCAGAGAATACATATGTTTCCTTTCAAAATAAATTATTTCAATGGCAAATTAGCATGTTGCTTTATGCCAACGTCTAACTTAGCAGGCTCACAATGTGCATGAGATATTGTTTGCACACACACATGCACATGAGTTTTGGTTAGGCCTCTAGCTACCCAATTTGCATGAGGAAAAACAGGGCTTTCACACACTGTATCATTGTACATTTGCAGTTAAAACCACAGCCCAGTACATTGCGTTTCAGCCTGATGAAAATTTAGCCTTCTACCTGAGGAAAATAGGGGGTTTAACAACAGAAGTGCTACTGATGACACTATCTTTGGTGTAAATTATGCTGTTATAATAGTTAGACGTTCAGGAGCTTTCAGTCTTGGGTTGAAGAGGTCTGATTGAAAATCAGATATAGACATATATGGAAAATTCCAAGTTCCCCAGTTGTCTTGAAGTTATGTGGAGTGGGCACTTGATTATTATGAAGGCTAGAACTGGATTGAAGAATCATACTTAAAGGTGTAATGGAGCTCAGAAGGTGCCAGACCTTGGAAGTACCTGGCCCTTGATTGTAGCAGCTGGAAGTGATTTAACAAGTACTTGAGGTGACAGAATCAAATGCTTTATGTGATGAATGGGCTGTTCCAATAGAGCAAATGATTTTGCTCTTTAAAAATCAGAATTAAACAGTTTGGGTTTTTTTGTGAGGCATAAGATCATGTGGCAAAGAAGCACGCACATGCACAAATCCACAGACACATGTACACGCTGTTTTATGCTCCTCTCTCCTTTATAATTATGGATACAATTTTGTCATGGTAAAATTAAGCAAAATTCACAGAACAGTCATGGGGAAAATGTGCAAAATCAGGGTATGGTCATGGCAGGGCTGACAGCTGACGCCAGAGCCCTGCAGCATGGGACTGACAGCCAAAGCCAAAGAAGTCACAGATATCTCTTAAAGTCACAGAATCCATTATCTCCATGACTAAATCGTATCCTTCTTTATAATCAATGATGTGCAATATCCTTTGTTTCTTTTTAGGCTCCTGTCTTCCTCCTTGAAAGAATACAGACATAGTGAATACTTATGTAATGTACATATATTCCACTTCATTGTCTATTAAGATGCTGGAATAGCATGACCCAAGAAGATTAAGTAGGATGATCTCTGAGTGATTAGTGAAATTAGTAATAAATTTGCTAAACAATGCTATCATCCAGAGTGATTTGCTTCCCAGATATAGCTGTCAGTCAGATAATACTTGGCTGCTGGATATGCAGGTGCCTGTATACAGGATTGGATGAGAAGTCTAGAAGGAAATGTTGGCATCTCATGGGAGAATTCAGCCACCTAGTGACTGGATTTAAATTCAGCCATGTGACCAACTGGACACCTGTTTTTCATTCACTATACAGACAATTTGGGATTAGGGCAGGAAAAGCTTTGCTGTCCTTCTAAGGTAACATGTGACCTCCATGAAGCCAATAGAAGTTTTGTCATTGACTTCAATGGAGCCAAGATTTCACTCTAGTCTCATTGGTCCTCTTACAGGAAAAGAGAACCTGCTGCATCAAATTACCTTTAAAAAAAAAAATTAAATCTTTGTTGGGCCTGGTCCTGAAGCTGCTCCCAGAGCAGATGCACTATCTGGCTCTGCAATGTGTTGCCGCATTAGAAGCGGAGAAAAAGAGAAACTTGGTGTCAGCCATTGCATCAGGCAATAGCAATCAGTGCAAGGATAGGAGCAGTGTTGCCTCTGGGTGCTGATCAAATGCAGTAATTCTCATTTGCTTTCAGTCTTGCCACTTTATGTGCATCGGTACTCGGTGCTATTGTTCTGAAACAATGGGGCTACTACAGCTGCTGGCTGTGGGGCTTAATTTTTAATGTGTTTAATGGTGTGCACAGCCAGCCGTGCACTCGGCAAAGAGTGCCAAACAGCAGAGATATGGTATTGTTAGGGTCAATGCTTTGAGTTATCTACTGAGGGGCATAGTTGGAAAGTAGTAGGTAAGTAGCAGTAAGGTACTACTTGCTCACTGCTAAAGCAGTTGGCCAACAGTGTGATCTGGCTTCATCCCCAAAAGCCAGAAGATCAGCACCCTGGGGCATATGACTGTGAATGTGCTTGGAAAAGTTTGCCTGTGGTAGCGATCACCAGGAAGTGATGACATCTCATTTCCCTCTCTCTGCTCAGCAGGAAGAGCAACACTGAGTTCTGAACACACTCTGATCACTATTATCTGTTCCGGCACTTTGTCATCACTACTGGATTCCAGTGTGAGCCAATAAATGTCATGGCCACAAAGCTTTTAACTGTCTCTCTCACAGCAACTTGGGGTTTTGTGTTGGCTATTGTACCCTGCCACAGCCCTAGACCCAGACAGTGCATACACTAACCCCCAATCCTCCAGCAAACTCTTGAACATTATGAAGCGAGGCTGGTACTGAAATGTTTCCATCTTTCAGCTCTCCATATTAAGTAAACACAGAGGTTACTTGACTTCCCTAAACTCCTATGCTAGTCACTGACTTCTCAGTCCCTTGCGTTTGGACTATGAAACATAGTGACCAAGTGTCATGGCTACAGCTGAGCAACACACAGTACAACTCAGGATGGCGGGGGGAGGCAAAATATTGCAGAATATTTTCCAAAGAGTGAGATCCACTAATATGAATACCAAGTGAATCTGAAGACAAACGTCTCTCCCCTGTCCTAATCTTTTGCACCACAGGAATTTAAAACTAGGAAACCGATCAGTTGGAGATCATGAAAACATACCAGTATCTTCATCTGTATCTAACAACATATGTTACATTTCCCCCAGAATTGAAAGAGGTTTGGGAAAGAACATTTTTCTCTTCAGAGGTATTTGCATAATTACATGGAGTGTGAGTGTTAATGAAGAGGTAGTAATAAAACTGGTTGAATTAGCATGATTGAGTGACTTAATGCAACTCTTTTGATCATAGAGTCAGGAATGGCTTAAATTTTGCCAGACCTTTTTTGTGATCTCTTGCAATTTCACGTTTCAATTTGAACTTTCATTAATTATAACATTTTTTTCATCTTATGCACATAAAACCTCATTGACTTAAGTGTTTACATCAGTGTAACACCTATTCTAAAATACATGCACCTGACAAGATTACAAATGAGAACAAAAATGAGTACATATTGGAACTGCTCTGACTAATGTAAATTACACTTGTTCCTCTGTCTAATATGAGATTTATATTTTAAAAGTTCTAAATTCATGGACTAAAGTCGTCTAATTTAGACTTGTGCAACCCCTACTAAAGCTGCAAACTGTGAGTATGTTCTTCGAACAAAAAAAGGATATGACGCACACATGGACAAGGAGCCAGAATTAAAACCCTGGTTCTTCAGCTCAAATGCAGGCTTCTACCTCTTAATTTGAGAGAAATCTCATATAGCTGCTAAATACAATGAGGCCAGGATTTCCCTCTTGGTTTTGAATTGTTAAGATCTCAGTTGATATCAATAGATATCTCTGATTGGGATTTAAGTGCTTTGGAAAAATTTATCTATTTCAAAAAATGACTTAGGCACTTGGGAGCCAAAGTCTCACTGGAAATCAATTTGAGTTGAAATCAATGGAAGTTAGGCACCTAACCTGGTTAGGCAGTTGTGAAAATCCCACTAGGTGTCCCTCTGCATCGTGAGGTGCTTAAGGACCTTTGAACATCTGCCCCCGTAGGCACTTTTGAAAATTTTACTCTTAAGCCAATTATTATTTCAGTGTGGGGTTGGTACAGGGGAAAAGAAGGCTCTGTTGTAGAGTGTTTGAGGTTTCTGTTATAAACCCGTTCTGTAGAGAAGTAGTAGAAGTTTGTATGGAGGGTATCTTTGTACAAAAACTTTGCATGTGTTCACTCAGTCAAAAATGTTTACCATAGTTTTCTCAATTTCAGTTTCACATTTCTCTGGTTCCCTATGCTGTTCTATTCACTGGCTGAAAACATTAACCAGCCCCGGAAAACCAACAGCTAAAAAGTCAAAACTGCCAAGAAAAATGAAGACCTTTCACATTTGAAGGATCATATTCTACTCTCCAGCAAAACCTTAAAATTAAGAGTAACTTCTCTTCCCCACAAAAAATGTACAAATGAAGACGGTGAGGGAGGAGAAATTCAGAAGATTTGTTTCAGAGTAGCAGCCATGTTAGTCTGTATTCACAAAGAAAAGGAGTTCTTGTATCACCTTAGAGACTAACCAATTTATTTGAGCAAAAGCTTTCGTGAGCTACAGCTCACTTCATCGGATGCATTCAGTGGAAAAAGATTTAGTTTTTACTAAATGGAAATTGACAAGACATCTGAACAACTCATAAATATTTTGGATGAAATTTAGGGTGAAAGTAAACTTGTCCCAAAATATGATTTCAGTGGTCAGCTTGAAGAGGTAATTTAAGATTTATGGGTAATTTCAAGTGATAAACTTCATATATTCATGTGTATTAGAAAAAACACTTGTAATTGAGTTTAACAGAGAAATATGTGTATTCTGTCAAAAAGGCATATGCAAGCATGAAGCCAGTTTTAAGTGAAGTTCAAAGAAAGTTGGCAGGCTGTACATTTTTTGACAGTGAAATAAATAAAACATTATCCACACTTAATACTCTGTAAAATAGCTAAGTGGCCATACAGCAATACTGTGAATTAAGAGATTCCCTTGTGCCTAGTCAAACATTTCTGTTCCACTCACAGAATATTATAGCTTTTATATACAGCTGAGCCAAACTGGTTCAGAAAATTTCAAATACCTCTGAAAATATGTTCAGAGCCCTATTTATCAAAAATAGAGACCTAGTATTTCTATGTATATATTTACCTTTTGGAGTTGACTAGATTTCTTTCAGCTAAATCATGAGCTTTCTGTTTACTATCTTGTTTCTTTATGGAAGAGTTGCCAGCCTGCATGGGTCATCACTGCTCTTTGTTTATATAAACTGAGTTACAGTGTTTTCTAATCATTAGCATAGGTGACTAGGAATCAGAGCTCCTGCATTCTTTCCCTCCTGGTTCTGCCACTGACTTTGTGGGGTTTTGGGGCATGTTACTTAAACATTTTGTGGCTTATTTCAAACATTTATAAAATGGATATATTGATACTTACGTTCTTGAAATTGCATCTTTGTATAAAAGGTGCAATATCTGTGAAGTATACAGGGAGGAGAAAGATAATGGGAATTGGGCATCCATCTCTTATTTGTGCCTTGGAAACTTCCTCCCATAATCCAGCTGTTTGCATAGTTAAAACCTGGGTAGTGATTTTGTAAATCTGAGGCATAAATTCAGTCTGCTACATACTTTGCCAATATCTGGATAGATCACTACAGATCCTGAAACTTTCACAAATTTTCGTAGAAATGATTGCTCACCTGAATAATCATACTCCAATTTCAAACCTTTATTTTGCTGTTCTCCTGCTTTCAAAGGTTGCTGACTAATCATGGAGCAGAAACAAAATCATGTGACTTGGGTGATAAGCTATGACATGCTATGAATACCAAAGTCACTGCACACTGTTCACAAACAATTCATGAAAAATTAATTTTCTGAAAACTGCTTGTCCAAAGTATTTGGCAAATATTGACAAAAGCCCACAATGGCATGGTTTTTGGAACCCCGGCAGCTGAAGGCCAAGTGGATGCCCATCAAAAAATTCACCAAGCTTTGCCCACCTTACTCATGCGAATAGTCCGATTTGAAGCAAGTTTTGTACAACCGTGTTTAACACACTTTTTTAAAAACTGTTTACAAAGTCATGCTACCTAGTTTAAAAACTGTCATTTACCTGAGCTCCCGTGAACTGGCTGAAGTCCAATGGTAGCTATAGTAACACAGAAATATCTATTTGGAGACATCAAAACAGGATGTGCCATTATTGGCATTTCAGTGGGGGAGCTGAACTGAGGAAAAGAATTTGGTCTGCACCTGAGACCCAAAGTTGGGATCTGGATGAAGATGTGAAGTTGCCCAAGGTTTGAGGACATTCAGATCAAGGATTTGAATTAAGGCCCATTATCCAAAAGACGTTAGTTGAAAATAGTCTGCTGAAGGCCTCTTACCTTTGTTACTTTCCGGCAGTCAGCACAAAAAATATACGCAACTCCATTTGGGATTTAGAATTGCATCCTAGTGGCTCAGGCTCAACAATTTAATTTACACTTTCCAATTTTCTCCAAAGGTCAAAGTATGGCCCTGCAGGCCACTGGACTAGTTGCACCAGTCCTGTAGTCCCTGAGTGGTGTGGAAAAAGCCATTATGCCTTTGTAAAGCCTATTGCCTCCCGGGATGCTTGACAAAGCATTGTGAAGAGCAGCTCTTTGTTACATCATTAAAGGTATATTCTGTACTTCCTCCCCAAGTGCCTTGCTAGTGCTTGTCAGTCCATGAATGGAGCAGGGTGTAGACATGACCTGCCAGTTGTAGGCACCATTGACAGAGCCAGCTGACACCCCATTCCCCTATTATCATGCTCTCTTGTGCTTTCAATCAAGCTGGCTTCTGCACAGTGTGCTGGTTGGGAAAGGCTCTCTGTCCACTCTAATTACCCTACATAGGGTCAGCCATAATTTAGGCCTAAACTGGCATCTTGTCTCCTTCTTGTCCACCTTAGAATGCAGGAACACAGTTGTGTTTGGGCTTCCCCTTAACATACCTGGCATTGATATTGAAGATCATGTATAGCACTGTCAGACAAGATAGATAATGACTAGTGCTGCAGCAAATGGGACTATATGACGTTACACTTCCGAGAGCAGACAAATCTGTAATCTTATCTCTTTTGACAGATATAAAGCGCATTTCAAAGATTGTATCTGCTGTGATTTTAGGAAAGGTTTGTGTACTAATGGAAAATCTTTACCAAACTCTATCCCCAGAGAATAGACTCTTCGAAAGAATAGTGGAATATTATTTCTTTCAAGCACGACAAATATCAATACAAAATGTTATAAAAGATATGGAAACTTACTCCTATGGAGAGAGACATGGGCCAGGATGAGGATGCCAGACCTGAATCTTCAAATCTGGATCCAAACTTTGCAGCCTGCCATCTTCTCTGTAATCGGGAAACTGAACAAGAATACTGAATCCAAGCAGTTTGGACCAGACCCACTTCAACTTTGGGGGAAGTTTGACTCTGAACTATGAGTTTCAGACTCTCTCTTCTCTAATGAATGAAAAATAAGTCTATTCGTAAATACATAAATAAACCCTCTGGGCCAGATTCTGATACACTTATTGAAGTTGAGTGGTCCTACTGAAACCATTTGGGTGACTTGTGTACAGTGCTGTTCAACATGAATAAGAGTAACAATCTGTCCTTATATTAATATAGTGTTTGCAACTCTAAATTTAGACACAAATTTAAAAAAAACCCAAGATTTCATTTCTCACTGCAACATTGTCACCTCCATTTTACAAATGGATTACTAAGAGGCAATGACCTGTCCCCAAGTTTAGGTTCCCTTGTAATACATTACATTTTAGCCATGCTATATACTTTGCCTTGGAAAGTTGATTTGCCATGAAAATTTCTATGTTCACTCTGAAGACAAAGAAAAATGTTTCCGCGATGTCTGACGAAAAGTTTTCAATTTCCTTAAACTATTTGTCAGGTTTTCTAAGCCTTTTATCCTCTGGATTCTCTCCATTCTGTCCACATCTCTCCTAAAGTGTGGCACCCAGAACTGGACACAGAATTTCAGCTGTGTCCCCACCAGGGCCAATTAACTCCTGTCTTACATATGACACTCCAGCTGATACAGCCCAGAATATTAGCCTTTTCTGCAATTGCATCACACTGTTGACTCATATTCAATTTGTGAGCTACTAGAAGCCCCAACTCCTTTTCTGCAGTACTACTACCTAGCTAGTTATTCCCCATTTTGTTGTTGTGCATTTGATTTTTCCTTCCTTCCTGTAATACTTTGCACTTATCTTTATTGAATTTCATTTTGTTGATTTCAGACCAATTTTCCAATTTATCAAGGTCACTTTGGATTCTAATCCTGTCCTCCAAAGTGCTTGCAACCCCTCCTAGCATGGTGTCATCTGCAGATTTTATAAGCATACTCTCCACTCAATTATTCAATATTTTAATTATTGACTTGGATAACACCAGACCCATACTGACCCCTGTGGGACTCGACTTGATACATCATCCCAATCTGACAGTGAACCATTGATAACTGCACTCAGAGAACTGGTTTTCAACCAGTTGTGCACCCAACTTTGCCTTCCACCTTCAGATTTGGTCCTCCTTGCTGCTCAGAATCAAGTCTAAAATGGCTGTCCCCTTGGTTACTTCACCACTTCCTGAAAAAAACAGCTGTCCCCAGCACAGCCCAAGAACATACTGGAAATTTTGTGATTGTCATACTTGTATTCCAACACATGTCTAGGTAGTTAAAGTCCCCCATTACTACCAGGTTTTGTGTTTGGGTCGTCCTCTTCCTGATATTGGTGGTCTATCATAGATCCCTGCTGTGACTGTCACCCCTACTTTTTACTGGTTTTATCTTTACACAGAGACTTTCAACTGGCCTGCCTCTCGCCTACTTCTGCACCTTCATGTTACAGTTCCTTCAAACCTTCCATATAATTAAATCTCTCTAAAACCATTTCTGTTTTCAAACTGTTTTGCTAATTCTAATCCCATTAATTTCAATGTTAGCTATGAGCCCAATCCTGCTCACATTGAGATCCATGGTAATATTTTACCCTTGACCTCAGTGAGAGCTTGGCACTATGTATGCGAATGTGTTGTCTGCCTTCCTTACCCCCATCCCCTTTCCAGGTTATCTGCCTCCAAATTAGTAAGTAAACATAAGGGTATTTCTATAGGCAGCCATTTAACCAGTTTTAAATTCAATCATTCCATAAATCAGTAAACTGTGGAAATTCTTGGAAGAACCATGTTCTTCAACAATGTGTCCTGGAGGGCTGGTGCAAGAGAAGTTTAGTTTCAGATTCACTGAGTTTTGGACTTGGTCCTGCATGATGCTGTGTGTTCTTTCTTGTTGGTGGGATATGGAGGTTTTCTCAGCTCCTTGCAGGATCAACATGGTATTGGCTTACAAGGATGCTTACTGGTCACTCCCTATCAACTCCAGAGTGCCACAGGACAAGATACTAACAATCTGGGAGCAGCAGCGAAATAGAAACATAGTAACCCCTTTGCTCAAAGTGTGTCTTTATGTATTACTGGGTCTTAAGGATCATTCCCTAAAGCATAGGATTTACATGCTGTTCACAATGGTCCTTGTTGTGTGTTAAGATTGCTTTAAGGGATATAAGGGAAAATGAAGCATATGCACAGTTGCAATTTCTTGCTGTAAAAACAATGTTTATAACACACAGCCATTTCCTGTAACCTCACTCCTATCTTCATTATTTGGTATGTCCTGTAATAGGGTGCAATTGAGATTATATAAAATATGCATCACTTACTGTATAATGGGAAGCACTTTGTCTATTGGTAGAAGATTGCAAATCTTTATAAACAAAACATAGGGCATTCCAAATATCTCATTACATTCGCCTGAATTTTTTTTAAAGTGTCTGCGTAAATTTAGAGTAAACAAAAAGGGGTGGAACTCAGCAAATCCTACTGAAAATAATATAAGAGGATGGTATTTTCCCCATCAAAATTACAGTCTTGATATCCTGATATGGACAAAAAATAAATCACCCGTCATCTACAAAGGAACGAAATAAAATGAATGCTGAAAATCCAAACCACAAAATAATCTTTTACTTTCCCTACTATAAATCATGTTATACATGTAACACTTATCTGCGTACATTAAGAATGAAGGATTCTATTAAGACCATTTTTGCTGGGTATGTTTATGCGCAGAGGGCCAAATCCTGTGAACCTTACTCTGGCAAAATCCCCTTGACTTCAGTTGGAGATGTGTCTTTATCCAACTATCTAGCACTTCTCAATGTAAGACACGGTTGCTACTGTGAATGAAACTGTTAAATGTATTGCTGCAATAAATCTGTGGCTACCTAGGACTGTGTGGCTGTTGTTGAGCTGTGTACGCTGGCCAAGCAGAACGTCACATCCGCAGCAAGGCTACTACCCCAAAACTCCTGCTTCTGGGGTTTGATTAGAGCTGGCCTGGAAGCAGTTTTCCCATCTGTGAAAATTTTTGAGATTTTTTTTTTGAAACCAAGATCTTTTGAAGTTTTTTACACAAGCTCACATGCATGCACACGCCCGCACACATGAACCCCAAGACAGAGTCCAGAATAGCCAATACTCCTGGAGTATAGAGTTAGTGTCGCTCTTTCTCTCTGTATAACTCATTAAATATGTATTGGGCCAAAGTCCAACAGAGGAGATCTGGAAAAAAGACAGTGAGTGACTCTTTTGCCTGGTGGTTGGGGCACCATCCTGGGATGCATGATATCATGTCTGGAGTGGCTCACGACTGTGAGTGCCAACCTCAGGGCAGATTGTCAAAAAGGCAGGGCCCAGACCCCAAATGGGTGGTATGTTCTATAATTAGATTTCACCAACCCAATAAAAAATGTGAACTCCTGAAGCACTATAATAGTCTTACCATAGAGTCACAGACAGTCCCCTTAGGCACTCCAGTCTATCTTGCTACCTAGGCAAGCTGGACTGAGTGATAGTTGGTTGCCATACACCAAAGATTGCAAAAGATTCAGGTTACATTCAGTGCCAAGAGACCAGTCACTTACCCCAGTCAATTTGTACCTCAGATCACTCACCAAAGGCAAAGCTTGTAGCCAATCCTATAGTAAACTAAGGATTTATTAACTAGGAAAAAGAAATTGGAAGTTATTTACAGATTAAAGCAGGCAAATAAATACACACACACACACACATGCACACAGGATTTACCATCTGTTACCAAATGGTGACAAAGTTGTAGTAAGTTGTCAATACCGAATGACTTTTAGGCATAACCCAAGTTGACCCTGGGGATTTCTGCTTGTTTTATAGCTCCAGCCTTTTCAAAGTCCAGACAGCAAAAGAGAATTTTTTCTCGTGTCCCTGTTTTATCTCCTTCTACCAGTATTCAAGCTGATGGGATGGGCTTTCTTGCACACAACACCTCCATGGATGTGAGAGGGCCATTAACCAAGTCTTTGTATCTTGATGTTCTACAATAGCCCAGTTAGTGTTGATAGCCCTCATTGATGGGCAGAGGACCATTCCTCCTGACTGGGATCACAGGTTCAGAACAAGCATTAGCATGGGACACAGACATTACAACTGAAATTAATGCATGCAGCAGCTTACAAATATTCCATTGAGTCTAAATACGTTCTTATAAGTCTAATACCTTTCTTGAACAATAATAACATACAGGTAAACTGGTCTGGTTTCCAGCTATGACTTTTAGTGCTCAGCTGATGCCTACAGCCTTGGCAAGATCTGGCATCTGGTCTGCCAGCATCACATAAGGGAGCTAGGTTCAATTCACTGAGCCATATCAGACAGAGTATGGATTTGAACCTGGGTATTCCACAGCCTAGGCTGGCCTGTGTCTCTCTCTCTCCCTCCCCCCAGAAATTCCGTTCTGTATCAAAAGTTTAATTGAAACAAACTCTTTCACTTTGATGAAATGGCATTTTTTGAAGAAGCCATTTTGTCAAAAAATTCCTGATCAGCACTAAGTCTCATACAAAGCCCATTATAACAGCGAGAGACATAGCATTCATTTCAAAGGGGTTTTGCCCCCTCACCCCCCAAAAATCTTGACTACTTCTCCCAAACGAGAATTTTCATCACCAATTGGCTGTACACGGTTAAAGGTGTGCTTCAATCTGGTAGAGGGCAGTGTTACATAGACACACTAGCAGAGCTAAGCAAATAATTGTTTTTTTTTAGTTTAGTAGGTGAACAGGAAAAAAATGGCTTGTTTCTAACTAAAACTGATTTTTTATTTCTCAGTTTTGTTTTTACCCTTTTAAAAATACTTTAAACAAATCTAGTTACATTTCTAAATGAAACCCACTTCATTTTGAAAATGTCTAAACAAAGCATTTTGACACTTACAAAAAATCATTTTTATGCAGCTGAGGCTATTCACTGAATTTAACCTGAATTCAGTAATAGTTTCTGTCAACCTGAAATTACAATTTTTTTGGAGGGAGGGGAGAGGTGAATTTACTATTACAATGAATGTAGAGAAAATTAATAAAAGTGTTATTTACCCCTTCAAGATAACACACAAACACGGGGTCACCCAATGTAATTAATGGACAGCAGTTTTTTAAACAAACATAAGGAACTACTTCTTCACACAATGCACAATCACCCTGTGGACCTTGTTGCCAGGGGATGTTGTGAAGGCTCAAAGTATAATTGGATTAAAAAAAAGAATGAGATGAAATTCATGGAGGATAAGCCCATCAATTGGTATGGTCAGGGATGTAGCTCCATGTTTTGGGTTTCCCTAAACCTCTGACTGCTAGAAGCTGGGACTGGATGATGGTATCACTGAAGAAATTGCCCTGTTCAGTTCACTCCCTCTGAAGCATCTGGCATTGGCCACTGTCCGAAGACAGGATAATGGGGCTAGATGGACCATTGGTCTGACCCTGGATGGCTGTTCTTATGTACTTACTAACTTTATGGTAGAACAACAAGCCCTAAATTTACAACTTAAATTGCAATCCAACTTATTTTTATGGATCAAATCCATGGAAACAGCAAGTGTACAATCAGCCGTCAAGGAAGAGGTCTCTTGGTGGTAAAGAAATTAATTTACTATTTATTATCTGTACTATTTATTATCTGTATTCGTGTCAGTAGGCCAGGGCCTCACTTGCTTGGCACTGTAGAAACATAAAAGGGATGGTCCCTTGTCAAAAGAGCTTACAAATCCTCCTCCTTCCAAAGACTATTGAGCAGATGTGCACACTTTGGGCAAACTTTTACCCTAACTCTCTCGTACTTTGCATAATGGAGTCATATTGGTGGTTCTACCAGAGGGGAAACCTCTGTAACTGTGGAGATAGGGGCTAGATTTATTACACTTAAGAATGTTAAGCTACCTGACAGCCTGTCATGCAGTAATCTCTCATGATGATACTTTTCACTTTTATACTACCATTCATACAAGGATCTCAGTGCTTTACAAATAACAGTGAATTACTCCTTGTGAGGGAGGTTAAAGTAAAAGTCAGTCTGAGAGTTAGAACACTTGAGAAACAGACTTTAATATAAATATAATTTCAAATGTGAAATCTTTTATTTATTAACATTTTAATTTGAAATAATTAAGACAAACAGTGGAGCGGTTTCTATTTTTATGTATTTTTCCCACCAGCCCCTTAATTCAGAAATGTAAATTATATTCCTTTTCAGAGCTATGATTTCACGAATATGCATAGCAGCATCTTACTGACAGAATTGACTGTTCAATAATTCTTGGGAGATGATTGTGTTCAAGTCCACTTTAGGTTGAGTTTAACACAATAACTTTGAACACACATTCGCGCCCAGAATTTTAAAAAAGCAAAAACTAATGTTACTAATTCGTGTTCTGAAAGTGACATGGAACCCCAATATACTGCCTTTATATCTTCTAGTATTGCACTCTTCTAGTGAACTATCTGGCAGAGGCTTCTATATGTGCTTAATTTTAGACATGAGTAGTCTTATTGAAGTCTATGGCAGTATTCATGTGCAAAAAGTTAAGCACATGGATAAATCCTTGCAGGATTGGGGCCACAGAAGGAAATACTTTCATAAATTCTTCCATATCAATTGTAAATTAGACACTATGTTGAAGACCTCTAAAGAATAAAATAAATGGATTTAATGATCACAAATGAATAAATGAAAGACCTTGGTTGAAGAAAGAAAGGAGTAAAAGTTTTGGCTGTGGAGTAGGTGAGGACCGAGAAAGTTACTTTGCAAAATATTCTGCTAGTGTGCCTTCTGCTAAAAACTCTATTAAAGTCTCTTTGGAGCACCTGTCTGGTGTGAAAATAATTCATTTTGTCATACCCAGTAACTCACTTGTAGTGATTTTATGAAAGCTTATGTAGCAGTTTCACCTCTAGCTTTACCCTCTGTTATACTACATCACAAACTCATTTAAATAGTGATATTAATGTTTTTAGAGATCACTACAAATGGTTGGCAGCATCATTGCAGTTAATGTCTCATGGGAGCTATACAACGGAATTTTATCAGCTTGAGGCTGAGGTATTTGATGAAGTAATAACAAACTAGCTTTGAATTGTCTTTCATTACCCTTTATCTCTCCCAGAGAGAATATAATCTTATTCAAATTATAATGTCCTGTGTTATCAATGAGGTTTACTATTTATTTACCTGCACACAGACATGCAAATGCACATGCATTCTTTTCTTTTTACTGTACCTGTAATGAAATTTCTTCACTATCAGAATCATGCATGATCACAAATTACAAACTAGTTTCTACGAAGTATAATTTGCTTAGCATTAAAATAATAAAAAATAAAACCCAGTTCATTCTTTTTTAAAAGCATCTTAATAAACAGGGTAAAGTCCAATCATCAGAATTGAACTGTATCTTAATTTCTCTTTAAGATGAATACAATATTACAACTGGGAAATGTATAGGTTGCTCCCTTTTGAGAATAGTAACACTTAAAATACTATATGTAAGTAAGGTTAGTAGTCCAATGATTGGAGCAGAGAAATGGATTCTAGGCTCCAGAGTTCTATTCCTAGATCTCTGCCTGACTCTCTGTGTGACCTTGAGCAAGCCACTAAACCCTTCTCTGCCCCAGTTTAGCCATCAGTTAAATGGATATATGGTCTTCATCTCCATGATAATTATTATATAAGTATTAGATGTAATACTGTATACCTTGGGGAATTGAGATATTAATTCGTTGATTGTAAAGCACTTACTAGCAAAAAGCTACAATATCTGTACATACTATTATTCTAAGTGCAGAACTGGGGTATGGTCACATAGGTAAGCAAATAGGAAAATGCTTTCATAAGATCAGCTGCAAGTAAGGAAATGCAGTTACACACTTAACTGAACATACAACTACACAAATAGCCCTCTAAGTGTGGCTGGGTTGAACTTGCAATATGGTTCGAACAGGCCTGTGCTGGAGTGCCCTGTTCTGTTTGCAATTATAGAAGGTTTATTCTTAATGCTCCTGAATAGCATGAATGTAAAAATGTAGCCGGAGGCTTAACTTAAATATATGCTGAAAAAAGCAAAGATCACCATACTGGTTTGATGTTACGCCCACTTCGGGAGTGATCTGAAAAGATGAAAATTAGACTATACTTATCTATACATTTCTCTTCCTCATTCTTCCTCTAGAAGGCTGCAGGGGTGAAAGAGGGTGGGAACGCAGAATAACCCACGTATTCTGCTGCTAGTTTATGTGCTGACTCAGAATCTCTTCCCGTTTTTATTAGTGGTGCAAGACCAGAGCTCTTAAACTTTTGAGGTATAATTGTGTCACAACCCATGCAGTAGCTGGGTAACTGACTCATGCTCTGATCTTGACTGACGCACTAGATTTTTTTCTGTCACTTTGCCATAAGGCCATTGATTCTAATTGATTTCTAGTCACTGTTTACTTACTGCCATTTTAATTAAAAACAGACAAAGGGAAGTGATTATTTAAGCGTGCCTTATCGGAGCAACATTCAGAGTAAGGACAAACACTCAGCTGCAAATGACAGCTATTTTCTGCTATATAATCTTCAGGCTTATGCCACAGCGAAGTGTTAAATATGATTTCCATTCATTCTTTTCTACAGAACTGGATAGAAACCAAGAATGTAACTATAAACACTAGCCAGGAAGATTTACATTTAAGACCTACAATGAGCTTTTCTTTGGAATGTGAATAATTTGCTGTTAAATGTATTTAAAACAACAGGATGTGCATGATGAGACAATATGTATATTCAGTGCTTGACAGATAAAAGATTTATGGGAAAAAGTGAAACCAATGTAATAATGAGGGATTTAAGTAGCATTAAAATAACTAAGGTAGTTTAAAGTTTGGTCAACTATAGAAAAGTGAAGTTCAGAGAAAAAAATGAATATGAAATATGCAAACACTTAGTGAGCCAAAATTTTACTTAACGTACAAGCTGGAAGTAATTGGTGTAAGAAGAATGATTTAATATTTCAGCCAACAAGCCTCCAAGAAAAATAATCTGAATAAAACAATAGGATAAAATAAAACAATAGGATAGTGGAAATGAAAGATGCGGTATGGCTTACAGCCATTCCTCCATATGATATGTTCCTTCAGATCATGGAAATAGAACAACTATGTTGAGCAGGGTCTTACCTGGTCATTAGATAGAAGGAAGAATCACCAAGTTCAAGAGTCAAAGAAAAAAAGAAAAAAACCACAAACCTGTGCTCCCCCAAGCTCCCATCAGCCTAGCTGGGCCCACAAACCAAGCTCCACCCAGAGCTCTAAAGGTTCATTGTGCAGATCTTCACAATCTGAATCTCCTTTCTTATATGAAGGGTATCTTCTCAACCATAAAGGCTAGAGATGTCATTCTTTTTGAAGTGAAAGCTTAGGGATTGTCTATGCAGAGAGTTAGTGCACAGTATGGGGATGTACAGCACTGTAGCCTGCCGCGCACGAACTGGCCATGTGAACCTTGCTACCCTGCACTAAATTGCATCCGGCACTTTGACCTACTGCTAAGTTCCTTAGTTGGCTGTGAAAATCTTAGTCCAGGCCTGTAAGTACCTCTCTGAAACGCTTCCTTTCTTAAAATTGTCTGACATGAGAGAGGCCCAACCCATAACCCTGGATTTGAACAAGCCCCCAAAATGTGGGGCTCTCAAACCCTGATCCAAACTTTATGGCTTAGGCCCCTTAATACCTGAAGGGTTAGACTGTAAATCCTGTTACCTGCTTTATAGACATTAAATCCATCCACTTCATAGAAACAATATTCTTAATTTGATGCTCAAATCTTAGAGGCCCAACATTTTTGAGGCAGACAGCTGTAGGCAAGAGGTCCCACATCTCTGGAATGTATACTTCCATTAGGCTGAACCAGCACCAATCTGTTGATCTCTTAGGATCACTGAGTGGCTTGTGTATTTACACAGGCCTTTTGTGTTGGGTTAAGAAGGTTGGGTTTTATCTCAGGTAGGAAAGTGCTTTTAGTTTCCCTGGGCACTTATGAATTCTGACTATTATGTGTGTGTTTTCAAAAGATGCTTACATAGCTAGAAATGTATTGATAGGCATAGTATATAAATTGAGACAATAAACAAATACATTTATAACTGGTTGCAGAATTTGATGAGTAGCCAAACAAATTAAAGTACTTCAGAAAGCGTGCCTTTACCACCACAGCTTTTTCAAAGACTGTTTTCCCTTGACCAATTCTTCATCCTTAGAAAGATCAAGGGTGCCAAGGACATTTGTGTTCGTTTCTAAAGGTTGGTTTCAATGTAATTTTTGTAGTTCACCACAAGATGACTCCTATCCTGGCCTCCCACCCTATCCAACTGGATGTGCCCCCTTTTCTGTTACATTAAGTAGAGATGATCACTCACCCATGATGAAGATGAGTAAAGATCAAAAAACATCAGAGCTTCAATTCAGATTAATCTTGAATAGCCTGTGTCCCTTCCCAGGATATATACAAACATTCATGAAACTCTGTCTCTCAAAATGCTCCTCCAGGATTCTAGCCCTTCCCTCTGAGACTCCAAATACGCATCTCCAATGGCTTTCATCCTTCTCTGCAATTCTCCTTCCTTTCACCTAATCTTTTTCAAACTCCTCCTAAATTTAAATTTCCCAGCTAAGAGGATCTTCCAACAGATCAGAGGTTCTCAGACTGTGCCCCTCCCCCGCAGCATGGAGGAACAATCAGGGGGCAAGCAGTGGTGCCAGGTGGCTCAGGCCAGCACTGCATGGCAGGGCTCAGGGAGGGAGCACTGCCACTCACCCCTCCTCCTCCTTCCCCACCCAATACACCTCAGCAGGCCACCCAGCCTGTGGGTCAGTGACAACAATCATTGCAGCCACACCAATTTCTGCTCCCAGCAACCTCTGTGCCCACACTGGCTCTCTGGCCCAAGAGACCATTTCATGCGCCTTCTTTCCCGCCTCCCCCACCCCCCAAAAAAAAAATAACCTGAGGGGGGAGAGGCAGGTATTGCATCTATTTTTGTTTGGGTTAGGGGAGCACACCCAAAAAATGCGGGGGCTCAGCTCAAAAAGTTTGAAAACTGCTGCAATAGATCCATGAATTGGACCTCCAGATTGCTGCCACATGCCAGCATGCACAGATATGTTCTTAGGTCCTGCAATACAGTGTATAATGGTGAGTGTGTGTGTGTGTATGTATGTATGTATATATATATATATATATATAAATTCCAAGGGAGCAGCAAACCAGAGTCCAAAGAGACTCAATGAAAGGCAAGAATCTGCAAATGTTGACTGTGGAGTACACCAGGGTGAAATTTTTCAGTCAAATAGTTTATTTGCTGTAAAAAAGTCACCCCAAAACTATTTGAGAATTCAGGTTGAATATGGCAAATAGTTTTGGCCAAATAAAAAATGAAGAAAAACAATTTGAAAAAGTGGAAACGGTTTGTTTTGTCATTTTCAAAAAGAAACATTATGACTTGTCATTTTGAAACAGTCTTGTTTCAAAATTTAGCTAGAAATGTATAAAAAAATTTAAAGGATTAAAAACCACCTATAAACATCATAAAACAAATAAAATAATTCATTTTGTGTGAAACTAAATGTTTCATTCAACCAGATATGATTTTTTTTCTATTTTTTGTTCAGCAAGAGAAACCAAAAGACTTCAGTTTTGGTTCAACCTAAAACAATTTTTTTTCAGATTTTTCCGTTCAGCCACGAAGCTGAAAAATTCATTATTGGCTTAACTCTATTGTGGAGTGACTGAAGTACGGATAATGAAGAAGCCTATAAAGTGAATATCTACTGGAGGTTAGGAGGAAGATTTTTTCCCCCTAACTTCTATTCTCTGGTTTGGGGAAAGGTCTGAAGTCTCTATCTATTCTTGTTTTAATGGAACTGGTTTGCCAACCCCGGCTCTAAGGTATATGGTCCTCAAGAAACCTATCTACTCTACCCTTTCATTTAGGAAGCCCTGTCAGTAAGTGTATCCCTAATAGACATGATTTCATTGCTGCTAGTGCTCTTGTACTGGTAACAAATACCACTGACCACTTTGTTACACTGTACCCAGGAGCAATAATGTGTCTGGTTGCATACCAGAGATGAGCCCAAGCTGTAAATTTGACAGCTGAATTCGGATATGAATTTAACTAGGATGCGGAATATTTCTAACCAGGGTTTTCGTTTGACCCTTTATAGAGATAGGATCCAGCCATTAAGTCCTAATCCGCTTTAGGAGACAAACTCTCCAACGTTTGAAGGATTTTGGTTTGGGTCTGTCTAGCACATTTGTAAGGTGCTTATCATTTTAGGCATTTTTCACAATATTTTCCCATACTGTGCATTGTGGTATTAAGCAGTACCTCAGGAGCATAAATGATGATTTTCATTACTGTATATCTGATGCCAGGGGTGAATTGTTTCTCAAAGCAATGCCCAGTCATATCAATACTTAACCACAGCTAGAAAATTCTAAGGAAAAATAGCTATATAACATCAAGTGCCTCATTTCTCCTCTTGCACTGAGTGAGCCTATGAAAAGCCACAAGATCTGCTGAGGATATAACAAGAGTTTGATGGTGCAGCAGGTGTTTCATATCAAAGCACTGAATATTCTGGCACTCCCTGTGCCCATCCAATTCCAGTCAAATCAGTCCCTGGGGGCATTTGTTTTAAAGAGTGGAAAAATTGTATAGTGACTGCAGGATAAATTTGCAAAACTTTGCACTTCAGATGCATGTCTCAAATATACTATAAAACACAGTCTAAAACCTCTACGGAGACTGGGTTACAGCTAAGAATGTAGATAGTTATATCATTTTAATGGTCAACTGTTTGTGGATTTTTCCTTTGGACTATAAGAATTTTTATATTTTGCACAAAATGAGGTAGGGAGCCGGAGGATCTCTGTTGTATCACCCATTTGCAAGTTTTAATGGAAAAAGGGCAGCTTTCTTTATACTTCAGTGACTTTAGGTGAATTAAAGGGTCAGCCAAGTCATTATATTTAAGTGTATAAATCCAATGCAGAAAAGCTTCCAGTCATCTACTCCAGAATTTCCAAGATTCTTGTATAGGGTTTGGAATATCTCAGAATTGCAATTCTAGGATCAGAAAGCAATACCCTGCAGGGAGCAAATTTATACATAGAAATAGCCATTCCTTTTAGGGCCTGACAAATGGAAAGGGCTTTGATACGGATTGTACAAGTACACCATTTTAACTCTCTGTATGGAGATTTGCTAAGTTGAACAGACAAGAGCCATGGTTGGCCTGCAATTAGAAAAAGTGCATTACCTGAAAATGACCATAATGGTCTTAACTTTTTAAACGGCAATAGCTTATTCAAGTGGTCCTAAAAAGAAGTAATCACCCATCTATTAAAGTGGAGCTCTGCTATGAAAAGTGACTATATACAAATGGCACCAATAAATCTCTGATTTGTTCAGAGAAATTTCTGCTAATTTAAGTGACTGATATAAATCTGTGCTACTACTTGCTTCTATTAGCCCAGCAGCAACAACACAGCTAAGAAAGTGTGTGCTGGATTCCGTCTTTTTTTGTGTGCATCAGCAACAAAGATGGTTACTAAATTCCAGTCAGTTACACATGTACAAAATAAGTAAAAGCAATGAGTTTGCACAGGTGTCATGGAAGGCATAGTTTGGCTAGTAGAAGCTCTATTACTTGTAATGATTATTATTATTCAACATTAATGTAGTAGAACCTAAACACCACAACCAGGTTGGATCCCAGGGTGATGGGTGCTGTAAAAACAAACAATTAATGACAATCCCTGCCCTAAAGAGCTCACAGTCTAAAAGAAAAGATATAACAGGTGGAATGAGACAAACAAGCTGGCAAAGGTCAGAAAAGGGGGAGACAAGGGAACAATATATGATGTATCAGAAGGAAAGACCCAGCTTGATTTTCAGATCTTACGTACAGTATGTAGGCTGGCAAATAAATAACTATGTATCTGTTAACTGAGCACATTTTATATGAAAACAGACAATAAATATGGATCCCCACAATACCTTTGTCATAAAGTCACTTTTTCGGAATACCTGATTTTTGCTGCCTTGTATGTTTTCTATCCCTACCAGGCCATTATCCCTTCTCTTCAAAGTGTGTATGCAGCCATAAGTGGAGGCTATGAGACAATTTGCGTAATATTCATCTGACTCTTCTCTTCTAATCTCTTTCTTCATATTCCTTGGTTTCCCAGTGCTTGACTAGTTAGGCATTTGGATGATAGTCATCTGACTTCAGCTCATTCAAGATAAAATGGTGTGATACTGGTGGGGAGGAATAGGAACTCTTAGGAAGTTGTGATGACCGCTCCATCCACTGAGCAGCTTTTGTCTCAGTTGCTTGCTGGGCTTCCTGCTGGGTTCTCAGCCAATGGCAGAGGCTCAAAGTTCCTTTTAACTATTTTTGAGTCACTGGTCCAGAGATTGTGACCTTTCCTCTCTGATTCAAAACTTACCGTTTATCCATCCTCCTGTCACCTCCAGCCTAGACTATTGTAATGAGCTCTAATGAAAACTATACCACTTAGAGGTTTCAGCTATAGCAGAAAGCAGCTGCTCATGTCACAGTGGGGCAGACGACTCCTTCACTACAAAACTCCAGTGCTCCATACTCTGTGCTAACTTCTACTTTGTTTCTATGTGCAGTTCAAGATGTCTATTACCAACTACAAAGCCCTGAGTTGTTGGGAATGTGTCTGTCTTCAGGACTTGCTCTTCACTGCTGTGTCAATTGCATTTTACTGGAAATTTCTTGGTGTCTGTCTTCAGGGTGAAACTTTAGGAGACAGGCAGCAGGGTATTTTCAGTGGAGAATAGCTCTGGAATTCATTCCCTCCTATGGTCCATCAGAATCCAAACATGGCTTTTGTCATAGCCATGTAAGAGGTGTTTGTTCACTGTCTTTTTTTGTAATTTAGGCTGTCAGCCATTTTCCCATTCAACATTTGAGGATGGTAGAGGGAGGAATTCCACTATTTCTTTGCTGGTTTGGAGTTGATTGTTGGCAACATTTACTTTTATCTGAAGTGCATCGGGGCCTGATCGAGCTCCATTGAAGTCGGTGGGCATCTTCCATTAATTTTAATGGGCGCTGAATAGGTGACTGATACTCTATTGATGAGTACAGGGAAAATAAAATTAGTCGGAGCCATGTTACCACCTGTCCTGTAGGATGACTTCCATTGAATAACAGACTTCCTTTTAAAATCCAACCCCCCGCAAACAGAAATACTTGTTTCCTGCAGAACTGACAAGGCCCTAAGATTGCTGTGTAGATATCTGAGCTCCAATTTCAAATAAAAAATCATTATGAAAATAAGACTTCGGGCCTTTTTGAGCAGGACCGGCTTGAGCATTGCATCCATAGAAATCATGAAACCAACGGTGCAAAAACAGGCCTGCGGCAAAGGGGATGCCCCAGGGAAGGGCAGGGGTGGAGAGTGAGCCCACCTCAGACTTACCCCCACAGCAGCAGTTCCTGTCACACTGGGCTAGGCCTGGCTCACCACTCTGGGCATTGCAACCTAGGGCATGGAGTTGTACCTGCATGATGGGGTGGTGGGTGCTGCTGCAGGCAGTCAGTGCTGACTTGACAGTTCATTATAATGTCCTCATTGAATCAGGAAGCTACATCCACCCCTGCTTTTGAGGCAGGGAATGTTGCCATAATATGGGTATATGCAGTGCGTATGCATTGTACAACAGTATTGAGCCATGATTGCTGATTGGAGGATGAAATTGCTACTGCAATGTAAATAGTAACATTTATTACTGAAGCTGGTTGTCATTTTTCATGAGAAGTTTTTATATTGAAAAATGACCTTTCTTCAAAGACTATATTTTGTGGGAAATTATTGACATTATCGTATTTTTTAGAAAATTCCTCATACTATTTTTACTGACTTTTTAAAAATCATTTTTAAAATCTTTATCAATTTTTTTTGTTCAGTAAGAGCCACATTTCATTAAGAAAACAAGTTTTAGGGTGACTGATACACTTCAAACATCATACCTAATATAAACTTCAGAAAAAAGTATAGGAGAGAATTTTGCGAGAAAATGGGTCATTTCGAACCTTGTGAAACAAAGAACTTTGCAATCTTTCATGAAATTGTTTCCCAGTTTTTCAGCCAGCTCTAATTACCTCCTTTATTTTAAGAACACACTATTTCAGTCCATACATACACAAGTGTGATTCCAAATGTCCTAGAGCTAGGGTAAATTATTAAGGCAGTAGCATGCATGCTGGAAGTGGGGCTGAGCAGTTCCCTGCCCAATTCAGAGCTTTGTGAAGCATTAGGAAACTCTAGAAAAAGTGTGGCGTCTGTTACTACTCTGTGTTGCTTTTAAGACAGACCGGAACAGTAACAGTCACTTATGTACAGTACTCATAGAGTACTCATAGATCCCCTCTGTTGGGAGATCATCTATACCAGGGGAGCATCCCTCACTCTCCCAGCCCTCTCATGGTGGTTCTGGGTCTAGCGCTCTCGCCCTGGAGATGTCAGCTGGTAAATGTCTCTTCTGCCTCCCCTCTCCAGCCATCTAGCTCTGCCTCCAGGATATCAGCCAGCAAACCCCTCTTGCTGCTCTTCTGCCTTCAGTTTCCTACTACATCCCAAACATATAGTCTCTGGAAGGTAGAAAGGAGATAAGCTGGGGCATAGAATGAGGACCACCTTGTTTTGGTGAATAAACATATAGGGAGAAACAGAAATTACAGTGGTCATTTACCCAATGCTCTCTACAGAGGTTAGGGTTACTAAGAGAGCTGCCTTCTAGAAAAAGAGGAAAAGGGAACTAGAATGCAAACATTCAAAAGAACCTACCCCTGACTCCCTCTCAGGCAGCTCTGAGTCACCAGGTCTCACCCTGTCTGTGATTCTCCCTGATCCTGGATAGCACCCAGGTGCTGCCCCACCCTCTTACTTAGCCAAACGGGGGGCCCCTGTCCTGGCACAGGGGAGCTGGACCTACTTCATTCACCAGGGCCAACCACCCCATGACAGACTGCATCATAGGCATAAACATAGGGTACAGAATTAAGCATATATGTGAGCTGGGATGGGGAACCACTGCCCAGATCCTCCAGGGTATTTAGGTGCTTTTCAGGCGCCTTGATTTTAATGGGAGTTAAGCACTACTTATCTTTTTAAGGATCTGGGCCTGAGTGCTGAATGCCCTACAAATTATCGGAAGGCTTTGCCATGAAAAAGATGGAAAAAGAAGATTCAGTATTTCCCTCATTCCAACGATCTCAACAGCCTCCTCTGCATTGTTCAGCAGAAAGAGGCACTACTTTCCAATGACTGCTAGAACATGCAACTCCCCACCTAATAACTTTGTCAAGGCAGTTATGCACTGATAATTCAAAAATCTACAGGCATTGGAAACTAAAAATGACAAAGCATAAAAATAAACAGAATTTATTAAAAAATAAATACATGAACAAACCTGTACTGAGTGCATTATTCTTTTTTGCATTCAATTCATTGAAATCCTCCTGCTTTCAATTCAAGTGGAGCTGCCACAGCATTCCAGTTTGCCACAGTTTAGCAGTGAAGTCTGCAGAAGCCTCACGCCTTAAGGTAGGGTTTAGGTCCATCTTGCCAGAGATTACATATGGCTACTTGCCTTAAAGGAATATTGTGAGGCTTAAGGCCCCAGACTTGCAAGATGCTATATAAGGAACTCCACTGAAGTGTATTGGCCTCAATGAAGGTGGAAGATCAATGTGCATTGATCTGTTTACAGGATTGGGGCCTCATTTGTTCATCTTTCTAAGAGGCTTGGTGGCCATCTGGAGGAAGGTGCTGTCATTGTGCAAAGCAGGTATTTTATTATTATAGATTCGGTACAACTGGCACATGATTTATTGATTCTATTCAATCATGTAACAGGCCTTCACACTAGTGAGCCTGTAAAGAAAATAGGATTCTTGCATACACATGAGCCATTTAATGATTTTAAAAAAAAATGAGAACCATTGTTTCCAGATAATTTATACAGATATGGAAGTATTCTTTTTCTTTTTTTATGAATTGGATTCCTAAGAGGCTTGTGAAAGTGTCTTTTGGGTCAAAGTCTAGTGGTTTACTCACTTAATCATTCATCCCTGGTTGATTAATAGACTTTTTAAACAGAGTCACATATTAATAATGTAGGCTTTAACTGGGCGTCTCAATCAAAGAGTAGATTTTAGAAGTTGATTGGTTTGTATCCTCCAGGCCTGTGATAAATGTCTGGAGATTTCATGTAGTCATTTTTTCTTGTAGGTTTTTTTTTTCATTCTTATATTCATTTCTCTCTTCAACATTGTCACATGAATATTTAAAACACAAAGTATAATCTGCTCAGTGCTTTTTCTCCAATGCCAGGATCAGAAAGAGAATAGCTGTCATTCAATGCAAAATCTCTTTATTACAATATTTAAGGATTTTTTTCTCCTTTACCTGTTAAATAATAAACTTTTGCTTACTGGCAAATGTGGGCTAGAAATCTTCTTTGCCCAATAGTATTAAAAATTAAAAGTTGCTCCTTTGTTTAAACAAACTCAAACATAACATTACTGCAAAGATAATATAACAATACTGTAAAGATAATAATCATACAAGAATATTGCATTTTAAATGCACAACAACTTGCCAAAAGGGCTAAACAAAATAATCATGTTCCTCATGGATTCCTCATGCTGAGCTCTTAAAACTCTGTGGGTTCTTACTTTAGGGAGCAGTTATTCAGGTGAGTAATACCCCTGAAGTTGATTTTATTGGGACTATTTGCATAGGTGTAAGTGCCCACCAGTAGAAAGAAGGGTGGCACAACTTGGCACCTGCCTGGAAAGAGGGCACTTCTAATCCACAGTGTGGATCACTGCTCCATCTTCAACATTTGTCCCACATACAAAACTTCTATAGATCTCAATAGCATTTCCAAGCTTTAATATAAGTGGTTGGACCAGGCCTGCTACATTCCTGTTCTCTTGCAACAGACAGATTCCTTGTTCAGATGGTGTTGGTGCAGGTCCCAAAGCAGTGGATCTTGAAGTCAACACACCCCACTGGCTGCTCTCAAAGCCATAATTTCAGGCTTTCTGCAGACTCAGGTAGACTATGTATCCTTTATGAATGGTTTGTATTTTCAAGATCTTCTTCATAGCCATCTTGTATATAAATGAAAGCTTAGATTCTGATGTAATCACATTACTGCAGGAACTGGGGTCCTATGCACTGGCCTAAAGTGCCTATGCCTTAATCAGGCCCCCTCTAAATACCGGGATATATATGACAATATAGTTATGGTATAAAGCCTTTATCAGCATGAATTTGGGATGATTACATTACTTCCTGATTTCTTTTTCATTTTAATTGTTCATACATAATGTGGCATGAATGCAGTTACTTCATTTAATTATGGTAGCTTGCACAGCTGCAAATATAGTTAGTGCTCATGAAGTTAGCCAGTTCTTTTTTACATCCATCCACAGATTTCTTGCGAGATGACTTCGAAGTCTGAATCCCACAGGTAGACTACAACATAAAGCCGGGGTTTCAACTGAATTGTTTTGGATGTCTTGGCATTTTAATAAGATGCTTTAATAAAAATGAAACTTGGGGAATGAAGAGCTAGAAACCAAGAAGTGAATTTCAGCTACAATTCCAGTAGCTCCTTTGTTTTGCAATCACAACAGCTGCAATAGGAAAAAATATTTGCCAGTATCTGAATTTTGCTATGAATGGTTTTCCCAAATAAGCTGGGAGCCTCTAATTCCATCCTCTGCCTTTTCTTCCTCCTATAGCTGCTACCTCTGTTTCTCTCCTGCCTACTCCCACAGCTGTTTCTTTCCCCCCAAATGATGACTCCCCCTTTTTGCTCTTCTCTCACCATCAGCGGCTGCTTCCTCCACTCTCCTACCCGCCCACACAAAGGACTGTTATCTGCGTCCCATGCTGGGGTCTCTCTTGGTAGTAGCTCAGTGGTCCCCCTCCCAGGCTCCCTGCCAGCTACTTCTCTCACTCTCAGCAGCAGCTAGCTCTCCTTTCCTTTTGTGAAACATCTGAGTGGTAGTGAGGAAGGATGTCCTGGAACCCTCTACTGAGAATGCAAGGCCCATGGGAGAGTAGTCGTGCAGAGAAAATGGAGCTTTTCCCCTCTGCTAAATCACCTGGGACATGGGCAGGCACAGGTTTTGAAAAGGCAGGCATGGGGTTGTTGGTAGTTACGGTGGGCATTCGTAGCAGAAAAAGGCAGCGCCAACAAAAAGAACGTGTAGGCATAGCAAGTGTAACGGCAATAGCAGCACAGCAGAAACTACGTTTCCTCTGTCTCCTCTGAGTGTGTGAGTGTGTGCGTGAGCAGCAGCAGAATTACTAATCCAAGAACCAGTACAAAAGATTCTTCTTGTCCCATTAACCCACCTTCCTCCCTCTAAGGTAGATGCTTTGCAGCTGCACGGCAAGAAAAACACAAGCCATTAAGACGGATGATATGGACATCTTCCGTTTTCTTAGGGATTATATCAAGCTGCCTTTCAAAGATGTGGAGTTAGCCCCAACTCTTGTGCTCATGCAGGCTTGTATGACTGAGAGGGTATTCAATGAGGGCCACAGGCACAGACTGTGGAGAGGTGAATTTTGAAAGCCAAGGGGGCAAAGCCGAAAGTTATCCCTCAGTCCCGCAGTAAGTGCCTTTGCTGCAGGAGAAACTGAAGAAGATATTAAATAACTTCTCTTCAGTGTTATCAAGTTAACAAAAAGAAAAGGAGTACTTGTGGCACCTTAGAGACTAACCAATTTATTTGAGCATGAGCTTTCGTGAGCTACAGCTCACACGAAAGCTCATGCTCAAATAAATTGGTTAGTCTCTAAGGTGCCACAAGTACTCCTTTTCTTTTCGCGAATACAGACTAACACGGCTGTTCCTCTGAAACAAGTTAACAAAGTCTCCAGTAATAGTGGAGGCAGCCTCAGGCAATGTGTGTGAGAGAATACACAATGTGCTGGCTATTGTCCATTTGGGCTTTTTGGTTGCTATTGATGTTGAAGTTGCTGTTAATCTGATAGCATTAGGATTTGTTTCAGAGACTGCTGGAAGCAACAGCATCAACACACAATTTCTTAAATTTAATGATGTTAACCTAAAGACCACAATTTTTGTTAAAGCTGTGTCTTGTGGATGACCTACAGCTGCTACGCACCTCAACAGGCAATAGTGAAGGTGATATGGCAGCGAGATTCTTATTTACTTTGAGTTTTAGTCACATACCCTGTGAGGGGATTGGAGGGACATGTGTGCGCGTGCATGGAGTGCTATCGGTTTTACTTCTTTCCATCCATACGCATAGGTGGCTCTTTGCCTCCACATGCCTGGAGACTGAAGTCCTCTATGTAGCCTCTACAGATAGAACCTCACTCTGTAGCGTGGGCTGGAATCAACTTTCCCCTCCGTTTGGGGTGTTGACATACACAGTTCCAGTTGGAGTCTATTGGGGCACCTCCGACACTGCCTCTGTCAAAAGAAATGAGAACAAACTCAGAGTAATGACAATTTACCTTCATTCCTGTTCTATGTCATTCTCAGCCGCTAATTTAATGGAACAGCTCTCCCATGTAAGGGATCCATGGGACAAAAAAGTTTTTTCAGTGCCTCAGACTGTGTAGTACACATTTCAATAAGGGACAGCAAAGCAGCAAGAACATTTCAGGCCCTTCTCCTGCTGTGAAGAACAAATTCATTTTAAACATTCCCCATACCTGCTCACATTGGTCCACTGAAAAATGAGATCTATTTTGCATAAAATATTTACATACTCGCAACTCACTCTATCCTTGTTTCTTACTTCCTGACATAATGAGCTTCCTCTCTATGGTCCAATATCCTTCCCCCAGTCTAAAGCCCTCCTGAGCTAGCTGTCTGTGAGGAAATATACTATTCTATTTCTCATAGTTTTCTGATTTCCCATTTCCCATTCACTTTTTCACTGTTTCTCAGCTTCTTTATTTTTGCACTCATCAAATATTCTCTTTTCTTCCCAATTCTATTTTATTATATATATATATATAAAATTATACTAAGAATATTGGCTTGTTTTTTTCAGATATGCTTAAAGCTAGAGCAAAATTCTACTCCCTGCAGCACTGAACAGTGGGAGATCAGACACTGGTCTGTTTGAAATGTTTCTAAGCCCCTATTGCTCTTGGCATTGCTGTGGTAGGAATGCGACCTTTTGTGCACTGTGCTGTACAAACAGTGCCAGATGAGTTCCGGTACTTTAAAAACAGTGAATTTACAGGCAAAGTATTCTGCTCTCATAAATCTTTATTTTTTTAACCGCAGACAGCTAAGAATGCTATTTGAAGAACTTTGAAGCTTTTTCAAATTTCCTTAGTGGAGGTCTTGCTATTTAGATGGAAAGGAATCATATGGGTTTACCTATTAGACATATATTCAAAAGCCTCTGGAGGAGAAGGCAAAAGCTTCAATAAGAGCTTTGTCTTAGATGGTGGTGTTCCTAATAAACAAAATTCTGCATGTATTTAAAAATGAGACTTAGGATGCTTACTAAAGAGTCTCAGAAAAATGCTGAGTCTCATAGTGAAACTTCAAGGGCTTTTTCTTTGCATGGGAATGGAGAAGGTTCAAATTCACTCATATTTGGATGAACAAAGATTCTTTATTAGATTGCATTACCCCTTTCTCTGTAGGGAGAGGCAGTATTTTTGGGGGGAGGGGGTTGGGGAGAGGATAAAATTCACATCCATCAATTGGGTGCAATAATGTAGGTTCAGCATTTTTCGGGTTAAAATATTTGTTTTGCTTTTTGGATAAAAATGGGCTGGGTTTATATAAAACGGGATACTTTCTCTAAAGGACCAAAAAAAAGATGAGGTAATATTTTCTGGAGTGAACTGACATGCAGCATTATTTGCAACTAATTTTCAAACACTGTTTCCAAGAAAGGGGAGAATGGAGGCTCTCGCAGCAGGAGCTTAAGTTGCCACTTTGCTGCTGTTGTGATTGGGTGGATCTGCAAACAGCTGGGGCCTGATCTAAAACATACTGATGTCAATAGTCAGACTTCCACAGACTTTGGTGGCCTTTGGATCAGGTCCTTGAATTACCAACCAGCTAGCAACCAGCATACGGAAACTGAGCCATAGGCTTGTGCAAGATGAACAGGAAGATAACTTGGATAAGATTAGGAATTTTGTGAAACCTTAGGGAAAGAGGTAGGTTTAATCTAAAAAAAACACAAAATAGAATGTTTCAGAAATAGTGCTGAACTTCAGGATAACTTTCCACAGAGAGAGCATTCATAAACAGTAAATTAGGAAGTTTAGTTTTGTTTAACTCTTTCATTGGCCTTTACTCTCAGCTTCCTACCTGGATATCAAACTGCAGTCAAATGTGGGTATAATTTAATTGACCCCCCGGCTGTGTGTGTGTATGTGTGTGTGTGTGTGTGTGTGTGTGCGTCCACACAGGCGCGCACAGGCCATATATGTATCATTTTAAGGATGTTTCACTTCATTGAATGGGATTGATGTTTTGCACGCCACCAGTTACAAAGCTTTAGTTACCAGGAATTCAACTCTACAGGGAGCCATAAAAACATTTAAAAATGGTCTAAAATAGCTTTTCTATACCTAGGAATATCGCTGTTGACGTCCATTATCTCAGAACCTTCCTGGTATTAGTGTGTCCGCAGGGGTCCCATTGGGAAGCTGAGAACTTTGGTATCCAATGGAATGTAGCTCTGGTTTCTAGCCCTGCCAGGTCCAAAATGCTAACCTTTCAGATTTTAGAGTCAGTATAATAAAGCTGTTCTTGGTTCAGGACAGAAACTTGCTCAGTGAAAATATGGGAGAGAGCGTATGTGATCAGTCTATACCAATACATCCTCAATTATTTAGGCTATGTCTACACTACAGCCTATGCTGGCATAATTTATGTTGCTCAGGTGTAAAAAAACACTCCCACCCCCACCCCCACCCCCGAATGACATAAGTTACGCCGACATAAGCGCTCGTGCATAGAGCTATGTCGACAGGAGAGCTTCAGGAGCTTTCCATCAACATAGCTTTTGCCATTCATGGAGGGGGGTTTATTATGGAGATGGGAGAGCTCTCTCCCATTGACACAGTGTTTTCACCAGACGCGCTGCAGAAGCGCAGCTGCATTGGTACAGCTTTGGCACTGTACGTGTAGCCTTACCGTTAGTTTTCACGGAGGATACAGAATGATTTTTGATGATCAATATTTCTTGTAATCAAGCTAACTTTCCATGTAATTAGCAGATACTGGGTGAGATTACCGTGTTTCAGATACCAAGATGTTTGTTACAACTGAAGTTAGAATAACTGTGAATGGACTATAAAAGTTTGTATGTATACAGAATGGTTTGTGTGTGTGCTATATATAACACACACATATATGTACACAAAATCAATTGACTGCTGTTTGGTAGCCATTTGATAAATATTTCCTCACAATGCAACTGACAATGAGAGAACAAGACTTTTCAAATTAATTGGCATTTAATATAACACACATGCTTGTTACTGAGCAACCAATTAACACAATTAATTTCCATATTCCTGTTGAGCTAGAAACTTAAAATATGGTGCATTCATTCATTAGGTGCTGATGAGAAAACAGGAAAAATAACCCAATTTGAACTTTCCATCAGAGGTCACCAAAAGGTCACAAGCAGTCTGTTTTCACATTTTGACCCTTCAAGTGCCTTTTGAGCTAGTATCTTGAAATAAGTACCCTTTTCAGCTATTATCCTGAAATTTGGTACACTCATTCATTATAGATCACTGATTACAGAAAAGAAATGAAAACATGACATTTCCACCATAGGTCACCGAAAGGACATCAGCCTAACAATTTGCAATCATTTATATTAATTTTGTCTGCAAGGTCATGCTGCTTGGTGTGAGGCTTCCTGTTTGTGGAAGTGAAGATGATCCAAGATAACCGATTCTGTTCTTTTGGAGCAGTGTCTAAGGCTGCACTATAAATTTAGATAGACATGCTGAAGTCACACCCCTGAGCGACATGGTGGCATGATGAAAGTCACACCCTAGAGTGACATAGCCATGTCGCTCTAAATTTTTAATGTAGACCAGGCCTCAGAAAAAATTCAGACCCCTTAGTGCAGTATCTATTCTGACCTAATGCTAGGTCAATGGAAGAATGCTTCTGCTCAGGGAGGTGGAACCAGACGGTGGCTGAACAGAGAATCCCAGACTGCACCTACTGCTCCGCAAAGACATCTAAAGAGTCAGTGGACACCACACAGAGGTATACTGCCTGGAGATGTGATCGAACAAGGGAATGCAAATAAGCCCTACAGTCACAGAGCACTTCCCACCACCCCCAGTCCAGCTTCCACCTCCTGGAGTGTTGGATGGCCATCTTGGCCAGTGTTAGGAAGAGATTGATGAGGAGGTCCCCCGGCTTTGTGGAGCAACAGATGGGGTGTGCATAGATCAGGAGACTGGCTGGATGTCCTGCGGCCAGCTCAGGTGGCCAGTCAAGTGGCTTTGGGAGGGGTAGGGGGACTTAGGCCTGAAGGTGAGTTCCAGGGGATCAGGGCAGGGAGCACCCGCCCACAGGGTCCACTTGAAGAAAGTGAGAGAAGCAGGAGACAAAGCTGCCTCACTTTCTGAAGCACATGACAGGGGATGTGCAGGGTGGGCAGCCACATGCACTGGCCGAGCACCATGGGGTCCACCCAGTACCTCCAATCATCCTCCCACTCAGTGTCTGCTATGGATCTGGTCGCTGAGACTAGCTTCCAGGTCCTGAGAAGGTCTTGGTAAAAGAGAGGTCTTGGGGGAAACACCTTAGGTAGAAATACAAGAGCTGTCAGTCGTTAAGAGGTGGCGGAGGAAGGCATGCACGAGCACGCTCCATGCTGGACTATCTGCATTGTAAAGGAGTCTCTACAAGCCCTGAAGGCAGAAGGCATGGACCTTGCTGTGGATGCAGATCGGGAAGACATGGAACCGACGTTGCCAAGGCTCATGATATTTGGTGTGTTTCTTAAAGCCCAAGCTCCTGAAGACATGAGATTACTTGACAATCTCCGCTTTAATTTGTTTTAAAAGTATGTTTCTAGCCTTCCTGATTGCAGAGCAATGCATGAGGAAACCTAAAGCTTGAGACAACAGAAGATAAATTTAAGTCCCCAATTTATTTTTGTTAAAATCAGACAAAGGAAAATTTGCAGAGAGTCCATCAACCCAATGGGGTGCTCCCAATGGACAACTCCCTGCTCCACATCCTCAGCTGGTGTAAACTGGAATAGCTCCACTGAAGTCAATGGAGTTATGTTGATTCACACCAGCTGAGAATCTAAAGCCATGAGTAGGAACCAATTGAAAAGTACTGTGCACTCTATAGACTGTGTTTGCATGGGGTCAATGTGGCCTTTGAATTGTACAGTTTGCCTTTCACCTATATAAGTTCCCTTCTTTTAATGTTCTTTAATTAAACACACTGCATTATAATTTTGAATGGTGGCTTTGTTAAATATCACAGAACGTAAGAATGGCCATACTGGGTGAGATGAAAGGTCCATCTAGCCCAGTGTCCTGTCTTCCGACAGCGGCCAATGCCAGGTGCCCCAGAGGGAATTAACAGAACCGGTAATCATCAAGTGATCCATCCCTTGTCACCCATTCCCAGTTTCACAGCAAAAATATATATGCATTTAAATGAAATGTATTGGTGGCTGCATTTGGCTAAAGGATGGATTGAGTTATATACTGCGAATGGGCTGTTATTGCAAACTCTTTAGTTCAGCACTCTCAGGGTATGTGTACAGTGCAATAAAGGACCTGCAGCATGGCCACAGCTGGTGCAGGTCAGCTGACTCAAGCTTGCAAGCCTTTGGCTGTGGAGCTGTAAAATTGCAGTGTAGATGTTTGGGCTTGGGCTGGCGCCTGGATTCTGGAACCCTGCTGGGGGGAGGGTCTCAGAACTCAGGCTCCAGCCCAAGCCTGAACATCTACATTGCTACTGTTAGATCTGCAGCCCAAGCCCTGTGAGCCTGAGTCTGCTGACCCG
This sequence comes from Caretta caretta, assembly GCF_965140235.1. Lineage (NCBI taxonomy): Eukaryota > Metazoa > Chordata > Testudines > Cheloniidae > Caretta > Caretta caretta. The sequence goes on along the minus strand of NC_134206.1, from coordinate 238,622,762 downwards.
AGCTCTGAGACTCAGTGCCATGGGTGTACAGATACCTTCGGTGACTGGAGAGAGAGGTCAGGATTGGGCCTATAGCCTGTACTTTGTGTGAACACTTTGGGATCTTTCAGTTAAAGATTCTGTACTAAATGGCAATTACCATTAGCATTGTTCATTTCTCATTACGAGTTTTGCTCAACAGGGCGATGCCGCGAAAAGTGGCATTCACTCTCCTAGATCTCAGGGACCCGTGCTCTAGATACTAACATGAAAATAATAGTCTCACCTTGAAAACCACCATAGTATAGAAAAAAATGATCAAAGTCCCAGTGGTGACTCTTGGTGGCTCTCTATTGCTTTTTCCATTTCAAGGAGGGCAAGAGGAAATGGTGTAAATGACAGAATAAAGAGCAAAGATGCCTGGCCAGTGCTATTAATCATTCTAGGGGGCAAAAGAACAGATAGTTCGAGAACATATATTATTATTAGGATTTAAGTCCCCCACCCCACCTCCTATTTTTAGACTTATCTATCTTGTTCTGTCTATTGCAGATAAAAATCTGCCAGGTCAACAATATCAATAGTTTTTATTACAGAAAACAGATGTTATCTGCATCCTAGCTGTCCATTTAATTAGCACCTTAAGACATGTGGTATCGTCGTTAAGTTTAAGACTGCTAAAGGAAGAAAAAGAAAAACAGTACATTTCAGAATTCTTAGAGATAAAGCATTAAAAAGGGGGGAAGGGGTGAACAATGTCATTTTCTTTAGGGAATCACAGAAATTAAACACACTTTTGAAATAATTATTGATGTTTAAGTCAAACAGTAATCCCAGAATTTCTCTGAGGGTTATTGAATTTTGTGTAATTGGGCTGCAGGAGAGGCTGAAGTGGCAAAATCATACTCATTACAAGGCCAGGGATGAGGGTTCTAGGGCCATGCAGTGGGATTACATTGCTCTCCTTACCTCCCTTGGCAGAAAAGTCCTATTGAATGTAATAGAAAATGATAACCTTTCAATAAAGTACAGTTATCAGTATCAATACATTACGTTTTGAACCATCCTATAAAATTCAATAGAGAATTATTTATTCTATATGACTATTAAAAACAAACCTGGAGAAAAGAGAAAATTCATTATTAACTTCTAAAGATTTTTAGTGTAATTCCCTAAAACTAATGTAATTTCTATAGAGCAGTACTGATTTCATTCCTATTTAATTCTAGGCACAGCTCCTAAGCTGGAGGACACTGCTGATTTCCATCCGCTGAGGATCTGGCCCTATTTTCACAAAGGCCTCTTGTAACATTTACTTCCTCCTGTGGGATGTGGTGACATTAGATTTGTGTAGTAGCAAGAACTGGTCAAAATATTTTGAATTTTGAAATTAAAAAAGTAGGATTATTTTTAACATTGATGTTCCTACTGCCCCCTCCTTTTTTCCACCACCGTTAATCATGATGGTTGCCCAGCCTCATTTCCAGTGCTGCCATCCAGCCTTGTAACAACTCTCTCCCACATTGTATAACTCTATTTTCACTCCATTAAAGCCCCAATCCTTCGAAGATGTGTCCACATGCCTAACTGAATGCACTGTGAGTAGTTCCAAATGGGTGTGCATCAGGGTGAATTTCACCCTTACTGAAGTATGGTAAATTTCACAGATTTTAAATTCTTTCCCTCCCTCTGGCTTCATCAGCTACTCTATACTGGCTACTAAGAACATAAAGATTCTCTTTTGCCCTATTCATTCTTCTCACTCCCACACTATTATGGAAGTCCTTGGCACGCTGCAGGAACATGTGTCTGCTAAGCATGTCTGCAGTGTGGGGTGCAGAATTTCCCTGCAGCTGTACCTTAGTACTGTGTGTTTAAGAGGGAAAGGGGTAGCATAATTAAACCCCTCAAAATCCTAGATTTGTCTAGATCCAGGGGTGTAAATAGGCCAGTGCGGGCCAGTATGGCATACCAGTAAGAAGCTGGTTCCAGCCCGTACACGGCAGCGCTTTAACGTCAACGGGGGGGAGGGGGCAAAAGGGGCAGCTGCCCCAGGGCCGGCAATTTAAAAGGGCTCCTGGCTGCTGCCACCACCACTACCACAGCAGCGGCCGGAGCCCTGGGCCCTTTTAAATTGCTGCCAGAGCCAGGCAGCACAGATGGGCTGGCTGGGGGATGCTGACATCCAGCCTTGCCCCTTCCACTCGAGGCCCCGCCCCTTCTGGGGGCCCGGAGCGGGGCCCCCATACCGGTAAGAGTTTTATATTACTTTGACCCTGTATAGTTCCCAAAGAGAGATCACCCTACCTTGTTTTAGGTGTTTGTTGATTTGTAGTTCTGTTTTGTATTGATTGTTTCCTGCAGTTTTTCTTTCTCTTAATTGTATCATAGTGGTTTTATGTGCAGGTAGAAGTAATATCAATTTTTTTAGTAGTTTATTTGGTTATAATTTTTATTCCAGCTGTAACATTTCTCTTTTAGCTTTCAGTATTGTTGAAAGAACACTGGTAATGGCTTGGAACTGGTGTGTGTGTGAGTGTATTTAAAGTACTGGTGAATTTACAATAATATAAATGAGTCGAGAATTCAAATGTCTGGTTTTTAGAACACATTGTAAATTCTTTCATTGCCTAAGGGACATAAAGAAAAAAGAACAGTCTGACACATTCTCCTTTTTGCTTTTAAGGCAGTTTGCTAAGTGAGTTAATTATGGAGTGTTTGCATGTATGCAATCATGAACTGTACACTGGGTCTGGCAATATAATTTGGCTTCTGACTTGGAATCTTGAAAACCCTTACTCCTGTAAGTAGTCCCACTGAAGTCAAGAACATTGTGCCCTTGAGCGAAGATTATTCATTCTTTCTTCAGTAATGGTAATGTGAGTTTCTTTATTGAAATAACGGTGGAGCTATGGCAGATACAACTGTTACACACGGTCTTCCAGCATATTTTTCTTAGTATGCGAGCTAATGTTCAGACTTGGAAACATATGGGTGAAATCCTGGCCCAGTTGGAGTTAGTGAGAGATTTGCCATTGACTTCAATGGGATCAAGATTTCACTCTGGTTGTGTTGGAGCTAGTTTTGTTCTGCAAGGTTCTGTGTAGATGCAGAAGAGAGGGAGCTGTGTGAGCAGCAGGAGAATTTGCTCTCTGCAATGGCCTCTGACTGGAGTCAATTCCAGAGGCAGAGTTGCTCTCTGGGAACCAAGCATTGGTGTTGGGCTGAGATTCCAGAAAGAAGGGATTGTTCTCCATGCTGTTTGAACTCCTATGTTTCAGGATTGGCATATATGTGTAAATAAAAAATCTTACACTTAGACACTCAACCTGACTCTTTGTCACTGATTTCTCCTCCACACCTCAAGGCCCTGGACATTGGCTACAGCTCAGCAGAGGAGCAGTAGCGAAAATAGGGTTGTATTTAACACATACACCTCTCAGCATCAAGGCAGCAAACTTTTTATTCTTGGACATTCAGAACTAGCAATAAAGTAGAGAGGTTAAATCATTGCTGATTCTTAGTAGGTTGAAAGGTACAGTTGTTTCCTGAGTCCACTCTGCTTAGTTACTTTCCTAAAAGAAATCATTTTGTTGGCTTATACTCCAGCTGTGGAATTCAGTCATGTGCAGGGGGCCGGCCAACAAAAGGCCTATGAACTTCAAAATACAGCTTAAAGGGGACATAAGTGGTGCACTGAGTGAATTTCACAAGAAATGAGAGGAACTATTTGCTTTCTATATCTGACTTGCCTACATTATTTTTTGCAAAAGTTCCCCCATCCCTGCAGAATTTCTTTACAGCATGTGTTTACATATACAAAGCTCATTTGTGTAGCTTCTGCACCCCATGAAATGCCCCAAGGAAGTCAGTGGGAGTTCTGTGTGTATAGTAGTGCTGATTGGGGGATGCTTTTTATTCCTGTGGAAAGTTTTTTGACAAAACCAAACAAAATTATTTAATCAGAATTTTTCTTCACAAGTTTTAAGTTTTTGTCAAAAAAAAAAAACCAAAACCCTGGAAACCCTAACATTTTCTCTGAAAAGCAACATTTTTCATCTATTCTAAAATCAAAAAAAATTTTTTGCAAAAATTCCCACAATTTCTTTAAAAATGGACAAAATTAAAAATTTTCTCATGAAAATATCCTGTTGGACAAAAAAGCCATTTTGAGTGAAAAAATTCAGCCTGCTCTAATGTATACTAATGGTAGAATATGGCCCTTGCTACATTAGACATACATTCTCTCCCAGCTTTTAATATTTAAAGAATATATAAATAAATTACAGGAAATATATTTACTGTAAAAGTTCCTACAGATCCCACCTTTATGTTTACTGAAAACTGCATTAACACAGGTTCCTTTAAGAGTCTATCTGAAAGCTATAAAAGTGAAGAAAATCTAGCCCGTATAAAACTGCCACTCTATCCATAACTCATTCTGTTGTGCTAAGTATGAGCAGAGTTTTCAGAACAGTGTGTGATCCTGCATAACATATGTGTTGCGCGATATCTAAGCACGACGGGTGGTTTTTACAGCTGATGGCAAGAAGAAAAGAAAAGCAGAGCAGAAGCTGTCAGTTTCCGTGTTTTGTTCTAGAAAAATTACATTGCAGAAATCAAATGATTTGCTGCTTAGATGATGTCTCCCCTTTTTTTATTTCTAGTTTCATGTATACAAGGCTGCCCACTAGAATTAGAAAGCAGAATAACATTGGCAGTTTGTTTCCATGGCCCAGAATTAACAAGCTTTTAAGTGATCATAGTCATTTTAAATGTGTTTTGATCAGAATACTGCTTTTAATTTTCAGTCTGAAAACAGAGACTGAACTCATCTGGCACGTCTTTGAAGGAAGCAAACTGGCAAAAAAAACCCCAGTATTTTCTGTTCTAACAGCAGAAATGGGACTAATTAGTGTAATAATGGCACTAGTTCTGTTGTGCTAATAAGATCTACTTCACAGTATTAATATCACAGGACAAGAGCAGAAAAATTTTAAAGAGTCCACATCTTGGGCAAAATATATTTAGACACTTAAGAATGAATGTGTATCCCCACCTTCCCATTTAGGTGCTCTCATTTTCAATCTGTGTGTGTGTGTGTATGTGTGTGTGAGTGTGTATATATATATATATATAAAGTGAGACATTATTAGAAATAATTATTTTGTTGGGTCAGATCCACAGCTGGGGAAAGGGAGTGTTTCAAAGACGGCTTTAGGAATTTTTATGCCCCTTGTCATGAACCGAAGCTCACTCAGCCTGAAGCATAAGTTAGCACAGCTTGAAGGCTACTCAAACTTGCATTGGCAGCTTGTGATCCCAAGAGGCATTTCTGTCAGCCAGGATTCAGGGACCCTTTCCCCACAGCTTGTGCCAACTGTAAGTATGCCATGTTGAAAAACTGATTATATTGTATTTTCTGTCTTCTAGACAGTGTCTAGTGACTGTATTTTACCTCACACCCAGAATACTTAGTTTCCTTGATGCACTCTTGTGAGGGACTTTGTCAAAAGCTTCCTGAAAGTCCAAATAAATTATGTCAACAGCTTCTTTACCACTGTTCTTCTGACATGCTCGTATGAGTCTAGTAGATTTGAGAGGCATGGTTTTCTTTAACAGAAGCAGTGCTGGTTTGTCTTCATATTATGTTTTTAAGTATTTTTTTAACAGTCCCTCTCTCATGATCATTTCAACCAGTTTATCTGGTACTAAAGTAAGGGTCTCTGGTCTGTCAGTCCCAGACATTCCTCTAGCACTATTTTTAAGTCTTTGGAATTTACATCCTTAGTCCCCACGCCTGCAAAGACTTGTACACATGCTTAATTTTACATATGTCACTAAGATTGAAATCAGAGGGACCACTTAGATTATTTTTGTCCCCCCCTCCCCTAAACCTAGGCACACTCAGTCTCCAGCATGCATTGGAGCAGCCTGAAGGCTGGCACTGATTGCCAGTGATCCTGGCAGAGCTTTAATGGCAGCCAGGGCTGGGGAGGAGGGGTGATAAGTCTCTGGAGGATCATGACTCTCTCATTTTGGGTTCTGGTGCAGTATTTGTTAGATGATGATAATTAGGTTACTGATCTAAATTTTATAATAAATACACTTGTCCAATCTCCCCCCTCCAAATGTCATCAATGCTTTTATGACTTCATGGGTATTTTTTCTATTAATCCTAGAAATAATTCAGTGATACCTTGCATGCCAATGTGTGCTCCATAAGACATTTTAGTGAGTTTTGTCTACCGAAGATGCTATCTCATTGACTATGCATGCTTGTGTTTGTGTCTGTCACTAAATCCATACATCAAAATGTTGCCTTCTGAACACAATTTTGTAGCATTTTCAACATTAACAGGGATATTAACATGCAGCTAATACAGAAAACAAATTCTGGGTTAGTTTCACATAATCCTTTGTTTGAAATACATCCTGCATGTCAGCAGAACAACAGATGAGCTATGAGCTGGTATATTCTGAATAAAGTATTACAGGTTTAGTCTGTTTATAATTTTATTTATTTATTTGTTAATTACCTAAGTGCAACTCTGCTGGACAAGAAGCTGAGAGTTAGTGTATTCTGTAAATGAAATTCATCTGTGGTGCATAGGGTCACGTAAGGATTTTTCTACTACTTAAGCCCTGAGTTGAGACTGGGGAAAATGAGGGGTAGCGCAATAATTCGGAAAGCTATACAGTGATATGCTAGGCCAGTGGGGAGACCATGGGACTCAGTAGATGTAGATCCTGTGACTCAAACACTGCAAATTGTATGGAGGAACCACAACCCTGACTCTAAACAATGGGGTACCAGCAGCAACCATATTGTGTGTTGGAAGGGAGTGCCCTAGGTGTCAGTTTGGGGTGTGAATTTCACTTCCCCAACGCACATCCCCCCCTCTTGCACTTCTCCATCTAAGGCTCAACTATTTGAAATTAATTTCACCCCATCTTTGCAAATAATTCTCATTAATGTTGTGCTTGGAGTGGCAAGGCAGTAAACCACAAAACCCTTGATTTGCTGCGTCAATGATATTGTAGGGGATTGAGTCCCAGTATTATTTCTTGGTTACTTAAAATTTTTCTGATTAAAACAATCTTTTGAGGCAAATGGAATAACTCCCACTTCATAATTCTTCTTAAGACATCCCTCCTATACAGGCAGTAGGCTGCTTTTTATTCATTCATTTAACTTTCTACACTTTTCAGGACTATGGATCTAAGGCCTGGTCCACACCTAAAAATTAGATTGATCTACCTACATCATTCCAGGCTGTAGAAAAATGTTGCACCCCCATTCAATGTAGTTAGGTTGTCCTAGCCCCCACTGTATGAGGCTCGATTGACAGAATGATTCTTCTGTTGACCTAGCTACCACCTCTCGGAGAGGTTTCAGAATAGCAGCCGTGTTAGTCTGTATCTGCAAAAAGAACAGGAGTACTTGTGGCACCTTAGAGACTAACATATTTATTTGAGCATAAGCTTTCATGAGCTACAGCTCACTTCATTGGATGCAAGTGAGCTGTAGCTCACGAAAGCTTATGCTCAGATAAATTTGTTAGTCTCTAAGGTGCCACAAGTACTCCTTCTCTCGGAGAGGTGGATTAACTACATCAAAGGAAAAACTCCTTTCATCAGTGTAGGAAGCAGCTGTATTCTGTTACTATGGCGGCTTAGTTGCACCGTTGTATCTGTGCCGCTGTAGTGTAAACATACCCAAAGCCAGAAAGAAATAGGGGAATTATTATATTACTTATTAGAGAAATCTGTGTTTACAAAAAAAAAAAAAAAAAACACCAGAACAAGACATGTTGCCTACCTCTTGGAGCTCAGACTAATGCTCTGATCCTGCAAGATACTCTGTGCAGGAGGGCCACCTGCATGCTTGTAGAGCCCCTTTGATTTCAGTGGCTCTCCCAAGGCATAGGGCTCCATCTATATGAAGTAACTTCCAGGATCTGGATCTACAGGGGAATTTGTAGGACATGAGCAATATATGAAAATATAACGATATGTATCCATTAGGAATGACCTGAGCTATGGGCCATGTGTCAGCTGGATCTGAGTCCAAATGCAAACTTCCCCAAAGACAACAGATTTAGATTTGGCAATCTGGATTGCACTCTTTTGCAAAACTAGGCCAAACTGCAACATTTGGATGGAAATTTGAATCCAAGCTTTTCCATTTCATTCTAAACTGGGTTTCTGTTTCAGGTCCATCTCTAATATAAATATATGCATAATAAGGAAGGGAAGAAACATGTTGGTAAATACAGAGGAACACATTAAACTAGGGTCAAGTCATTTGACCACAGCAGACTATAAGATTACCCTTTTTATTTTTATTTTTTTTAATGACAGGGTGAAACCCCAGCCCAACCAAAGTCAATGTTAAAACTACCATTAACATGAGTAGGGTCAGTATTTCACCTTAAGTTTCTGTCCCTTGTGATTGTGAGGAAAACCTTGAAAACATGACCCAAGAGTAACCAATGCAATGACATCTGCCTGAGTCATCAGACAGCCAGGAGTAAAATCTATGAAAGATGGGACCTGTCATGTGCATCTTAATGGAGTATTAACTCCAAGATCCAGTGCTCTGAAGGGAGCTTCTGAGGAGGCCCCATGCTACTGGTACTGCCTCTCTAGCATGGAAGAGCCCTCGCCCCCGCCACCAACTTTCCAACTGGGGAGGAGGGTCATGGACAGAGATGGAGCCATAGGATCTCCATGGCATGGCTAGGGCCCAGGATTGCCTGAATCCATCCCTCAACTGAGCTCTAGAGTATCTCCAGTGAAGCTAATGGAGTTGCACCAGAGATGAATTTGGCCTGAGGTGGTGATAAAAATATTTTCCCAGTGCATGCTGTAGTATGCATCTAAAATATTTGTGTAATGAATTTTGAAAGGGCTACATGCCTATCAAACTAGATGTCAATGACACAGAACTTCCATTTGTGCTTCAGTTCAGGACCATGGTTATTGTTGCCACAAGTTATTTGTTATATACTAGAATATGAATTACATTGATGTACTCTTCATATCTCAAAAAATAGATTGGTTTACACATTTATTATTCTCTGTATGCAGCATTAGGACATACCAATTCTCTTCAATGTTTACAGAGTATTTGCTCAGTAGACACTTAGCTGTAGAGGTTATTGAAAACACTGTCTAAACGTAAATCAGACAGAAGCAGAGAGGTCTGATGGCTTGGGAGCAAAATTTAGAGGAGAGTTATGTCCTATGCTTATCCACACAACAGGCACAGCGGTATAGTACAGGCTTCCCCTTGGTGTTTCTGAGCCCTGACTTGGAGGAGCCTTCTCTAGAAGTGGACAGTAGTTTAATCTTTGGGCCATGGGCAGGTCACCTGAACTTCCTGCCCGAGTTTTCCCATCTGTATAATGGGGCTAATAGTACATGTTCACTTTCCTCATAGGGGGTGTTGTGAGACCTTAATTAGTCAACACAGTGCTTTGAGAATATAAAGCACTATTCAGATGCATTTTTGTAGAATTCAGGTGTTCTGTAGTGGTATATTTTCTAGCAATTTCTCCAGGCTAGTTTTAAATGTGTCAAGGTATGGGCTCTTCTCCACTTCCCCCAGTACACTATTCCAGCCTAACAAACCTGAAGAAGTTTCTCCGGATGGAAAAAAAATCCATCTCAAATTTTCTTCTCTTAATTCTCATCCCATTATTATAGACTAGCTCTGCTATAGTTAAGGTTAAGACCAGCTGTTCTGGGTTTGACTGTTCTAAGTGCTACACAGTTAATCAGACTGCCTTGAAATTTGATGTGGAGGTGCAATCAGTGAACCAAATTTGGGGTCATTTGACCAAGGGGTTCCAGAGATACAGCCCCAGAATAAAACAAACCAACATTTCATTACATTCACAAATTCCAGTAACTTTTGATGTTTGAAATCCACCCTGGGGAGAAATCTGAGAATGAACTGTAAACCATTTGGATTTTTTTTCTATATTTTATTTTGGAGAAATGTCATCTGAGTACAGGAGAATATCCAGAAAGCATTGAAGCTATTTTTGAAAAGAAAATTTCACATGTGAATGCTAACTGGGAAGGGAGGGGTGATTAGGTGTACAAAAAAAGGTGGTAATAGGGGAAGAGGGGCTTGAGTTTGCAGCAAGGAATGATGTTATTACGGGGAGGGAGATAAATAGGAATGGGTAGTAGAGAAGGGAAGAGGGGGTTGGGAGAGTTCAGATGCGGGAAGGATTATGGGAAGTGGGAGGAGAGAAGATGTGAGGGGTTAGAAAATGTGGGGGATATCAGAGAAAGCTGCGGGGGGGGGGGGGCTTTCAGTCCTGAATTCTCCCTTTCTCTGTGTGTGCTGGGATCTAGGGGAGCCCTACCCCTCTGCAGGGATCTGAGCCCCTCTCCCTGCCTGCTGTGTGTTCTGGGATCTGGGAGGTCCTGCTCTTTTTGAGGTATGTGAGCCCCTCTCTCTGCCTTTCCCTGTGTGCTGGGATCTGAGGTGTGAGGAATGAAAGTAACATAAATTTAAACATCTGAAATTCTGAAAATAAATAGCTAAGATACACATCACACCTGTGTGGGGTTGACCAGAATGTGTGTGGGAGTGGCCTGGTTTGGATTGGGTGAACCTGGGACATCGCTGGGGAAGCCTGACTGAAGCTGGAGCAGGAGTCTCAGCTGGAGGTGGGAGTGCATAGCCCAGCTCAGTGTGCAGTTTAGGTTATATAATCAAGGTAGCATGCAACCCTCCAATAAGCTACTGCCTCTGATGTGTGTGCAGCAGCATAGGGCAGGAGGCAGCAAGAAGTAACTTATCCAGTGTTAATGGCTTCTACAGTACCATCTAATGGCTTACTAGGATGGGAAAGGGGGGAGTTGGAAATATTAGCAGGGAGCTACATGTTGCTGGGAACGGTGGCGCAGTGCATGGAGGAAAGAGAAACACCAATCTTCCCTTCCACATGTAAAGTTACGTAACAACCATGTAATAAAACTGTTAAGGTTTTGGGACATAGAAATTTCATCCACAGTCCTTACTGGCCCTGTTCACAAGTATGGTATTCTGTTAGGGGAGTCAGCTCAGTGTTTGAGTGTAGGGCAAGCGCAGGTAGTACCTGTCCATTACAGTGAAAAGGCTGAGTGAGCATCTCTGTGTCATGGGTGTATTGGGACATTGCTCAAAGAAGGCAGAGTTAAGTTCATGTGGGCATTTAACTTAACTCTGTATCTCCTGGTTGCTGAATTTGACATTTTAGAAAGGCACAAGCTATCACTGGGCAACTTTAACTCTGCGTTAACGAAGCTTTTTGCCATTTAATATCATAGGGTTTGAAGGGAGCCAGCATAGGAGGGAAACAGTAGCCGCCATAGGGTATGGGAAGGGAACACTGGAGCGGATCAGCAGACTCCAAAAGGGGTGCAAGGAAAGCCACGAGAAGACAGGTGAGGTAAACAGAACATAGAGTTCCACCACATTTCCAATAGCATACTTCTAACCCTGCCCAACACCTTCAGTATAATTAGCTCTACCAGCATGATTGTGACATTCTGCTTTATCTTGTTCAAAGAGTTGCAATGAACTAGAGAGATGTGAGTGCACTTTTGTCACTGTTTAATGTTGTTGTTTAACAAATAATTAATAGGCCAGGAAATAAAATTAAAAGCTGTTATGTGAGACTATAGTTGAAATAGCCATAAATTCCAAAAGGCCCACTGCTTGGGATATCATTTGAAAGGTACTAATTATTTCAAGCTGATACATCCTCCACCATCCAACATAAATGTTTATCTTTAATAGAACAAGCTTTTGAAGATGTTATTTCTTATGGATTTGCTTTTATTAAATTGTTCTCTAACAGAGCAGGAAGAGGCAATTGAGAAGCTGTAAGTTTTGCTGTATATTTTTCTGAACTACAGATATCTGACAGTGTAGATTTATTTTGGAAACCATTGCTTCAGTTTAACAAGACTTGTTCAATTTGAGCTGTTGATGGGATGACCTCAAAAAATAGTCACTTGGCTATTGATCCCTTTTAGCCTCAGCATAGGCATAACTCCCACTGAAATCAATGAGAGCTGAGCATACTTTAGATCAAGGTTGAACTGGCCAACAAATCTGGACTGAAAATTTCACAAGACCAAGCTCTCTTTTGAGATGGCCAGTATTTTCTGCTCCTAGATGGGCAGGAAACACAGTGAGAGAGAGCCTTTCTGCACTTCTTTCTTTAGCCATACTCAAAAATGAAAAATAACAAGGAAGCAAGATTTCAAGCTTACAAAAAAAATTGGTTCAGGGTTGGCTCTTGATCTTAACTGAACGTATCTCTGAATTCAGACATACTCTTCTTCCACTCCTTGATCCACATTTACACTATTCATGTAGTTTCCAATGTGAATGGTACATACATAGAGACTGGCTTGATCTCCTGCTCAGTGTTTAAGCTTCATAGCTAGTCTCTGTTCTATAATGGACCAAACAAAAACATCAGCTCCAGACACACTTGGTGGAAGATCAACTCCATATTTTGTGGGCTTGTTCCGATCTGCAGAAGAATTGCATATGATCCTTCTCCAGTTTGTAATGTTCTGTATGTAAAATTCTCCACATATTGTTCATATATTTAAAAATTCTTGATAAGGGGCTTGTTGGCCTACTTCAGAGTTCTTCACCATTGAGCCTGAATAATTATGTCCCAGGTAGGAGTTCTCTGAGAGCATTGGAAATGTTTGAGAAACTCTGAATATAAAGGTTTCAGAGTAGCAGCCGTGTTAGTCTGTATCTGCAAAAAGAAAAGGAGGATTTAGTCTTTATGGTGCCACAAGTCCTCCTTTCCTTTTTTCTGAATATAAAGATATTCACCCTACACCAGAAGTTAGGAAGATTATAGTCTATTTAGACACTGTTAATTACTCTGTGAACTGGACCTGGAAATGTGTCTTGAATTAGTTTTTGCCTGCCTCAGAACATGACTTCCTGTTTCAAACTCTCTCTGCGATATCTCAGCAGCCACAATAGTTGTACTTTATTATCTCAGTGTAAAACGCAATCACCAGCTCCAAGCACCAGCTGCAAAAAATAATAAAGAAAATCAGAGCTTTACAGTACAGATTATTAAAACTTTTTTTTAAACTAATCTTTACAGGTAGAAATGGGTGTTTGTGTGCATGCTAGAAACAATCCTGTTTAGTACCTAGAGAGGAGATCTCCATGGAATATCTAGGACAGTGTGGGAACTGGTGTTGGTAATTCAGTATGTGACATTCTGCCCTCGGAATTGTTGTTGAATTCAGGCCTCAGTGCCATCCACCCTACAGATGGTTGCATTTACACACTGAGAGAAGCGATCCTTGTTTATAGATGGCAATTGATTTTGCAAAGTTTGTCAACCCTATTAGTATCATGGGATGAAAGGTGCTTTATGAATATGAATATAAATATTAATATAATAAAATCTGTAAATGAGCCCATCCAGGTTGATGACTTTAGGGGGTTTTCTGGCTGTGGTTTTCAACAGAGCCTAAAGGAAGCTAGAGTTAGCAGTCCCTTAGACGCCTTTGAAAATCCCAGCCTCAGATGAGTAGGCTGCATTTATTTAGTGCCTGCATGGCAGTTAACTGAAGTGCTGAGTTCTGTAGGTCCTTCTGTGATAGCGGGAGCTAATGAAGCTGCTCTGTTTTAAAGAGCTTCTTAATCTATGTTAATACAGTGAAGATTATTATGGAAGCAATAATAATCACAGAGAAATTGATAATGACTAAAAATCAATCTCTGGCTTGTTAATTATAAAGCTTTTACTATAAAAAGAAATCATTTAGCAACCGCAATTAACCAGTTAGGAAGAATTTTTATTAGAAACTCCATTTAATGGGTCTTGCAGTTTTTTAATGTAGTGGCTGGAACATAGTTATATTTTACTGTAAATCCCTTTTATATTTTGACAGTTGGAATCCAGGACCAAGTAAAGATTAACCGTTCTGAAATGTTCTGGTTCAGATTTCTGTTTAGTTTTAAAATAATTCAATTTTGGTGCACAGCAGCATGCTAAGTCACATGGGAAGTTACTCGCCCCTCTCCGATTACTAGTTGCCACCTAACAGCAGAGGTGAAGTGTTTTCCCTCTTGTAGTACCTATTCTGAGGAGATCAGACCCCTCTTCGTGGCTCATCAGCCACTGAGAGGCAGTGGCCTACTTAGTAGTGCTCAAGGGAGGCAAGATGACGTGTCATACTGCCCGGCATCAGACACAGCTAAGAGCACCAATCTGACTGGTGGTGTATTCTGTCATAAGATATGGCCAAGCCAGTAACAAATATGTGCTTCCAAAATACTGTACTAGTTATTGTGAACCCACAGACAGTCCCCTTCAGACCTACTAGCCCCTCATGCACCACAGCACCGACAGTACCACGGTACACACAGTACTCAGCAAACACAGCTCTCCACAGTTTTCAACACAGTTTTCTAGTGGGAAGGATGATGATGAGAAGAATAGAGGACACTCACCACTGCTTTCCTCTCCTGTGGCTACACCCGCTACAGAGACCCTACCAAGCCTGTGCTTCCCAGTAAACTTTACAAATCAAGCCTGGTATGGCCAACCCTGGATGCCCATGATGCCCTTCCAACCGCAATGGCCATTCTGGCAGCCATGGGCTCCATACCCACAACAGCAACAACAGGCAGTACTCACCACTCTGCCCCTAACTGGGGCACCTCAACCACCCATACTGCCGTCAAAGGCACCTTCTGCTATCTCTGAACATGGTGCTGAAGAACAGGAGCAATTCTTGGACCCAGATGAACCACCTGACATTCAATTGTCATCTTTCTCACTGGATGACATGATTATGCCTCCACCTCCCACCACTGCAGACAATTTCAAGCAGTTTCAGGAACTTTACAAGAGAGTGACCACTTCCCTAGACATCTCTCTGGGAGCAGTCCAGGAATCTCGCCACAAATTAGTAGACATACTATACATGTCCACTTCATCCAAAATCACCCTTCCCATGAATGAGGCAATTATGGACCCCATGAAGTTGCTTTGGCAAACCCTAGCAACGATTCCACCCACATGTAAAAGGTCTGATAAGAAGTATTATGTGCCAGCCAAAGGCACTGAATTCCTTTACTCACACCCAGTGCTGAATTCACTGGTTATTGATGCAGTGAACAAATGGGGTAAGCAACAATACTATAGGAACGCCCTGTATGATAAAGACTGGAAATGGCTCAATTTATTCGGCCGTAAAGCATACTCGGCAGCGACCTTAAAATTGAGAATTGCCAATTATGAGGCCCTAGTGGCCAAGTACGATCACAATAATTACACAAGTGTCTTGGAATTTATAAACTTTATTCCAGATGACAAAAAGGAATGCATTCATCACAGAAGGCCAACTTATCACCAGAACAGCACTACAGGTGGCCCTTGACTCAGCTGATTCTGCAATGAGATTATAGCAACAGCAGTAGTTATGAGGAGAGCCTCCTGGCTCCATCTATCCAGTTTCCCAAAGCCAGTGCAGTCTACTCTAGAAGACTTACCCTTCGAGGGCACCAAACTCTTCAACAAAACTGACAAGTCATTACACACCTTGAAGGACTAGAGGGCCATCTTGTGATCTCTGGTCATCCAGACACCTAGGAACAAGAGACGGCAGACCAATTACCAAACTCCTTAACAATTCTGACCTCCTACATATACACAACAAAATAGGTGTTACAGCCAACAAGAGCGGAAACAGAGAAACTTGGGAGAGAGCAATCCACTACCACTCAGCCATCAATCCCTAGACAACAGATTTGAAGACTTGGTCAAGGGCCCAAGAACCCCATCTCTCTCAATGCTGGCACCACCTGCCACTGGCAAAATTTTTGGAGATTCTACTCCATCTGGCAGTCCATCACCATGGACAGATGGCTATTAGAAATCATCAGAACCGATTACTCAATCCACCTTACCTGCAAACCTCCTACGCACTCCCCTTCCCTGTCCCTCTTCAGGACCCCTCTCACAAACATCTACTGTGGGAAGAGGTGAACCATCTCATATCCCTTGGAGCATAGTAGAACCCGTACCAACTGAGTACAGAGGGAAGGGGTTATATTCCCACTATTTTCTCACCCAGAAAAGAACAGGAGGTTGGAGACCTATTTTCAACCTGCGGCGACTCAACAAGTTTGTAAAAACACAAAGTTTCAAAATGGTCACCCTAGGCACCATGATCTCAGCATTAGAGAGGGAAGCCTGGTTCTCAGCCCTCAACCTACAGGACATACATCTTCATATATCCATCCTTCGCATCGGAAATTTCTGCTGTTCACAATAGCACAGGACCACTTTCAGTACAAGGTTGTGGCGGTTCAATGACAAGACAGCACAGAGCTTTTAGCAAGCAAGCGGCTGGTCTGCTAACAGGCTTCTGCCTGTCAGCTTTCCACCTTCCCCTTTATTCTTTCTCTCCCCCCGCGCATTACATTCTCCAACAGACAAAAGGAATACACTGGCTTTGTTTAACATTCTTATTTACCAGTTTCTATCTACCGCATTCCTTGCTCTCGGGCCTTGAGCCCAGTCCTGGGAGGCTTCCCACGGTTCATGTCATCTGGGCGAGATTCCAAGGTTGATGCCCTTGAAAGGAGCTGTGTGTGCACAGGTCCAGCACAACACTCCGGGTGTGCCCTGAATGTTGCCAAGCGCATAAACCTTGTATGAATCCTACATCCCCTCCTTTTTTGTTTATTTGTGCTCGGCCATCTCATGGTAGCCATCAATTTGCTTTTGTAAGTGATTCAACTCCCGGACAGACAAGGACATAACTCGGGGAGCCTACCAGGGCGGATCTCTGCAAAGCCTTAGCAAGGAGGGAATACATTGTATACAGCAGCAGCAAAATATAAGCCCAACAATTACAAACACAGCATAACCGAAAAGTTGTCGCAGCTATCCTAGAGAGGGCAGCCACCCTGTAAGCCAATTCCAAAAGCCCTCAAACCCCAGATCTTGGTGTACGTGTGCTGTAAGATTGGCCAATTCGTCCAGTCTAGTTTCTATGGAGCGACTATTATCAGTTAAATTAAAGCAACACATGTGCTGAAACGTGGAGCAGCCTAGATGGTGTTTCAGGAGCAGAAAATCAATGGCTGCTCTGTTATCCAAAATTGCATCCCTTAATTCGTGTTGCTCTGTGTTAAGTAGGGCAATTGCCTGGGATGTTGTATTAATTGCCTTTGCCGCAAAGCATGCCAGGTTATTTAAAGTTCTGGCTGTATAAATGGCAAGCGCGGGGACCCCAACAATAGAGGCCGCTAAAGCAGTATACTCAGCACGACTAAAAAGCTCAACATCTGCAATACAATCATCTGAAAGGGGTACACTTCTACTACGTTTTTGACCAGCAAAAGGCAATATAAGTGTCATTCTACTAAGACAGCAAAGGGTGCCATCACTTAAATTTGCAGGAATATAATTAAAGGTGCGTGAACCGCAGGTAAAAAACCATCCTGATGGTAGGATGATATGGCCATAATTGTATGAAACATTTACGGCGTGGGAACAATTTAAAAAGGGTTGAGAAACTTGCCGACAGCCCAAGGGCACCCTTGTACTAGTGCAGTTAACCACACGTGCACAGGTGACATTGTTGGCCCCAGCCGGGTACGGTATGTGGAGGGATATGGCCGTGTGAGACAAAGTATAATTGGCCGGGCCCCAATTAGCCATACCAGAGTATTGGGAAGAGAGATTCGCGTAAGCAGCGAGCATCGTCTCATTCCCTATTTCTTCAGGGTGATGACATACTGGAATAAGGCATGTACCCAACAATTCTCCAGCTGCTACAGAATTAGATAAACAAAAGTGGGTAACATTTGCTATTGAAGCCAATCTTTCCCATAGGTTATATGTCATTCGGGCTCGTAACGGAGAAAGCACTCCCGAGCCAACCCCTACAGGAAATAGCAGGCACAAAAGGCATACAATCAATACAGAATTAGCAGTAATTTGGGCAAGAATTGCCACAAACAAAGTCTCAGGAGTCTCTGGCTGTTGGTTTGCTGCCAGCCATCATTGAGCCGCGGCGACCAATGCTTTTACTGCTCCCCATGTCACGGGCTGGCTTGGGACACTACGCCTCTTCCGTTTCCGTCCCTTCGTTGTCGACCCAGGAGGCACCGCACCCTCCTCCAGGGTCAGCTGAAACTCCGGTATGGGGTTCGATAGTCCCTGGTGCCACGCCATGCTGCTTCAGTGCCGGTCGCACACACCGGGCCGGAACCCACAACGGTCCTGTAGGGAGAGACACAGCAGCATATCCCCAACCCCAAGTGATTAGAGGTACTGGGCCCAGCCATTGCGGATCAGGCAGCTGACGGTAATAGACACGTGGTCTTTCCAGCACCTCGGATTTATGAAAATGCCGATCCGCGGGGGTCTGCTGATCTGCGTTCAGTGTTAAATTATTTAAAGTGAACAAAAGGATATGCAATTGTTGCTGAATGTCTCCTAAGGTTCGGAGACGCAGCTCCCCTTGTTTTAATTGTTTGTCGAGCAAGGTTTTTAGTGTGCGATTTGCACGTTCAACAATGGCTTGGCCCGTGGAATTATAAGGGATCCTGTGTGTGAGACGGACGTCCCATTGGACACAAAAGGTGGAAAGGGCTGTGGAGCAGTAGGCTGGGGCATTATCTGTTTTTATCTGGCTCGGGCGACCCATAACAGCAAAACAGGCTAGCAAATGGTGAATAACTTTAGGAGTGGCTTCCCCACGCTGTGGGGTTGCCCAAAGGAATCCTGAATAGGTATCAATGGAAACATGTAAAAACCAATAGGGGCAGAATTGTGGCACATGAGTGACATCCATTTGCCACAGCTGATTCGCCGCGGTACCTCTGGGGTTAACGGCATAAGAAAAGGTAGGGGCAGCAGCAGCACAGTGGGGGCAGGAACGAACAATGGAACGTGCATGATCAGCAGGAATGTGAAACTGGCGGGCTAAAACAGGCAGACTGATGAAAAAAGGCATGGCTTTCAATGGGGTCAGAAAAAAGAGAATTTACCTCACCACGTAACGCGCGATCGGCGCGCACATTGCCTTCAGTGAGTAGCCCAGGCAGAGGGGTATGACTGCGAATATGAGCAACAAAGTACGGGAAATTACGAGTGGTGATAAGATACTGTAAAGACAAAAACAGGCGAAGGAGGTCTGCATCGACCTGAGGGGTAATGAGGGCTAGGGGTAAATGATCAATTGCTTGATAAACATAATGGGTGTCCACAATCAAATTAAAGGGACAATCAACAAAAAGTTGAAAGGCCAAAATAACAGCAGCTAGTTTCAAGGACTAGTAAAGCTCTCCAAGCGCTGTGCATGCAAATATTGTTGTACAAGTGAATGAAGCGCTTTCAGCTTTTCTAGGGGGAGGGGCCACTGGTCAATCCATACGGGCTCTAAGGATTGCCATACCAATGGTAATGCTGAAGGCATGGTGGGTGCGAGAGGGTTTTGGGCCATTAGATATTAATATCGAGGGTGGTGTCCAGCTTTGTAAGCAAGTCACGGCCCCAAATATTGAGGTGGACAGGGAGCACAAAAGGACGGATTGTAGCAAGGGCATGGCCTCCCGGTTTAGAGACTGTGACCCAAGACAGACTTTGGCGCCCGGGTTTACTACCCCCAATCCCCCACAACTCTTTAGAAGGAACTGTTGGCCAACTGACCGGCCACTCCAGATCACAAATCACCGTAACGTCAGCTCCAGTGTCCACCAGCCCTGTAAAGGGAACATCATTTAAGAGAAGTGTTAACTGAGGTTTCGAGGGGCGGACCGTCATTGTTAGAGCAACAAGTGGAGAGGACGTGTTGTGAGATGGCGACTGAGCCAGCGTCGATCCAAAGCCGCCTCCGCCCCGGTCTCGATCCTCCGCAGCTGGCACCTGATAGGGGACTAAAATTAATTGTGCAATTGACCGTCCACGCGGGAGCGACTGTGGAAGATGAGTCCACACCTGAACCTTAACAATGCCTGTGTAGTCAGCATCAATGACCCCTGGAATGACAAAAAAGCCCTGTTTCCCAGCATGTGAGCGAGGGAGAACGAGACCTACAAAGCCGGCAGGGAGAGGTCCCGTCACCTGTGTAGGTATGGCGCAAACCTCCCCCGGCAGCCGAAAGTCAGTGTCCTCCTGCATGATCAAATCAAGCCCTGCACTTCCAGCAGTCGCCGCCCTCATAGAGTCTATGGATTTTAAGGCAGAGGAGCGGTTGTCTGAGTGGGAAACACCCCCGTTTGGCCCTGGGTTCGGGGGGGACCCGTCGCGCGGTTTCCCGACCCGCTATGACACTGATTAGCCCAGTGATAACCTTTCCCACACTTGGGGCACTTCTTAGAGGGTCGGGCTGGTGCCTTAGATGAGCGGCACTCCCGCTGAAAATGACCCTCCTTACCACAGCGGTAACAACGCTTCCCCTCCTTCCCGGGTTTTCTCAGGGCGGCAGCCAGAACTCCAGCCTTATGGGCTTGTGTGCCGATGTTCTGGCACGCCCGCAGCATGTCTGACAGCTCTAGAATTCCAGAGGCTTGTGCTGCCTGGAGAGCACGGCGGCAATCCTCATTCGCATTTTCAACCGCCATTTTTAACAGAATCTCCTGAGCTGCCGCAGGGTTATCCACCTGCCGGAGGATAGCCTCCTGCAATCTGTTGGTAACATCCATAAAGGACTCTGATGCACCCTGACGGATACTGGCAAAGCTTTTGGTAGGCTTGCCAGAATCCGGGACCTTCCGGAAAGCATGCTGGGCGCAGGTGGAAATAATGGGGAAGACGGCCTGAGGGAGTTGAGACTGCATCTGAACAGTAGCAAACTGGCCCTCCCCTGCCAACTGCTCATAAATGACACCTTGCTCTCTATATACCTGGGCTTGGCGTTCCGCCATCTGCCAATACTCACTAAGCCAAATAACATACTGACTGGGCATCAGCATCATGCGTAACAGCGCCTTCCAATCTTCAGGGATCAGGGTGTACCCAGTACTTAGCCCTTCAATGAGACCACTTACATACGTGCTAGTGAGGCCAAACTCACGAATCGCTTTCTTTATGTCTCTGATCACCGAGTAGGGCAAACTGACCCAGTTTGCAACCTGGTTGCCCTGGCCATCATCCTGCCAGGTCCCCGGACAAACTGAGACCAGATCAGCCAGCTCCTCTGCTGTAAGATCTGAGCGAGTCTTCGCTGCGTGAACCATTTGTTGCACCAGCGAAAGCCGCTGAGCAGACGCGGACGACCCTCCGAAGGGCCCCGAAACATGGGGCACCACGGTGGGATGGTGATCACACATGGGCTCTGGTGGGGAAGGCCAGGGAGGCGGTGGTAATAGAGGCACTGGGGGCGAAGCAGGGGGAGGGATGGTTGCAGGAGCGGTCGGGGGTGGCGGGATCGGCAGCCCCTCTGTTGGCGCGGGAGAGGGCCTTTCCAAGGCGACACGCTGTGTCACATCGCCAGGAGGGGGGATGGCTGCAGGAGCGGACGGGCATGGCGAGATCACCAGCCTCGCGAGGGAGGGCCTGTCCGAGGCGACACGCTGTATCGCGTCGCGGCAGAGGTGCCAGGCATGTAGAGCCTGCACGGGCGCCCGAGGCTCTTTATGCAATGTCTGGCCCAACCGCTCCCAGTCCGCTAGCTTAAGGGTTCCAGCTTCAGGGTACCATGGGCATTGGGCACTCACCTCCTGTAGCAGGAGAGTGAGTTCTCGAGTGGGGCAATCATGCTGAGCCTTACACAGCAAATACTGTAGCTCACTGCGGTGTTGCACTTGCAAAGCAGAGAGGGAGCTTCCCATACTTACCACAATGAAAAATACTCACCGGGATCCACAAAGCGGATGAGTGATGCGTATGAAACCCTTGCCGGGCGAGGTGAGTGCTGAGGGCCCCACGTTTGGGCGCCAGTTGTGGCGGTTCAATGACAAGACAGCACAGAGCTTTTAGCAAGCAAGCGGCTGGTCTGCTAACAGGCTTCTGCCTGTCAGCTTTCCACCTTCCCCTTTATTCTTTCTCTCCCCCCGCGCATTACATTCTCCAACAGACAAAAGGAATACACTGGCTTTGTTTAACATTCTTATTTACCAGTTTCTATCTACCGCATTCCTTGCTCTCGGGCCTTGAGCCCAGTCCTGGGAGGCTTCCCACGGTTCATGTCATCTGGGCGAGATTCCAAGGTTGATGCCCTTGAAAGGAGCTGTGTGTGCACAGGTCCAGCACAACACTCCGGGTGTGCCCTGAATGTTGCCAAGCGCATAAACCTTGTATGAATCCTACACAAGGTTCTACCCTTCGGCCTTTCCACTGCACCGCAGGTATTTTCCAAAGTACTCGCCGTAGTATCATATCACCTAGGCAGAGAGGGAATAATGATATTCCCATACCTGGACGACTGCCTCCTAAAAGCACCAACACTGCTGGCAACCATAGATTCCAACCAATGTATGATACATCCATTTACCTCCTTAGGACTTCAAATAAACTTACAAAAGTCCACCCTAACACCTGTCCAACATCTGAAATTCTTTGGAGTGGACCTCGATTCCCTCAAAGCAACTGCCTCCCTCCCAACAAAATGCTTTCTCACTCTAACTGCCTTAATCTTAACAGTGCGGAACAGTCCGCAGGTGTCTGCCAGAACTTGCTTACAACTAGTAGGCCACATGGCTGCCACAACCTTCATCATCCAACATGCAAAGCTACACATGTGGCGCCATCAAGCCTGGCTATGGACAAATTGTGCCCCCACAGGCACAGAAAAAACAAACTCCTCACCATTCCCAATGCAGTCAAGGACTCCCTGCTATGGTGGACCAATCCAAAAAACATTTGCAAAGGCGTGCCTTTTTTACAGAATCCACCAGTGCTTACCATTACCACAGACTTATCCCTTCTAGGCTGGGGGGCACATCTACAGGTGCATTCCATACAGGCCTGCTGGGCTCTGGTGGAGTCCCAGCTTCATATCAACCCTCTGGAACTATGAGTGGTTCGAAATGCCTGTTCCCATTTCCTACCACTAATCCAAAACAAAACTATACAAATCCTCACAGACAATGTAGCCACTATGTTCTACATAAACAGACAAGGGGGAGCATGGTCACACTCCCTATGTGTGGAATGGTACATCAAACACAATGTCCATCTTCTAGCTTCATACCTACCTGGCTGCCAGAACAACACAGCAGATGCCCTGAGCAGGAAGTTTTACCAAGACTACAAGTGGGAGCTGAAAACATGGGTCATCCAAAATATTTTCCAGATGTGGCAGTTCCCAATGATAGACCTGTTCATCACCACACAAAACTCCAAATGCCCCCAGTTCTGCTCCAGAGCAGGACTCAGTCGACCCTCTCTGGGTGACGCCTTCCTCATCAAGTAGAATGCCCCCTTCCTGTATGCATTCCATCCCATCCTACTCTTAGCCTTTGTACTCCACAAGATAAAACAAGATAGATCCAGCGTGATCCTCATAGATCCCACATGGACACAACAAATGTGCTACCTTTACCTTCTCCACATGTTGGTCTGTCCCCCACTCACGCTCCCGCCTTTGCTTCGGCTTCTATCACAGGATGCAGACCTCATCGCCCATCCGGATCCCCAAAAACTTCATCTCAAAGTCTGGTTACTACATGGCTCTCGCGATCTGAAATGATATGCTCCACAGAAGTTCAAAACATATTATTAAACAGTCATAGGGCAACTATCTGACATACATATGGACATAAGTGGAAACTTTGAATTATGGTGCCCCGTAAACAGACTGCACTTGTGTCAGCCTCTTTACCTATTATTTTAGACTATCTACTGGAACGTAAATGAACGGGACTCTCCATGAGTTCCATTCGTGTACACCTGTCGACCATCACAACTTTTCATCATAAAGCTGACTGATTCTCTGTTTTCACACATCCTATCACTAAACGCTTCCAAAAGGGCCTCTCCAACTCCTATCTGGAAGTGAGAAGACCCGCTCCATCCTGGAACCTCAGCCTAGTTCTCCATGTCCTCATTGGGTCCCCTTTCGAGCCCATGGCTACAAGCACATTACTACAATAAATTGCCTAGGGAGGTGGTGGAATCTCCAGCCTTGAAGATTTTTAAGAGCAGGTTGGACAAACACCTGTCAGGGATGGTCTAGATAATATTTAGTCCTGTCTTGAGTGCAGGGGACTGGACTAGATGATCTCTCAAGGTCCCTTCCAGTTCTATGGTTCTACACCTCTCTATGAAGGTTGCGTTTGCGGTGGCCATCACATCTGCCAGACGGATCAGAGAACTAGCTGCTGTCATAACAGACCCAGCCTATGGGATACTTTTATCTTTTTTAAAAAAAGATCTCTCAGACCCCACCCCATGTTTCTGCCTAAGGTGGCTTCATCCTCCCACCTTAACCAACCTATATACTTACCTACATTTTTTCCAAAACCATATATTGACAGTAAACAATCCAGACTACATTCCTTGGATGTCCACAGGGCTCTCGCCTTTTATAGCAATAGATCAAAATCTTTTCACACCTACAGTGAAAAAGTTACTCACCTTGTGCAGTAATGGAGGTTTTTCGAGATGTGTGTCCCTGTAGTTGCTCCACTACCCTCCCTCCTTCCCTCTGCTTCAACGTTCTATCGAACACAGACTCTGCAGTAGAGAAGGAAGTGGGGGAGGGTTAGTCGCACAGTGCTAGTTAACTATCTGAAGCAGCACAAGACAGGGACTGCACATGTGCGACCCAACTGGGCACTGCCACCTTAAATCTCTGGCTATGAATGCCGGGGCACAACGACACCTAAAGTGCAGCACCCGCAGGGGCACACATCTCGAAGAACCTCTATTACTGCACAAGGTGAGTAACTTTCTCTTCTGTGATTAAATGATTATTCAAATCAGAAATCACGTGTATTAGGGTCTTCCAGCTCCAGAGAGCCAGTCACTCACCCCAGGTGAGAGTGTACTTCAGGTCTTACCCAAAACCCACACTGGTAGCCAATCCTTTAGTAAACTAAAACTAACAATTTATTAATATAAAACAAAAGAGAAGAGAGTTATTAAAAGGTTAAAATTAATCATATACATTACAATTGATTTCAGCGGTTGTAGATTGGGTTACCACCTTTAAAATGCAAAAAAAAACAACCAAAAAAACAAGCACCTCTCCCACAAGGCAAGCCTGCCACAATCCCAACCACAAGGCAACTCCTTAACCTCCCCGCACCTTCAACAGCCACTTACCATATCTAGAGAGAGAACACATATAGATAAGATTGATAACATCACTAGTCTCCTCACTCCTGCGTGACTCTAACCCCCTCTCACAGACACATGGTTTGCTTGCATGTTGGTGCGCACACAGCTGCTGTATTTTTAACAGTTTTGATCTGCTTTTGCTTAAACTGTGGAAGTGGGAACACTGCAGAATCTTTAGCTAGACACAGAAACTTTTAACATTAGATATCCCAGTGTATTGTGATAATAATGCAAATCATTAGACCCACATAAAAAGAATTGGCAGATTAAATTATTTTTCTGGCAACTGGCAAATCCATAAAAAACTGGCCAGGCTGATCAAAAACTGGCAGGTGGTAACCCTATCTGTAGATCAGGATAATAGCAATGGTGTTAAATCTGTTAGCTTGTAATAAGTCTCTCTGGTTCTTCCCAAATACTGAGATACTCAAGCCATTGTTCAAAGCTTTCCTTTTGTTAGAAATCACAACCCAGAGATGTGGAGCAGGAAAGAGGCAAGGAAGTGATGTCACTGTCTCAAATTTATACCTCCAGTCCATGTGCATAGAAAAATATTGGCTCAAACATGGAGCTATGCATCACATGGTCTATGTGCCCAGCTGAGTTACTCAGCCTCTGTTGTCCATATACTTTTTGAGGCATCTGGAGAGGCCCACTGGAAGAGTTTATTCTCCTTAATGGCCCATCAACATATGGCTGACTGGTCCTGATGTAAATCTGTCTTGTGGGTCTTACCCAGGAACACAACATGTTCAGTAACAAACATACAGTAAAATTTCATAACTTCATATATGGTGATGATACACATTTCAACAGTATAATAATACTCAGCAGATTATTACTTTTCCAATGATACCTTACAAGGCATGCTTTGTACAAGATTTATCACCACTGTGTAACACTGGTGATAACACTAGTGCAGATGATCTCCTTTTTTATATAGCATCACAGGCAGCTTAGCCACCTGTGCCATTGAAGACACAGAGGAAGGGTTAACAGGCCTCAGCAGAGAACAAGAAGGAATCAGGTTACCAGTCATCCCAGAAAACAACAAAAATATGACAGGCCCAAAGATTGGGTGTGCAGAGGCTCAGCTTGGGGGTCCAGTGTGTGTGGAGGCATGTGACTTAATAAGAGCGCTGATATCCATACAGCAGATGATTATTTTTAAAGCTCTCAAAAATGTTTACAACAAAACATCAAAAGAATGAATTATTCATAGCATTATTATTTATTTATTTATTTTGTTACATAGATTCAACTGGATTCATTACAAATTCAAAGCTCAGTCCAGGTTCACTAAAGTGCATACTTTTTTTTTTTTTTTTTGAATCACATCTCAGTTCTCACAAAGTAAACTGTGTTGATTTATAGCATTTATCCTGGAAAATTTGGGTTTTCACATGGAATTTGTGTAAAACAAGATGAAACTCAATGATGTTGACTTTGCGGGGGTTGATTAAAAACTCAACCTCAGCCAAAAACCTAAGTTATGGGAGCCTAAGTGGATTTAAACCATATAAAAGGCCAGGATGGGAACTAAAACAGCTGAATTTCACATTGCTCTAATTATTTTGGATTAGAGATATGCAATGGGCACAGTGTTTGGATCTTTATTTAGATTTGGAGCTGAATTTAAGTTTCGGTGATGTTTGGATATGAGGTTTTTGGGGTGCTCCAAATGGGTCAATGTGGACTTGCTGCAAAGAGATGAGAACTCGTTGGAGAGTTTGTATGCATACCTCCTCTTTCCCATAGATTAGAGGTGAGGTATTCAGATCCAAGGTTTGGACCCACTGAGGTTTTAGGACTGCCGTGTTCTTAGATGGAAGCTGGCTTTATTGTACAGTAAATTTTTCTGAACAGGTTCTAGATTTGATTGGTAGCATACCCTCAACATTGCCAAAGTCCTTGGTCTAGCTATAAAGTTTCAGGGAATCCTAATTGGAATATGTACTCCTCTCTACATTCCAACATGGCTGCTCTTTTCTGGTGTCACCAGAGCAACTTCACAGTGCTGTGTCTGCAAAATCAGATGCCCAAGATTGAAAGGCTGGAGTGCAGGCACTCTTGGATTCTGGCTTTAACTGTTCGTCCAGCTCTGCTACATATGTAATCTAGAATCTAGTAGTTAGTTTCTATTTTAAGACATTTGGCCGGTTGGGTGGTTCTTGTAACGTTACTGAATTTTGCAGTTTAGGTCCTTGTCTAATTTCAAGTCTTTAGAAATTCTGTGAAAATGTCAATGCAATAGATGTTTAAATTAAGCCAGGAAAAACTGGACTGGGATTATTCTCCCAGGGGAAGAATTGTTGTATCACAGCACCTAGACAAAGAGGAATTCCACAGTATGAAGCAAGAGCTCAATTCATAAAAAACCATGTGCACTTTATCTAGGATTTCCAGATGCTTTATGACTCATTAAATCTTTCTTTTGGAGCAGCTAGTCGCTTTTATTTACCCAAGGGATCCGTGTAAGGAATTGGTGTAAGTGTCAGAATTTAGTTTACTGATAAAGAAATGGATGAGAGAATCTGAGATTCCTACAGAAAAAGAAATTGCAAAATGTGTGTGGGAATCTGATTAAGAAAGCTAAAGCTAATGCTAACTGGATTCTTGCTTATCTGTAGGAGCTACGTGAAATGTTTTCAGTGAAACAGGAAACTGCATTAAACATGCTTAGGTTTAGGTTTCATTTACAACATAAAATTCACATCAGGTCTGGCAAAAGGCTTACGAACCGCTCAAGTAAATCTAGGCCCATGTTATTTATAATGATTAATTTTTGCTAGAAAAAAATAAAGAACAAAATAATTCAATGAACAAGATATTTAAATACAACAATTATTCCTGACTTCAAAACATAGGGATGCAAGTACATACGTCTATTGCGGTGAACTTTTAATTTGTTTTGTTCTTTTTAAAAAGTATAGAAAAAAGGCAGTGCATGCCTATGGATCTGGCTGTACTAGTTACAAAACTAATAGAAAAAAATGTTTTAATAATTAGATGCATGAGCGATGTTATACAAAGATTGTATTAATGCATCCATATTTCAATGTATTTTCCCAGAGTTAGAATACATTTCTGGATACAAAGATCTATTTCACTCCAAAAGTAAAAATATTAGAATTAGTAGATTGATTAAATCTTCCACGAAGCATTAAGAAACATGTATTTGTGTCTATTCACTAGAAAAATATTCAATACTCAGAAAATGGAAATGTTCCTGTTTATTCAAAATGGCTGAAAGAATGAGAAACACAGATTTACTGAGCCCATTTTTGAGCTAACTTGAGCTAGTTGGTGGTTTCATGGCACGTTTTCAGTTTCAGATGGGTCTAATGTGAAATCAAATGCAACTAGATGGTTTTCTATTAGAAATTACAGTTTATTTGTGTCTGAAAATGGAGCCAACACAGAACAAAATTTAAGACTGAGTTCACACAACGCCTTAGAAGTAAAAATACAGAGTTTCATATACAGCTCTACTCGCTCTTTGTCCTAGTATATATAACTTAGTGTATTGGATGCTGTATGAAATATAATCCTCATTTATACTGAAACTGCTCTCCTTTCAAGAATATGGTTCAGTTACTACATGGTGTCATGGCTTCTCTTTTACAGTCCTCCATAGTTATTAGTTTTCATTACCGTTACTCCATTGGGTACTGGATAGATATGTACAATTATCAGTCTCTCTTAGACCACCCAGTATCTTGGGTAATTTACTCCAAATTGTGACTCGTTTGGTAGATCCTCATCTGGTGTGAATATGTTTTAATGGAGCTACACTATTCAGACAAGGTGAGGATGTGGTCCTTTCAGCTGTCCTGCCCTTAGAATAATAGACACTCTACTTAGATTAACAGATTCAAATCATTACCCTCAACCTCTTAGAGAGCCAGGACATTATAGAAGTCCATAGGACACGAATATCAGTACTTAGATATCACAGTTATAAGTGCCTGAGATAAATAATATAGTTAAACAAATACTAGCAATTGGCAAATCTCAAAGATTAAAAGGTTCTGTTAATATAAACACCCAGTAGTTCAGTATAATGACAAAACTATCTGAACCTCTGCTCTACAAACTAGGAAGAAGTCTTATAAGAAAAGCTTTCTTCCTGCTATTTCACCGCATCAGATTCTAGTCCTCCATGATTTAAAAATATAAAAAAGTGAAAACACAGCAGTAAAGATGATACCTCTGATTGTCCTCTCATTCACAGCAGTTTTACACCATTATAATGGCATTGATTGTTACTCCTGATTTACACTAGTATGAGTGAGATGACACTAAAGCCCAATGTTTGTACATTTCTCCTCAGAATGGTGCTCCAGAGTAAGCATTCAGACAGCATGGTGGTTGTGATGAATTTGGAACTCCTCTGTGATCATTTGTGAATCACCTGGGTATTGGTATATTTACTGTATGAATATATTGGTTAAACTCAACAGGAATCTGTATTGAAAAACAGGCAAGAAGTAAATTTATGGCTCAGGAGATGCACTTCTCATGAAACACTGGAGGAGCAGTAAAGGGACAATGCCAGCACTTATTAGCTTGGATTTTTGCCTCTCTCTCCAGCAGACATATAAAAACGGTTTGGACCAAGATAGGAAAAGGCCCATGAACACTGAAGAACAAAAAAAAACTCTAGCAGGATTAAAATCAGACCCTATCTCCAGCGGGGGAAGGAATAGTTTGGGAGAACCAGACTGAGACAAAGGACCATGCTGGGGGTCTCTGAAGAGGTTAGGCCTGCCTATGCTACCACCAGGGGAGGCTAAGCTATAGGTAAGATAAAGATGCAGGAAGACTGTTTTTAAAATCCTTTTTTTCTTTAATCCCCCATTATGAATGCAAAATAAACAATATTTGGGTTTGAAGAGGCTGTTTTGTTACTCTATACCACCGGTCACACTTCCAAAGGGAAGAACTGAAGGTGCCTGAACTCAGACAGACCAGCAGGGTCAGAACTGTGGATACACAGGGTACAATACTCCAGGTCCTGGCCTAAGAGCAGGAGAACTATGAAATTCCAACCTGGGGTAGGAAAAGGCATGAAGCCTAGCACCTGAGGAGGGACTCTCAGAGAGATAAGGAGGGGAGCAAAGGTGCAGCTAGCCCAGCAATGGGGGATATGTCTACATTTGAGCTGGGACATGTGATTCCCAGCTCATGTAGACATAACTGTGCTGGCTCAGTTTAAGCTAATGTCTAAAAATAGCTCTGTCTGTAACAACACAGGTGGCTTGCGCTAGTCACCCAAGTACTTACTCAGGAGATCGAGCAGGATTGTACTCTGAGTGACTAGCTGAAGCCACCACCCATGCCACTATGGACACACTACCATTTTTAGGGGCTAGCTCTAACAGAGCCAGTGTGGATATGTTATGCAAGCTGAGAATCACCCTCCCAGCTCAAATCTAGATATACCCTCAGAGTACTGAATGATCATGTGAGAGAAAGAAGTTCACTATGCCTTGCAGCAAGGAATACTACCCTGTTAATGTGCTGGGGCAAGTCTGGGTGAATCCAACAGCCCATCCTTTGGAATGGTTCCTCTGGGGTAGATTTCACAGATGCCATAGTCAAGTAGAGGAAGCGAGAAAGGATGGTCCAACGGTTAAAATGCTAGCCTAGAAGACTCATGTTCAATTCCCTGCTCTACCACAGATTCTTGGGTGACCTCGGGCAAGTTTCTTAGGGCCTGTGTACATGGGGAAATTTATTGGCATAAAGAAAAGGAGTACTTGTGGCACCTTAGAGACTAACCAATTTATTTGAGCATGAGCTTTCGTGAGCTACAGCTCTGGTATAACTCTCCCTGTGGATACTCCTATTCTGGTGTAATAGTGTCCACATCATGAGTTATATCAGTAAATTTCCCCTTATAGACAAGCATCTAGTCTCATTTATTCATCTGTTCAAGGGAAATGCTGTTATTCCCATATATCAGAGAGGTGTTGAGGATAAATACAACAAAGACTGTGAGGCACTCAGATTCTACAGTCATGGGGGCTAAGTACATCTGATAGACGTTAGACGAAAACTTTCTTTGCCTCAACTACAGTCATGACACATGCCCCTCTGCTATGTACATCGGCCAAACTGGACAGTCCCTACGTAAAAGGATAAATAGACACAAATCAGATATTAGGAATGGCAATATACAAAAACCTGTAGGAGAACACTTCAATCTCGCTGGACACACAATAGCAGATTTAAAGGTAGCCATCCTGCAGCAAACTTCAGGACCAGACTTCAAAGAGAAACTGCTGAGCTTCAGTTAATTTGCAAATTTGACACCATCAGCTCAGGATTAAAAACAGACTGTGACTGGCTAGCCAACTACAAAAGCAGTTTCTCCTCCCTTGGTGTTCATACCTCAACTACTAGAAGAGGGCGTCATCCTCCCTGATTGAACTAACCTCGTTATCCCTAGCCTGATTCTTGCTTGCATATTTATACCTGCCTCTGGAAATTTCCAGTACATGCACCCGACGAAGTGGGTATTCACCCACAAAAGCTCATGCTCCAATACGTCTGTTAGTCTGTAAGGTGCCACGGGACTCTTTGCCGCTTTTATGATGCAATCAGTTGTCCTTGCATCAAATCTTCTGAGACCAGTGCATTTCCCTTCTCCCTCAGGTCATTTCATATGACTTGATCTGGATTGCACCTTTTTTTCACAGTTTTTGGTGCAGGGATGGTTTAGTCCCATCTCTGTTTCCATGTAATACGCAACAGTGGTGCTGGGTAGGGAGGGAGAGTATCCATAAGGAACTGACAAAAGAGGAGAATGCTCTACAACAGAGGTATGTATTAGTAACCGAAAGTGTCTTCAGCAGTTTTAGATGTAGTAGTAGAAAGTTTCACAAAGGAACTCCAGTAATTGAAATTGCATACGTTCAGAAGAGATACCATAGACCACAGAGATAACACTGTATATCCCTGGGGCCCTGGCTGAACAGGCCACTAGCAAATAGATCCAAAAGATAGTGATTACCACCATTCTCAGATGAGGGCTCCTCTGACAGCAACAATATTGAAAGAAAGGAAAGAGATTGCTTCCTTTTATGAGGTGAGACATCAGCTCAGACCCTCTGCAGTTGAGGGGCAAGAGGGAGAAACAACAAGGAAAGTTAGGAGGAAAAAGGAAATGGACTGCAGTATAGAGAGAGGGACAGAGTCAGGTTATTGAACTTTCATGTAGAGTCCTCCCAAAAACAAAGAGAAGTTTTTTATTTGTTTGCCAGGCCCCACTATGACTTCATAACTGATTCTCATATGATTTGCAATTTTCAACAATTTTAAAGTTGGAGAGGTGAGTTCTGTGCAGGGTTGAGCAGGAGGTGGAAATCAGAGCCTGTTCAAATCAGCTACAATCATGTTCCAGAGACGACATGATTTTGGAGAAAGCATTTGTATTGCAGTGTCCACTTGCATTGCATTATTGGCATCATAATTTCACACTATGTATTCCAGAAGCCTGTCAGTAGCAAGCATGCATTTTGGGACACCATCTCTGGAGCACGTGTAGAAGGATTTTGGGTTCATATCTGCCAAACTTTGTGTTCAGCAGTAGAACTTTTGAACTTATTTTTCTACCCATTCCTAGTTCTGTGATGGTGACTATTTCCAAGGTCTGAAATCAACTCTAGTAAATACTATTCACTAGCCACTAACCACTTGAAATCCAAAAATGTTAATTCTTGACTGGCAGTCCCTTAATATACACATTTATATGACTTTTATGGATGATATTTCAGTTTTGCAAAGAAAGACAACCTATTGAAGCACCTTAAAGTGCAGTTCAAGTTTGAAAAGTGAGTCTATAAAAAAGGTATTGTGACAATTCCATTTTTGTTCCAGTGATGCCAGAGAAAATCTGTTCTGTTGACAATGAAAATATTTTTTTTTAACTGCCAGCTTTGGAAACTCAGCCTGGGATTGGAATGTGAAGATGGGTTCTTTCTGGCTCATGCATCATCACTACTAATAAAGATTCTGCTGTTCATATTTTCTACTGTTATTCCTGTGCAACACCATTGTTTTCCGATTGTGATATCAGTTACATCTCGCATTGGGGTTGCCCACATTAATTGCAGGAAGACTTGGCCTTGTAATTTATGTTGACAACATAAAGGTAACTTCCTACTGTAAAAGACATTGTCATAATTTTCATAACGGTGCAAATTTTGAGACCATCACCAGATTTTCTCCTAATTTTAATGTTGAGGACTTTACTAAAAATCATTTTTCTTTTTTACAAATAAATATTTATATTGGAGCAAAATGAATATGAGGTGGGTGGACCTCAGTTTCTGAAGTCTAGGCTAGATTCAGATAAGCATTCAAAAATGTGAATGCTTATACTAACTATTAGAACTTTTTTAGGGCAGTTTGTACAAGTGTTGGTCAGTACTTACCTATATGAGCAGACCCATTTACTTCATTAGGAGTACTCATGTGAGTATGTGCTAGCCAATGTGAAGGGCCTGGATAATCAAACCTTTAATCTTCAAAATTGGGTATCCCATATCTGGGAGAGAGGAACACATGAGGAAGATGATTAAGCAAATGCATGGCTATAATGCTGCAGCACAGGTCTGAGACAGGGAGGAGAGATAAGGAGGGGAATGGGAAAGCAGAGGGACTTCTCTAATGGTATAATCCAGATCAGTGTTGCAGGGCAGAGGAAGGAGATGGAAAAGCAGCAAACACATGCTGTAAAACAGGCCTAAATGCCCTTCAATTAACTGTTCCTTCCCTCTTTTCTTCAAATTTTTTCTTTAACTCTTTTTTTATTTAGTTCCTTCATAATCTATTACTTTGAAGCAGGACTTTCTCTGCACATTTCTCTGTAACGCGCCAAATATATTTTAAGAGCTGTATAAATAATGCGTCTTCTCTTTGCCTCGCTATTTTTATTGTTTCTATAAAAATGAAAACTCCATTTAAATTCAATACTATGCTGGAACTCACCTCCTGCTGGGGAAACTGAGAGCTAGGGCTGACAGCTCCTGCTCATGTTGAGCTCTGCATATAATCTCTTTAAATAGAGATTTGGAGAAGTGGACTTATTTCTAAAGACTTATTTCTAAGGACTTGTTTCAGAGACAGAGAGAGAGAGAGAGAGGAAAAGCATCTTGAAATGTTAATGATGGAAACTGTGGCACAGATTAGATGGAGGAAGATTTGAATTTCCCTCTGTTCCTTTTGACCCGATAAAATACTATCATAGGCTGTGGCAGAGTTTATTTTGTTCATATAGGACTATTAGCCCTACCATTCTGGACAACTGGGAAGTTACAATCTACCTCACAATCTATCTCATAAGTTACAGCAAAATTGTGGCATTTAGGCACAGTGTTGGATAAAGGGCAGTACTGAGCAGAACTGTCCCAGTGAGACCAAGAGACAGCATGATCCCAAAGTTGCCCAGGACACACACAATGCCCACTATTACACCCCTCTGGGATTTCTCTTGCATATTCGAGTGGACATGATATTTCTTTTTTCAGCTATAAACTGTTGCATAATGTTGTTGTGCATTGTTAAATGGCTTCCACTTTCCACACAGCCGCATTACAGGACAAGGGGAAGTGATTTCAATATATGCAGTTCATGAAAAGTTTCATTGTTAATTTCAAGATCCCAAGCTAATCTATAAAAGTCAAATTTATATAATTTTCTCACTATATTATAAATGCCAGCTTGGTTAATTATAAGAGGTTGTTTTAAGAATGTACATTTAGATTTAGATTGTAATTTGTGTGTATACTGAACACACAATTAGTACAAAAAATGTCCTAAGCTTTATCGATTTCATATATTGTAGCATTTGCTTTATTGGCACTCGTTTTTTCAGTGTGCTCATAAATAACTTGTGTCCTGTTAAAACATACTATATGCAACTGTACATTAGAAAAATAGACAGATCGAGGTGAAGTGTTAACTCTGGAATTCCAAGAGTTACCATCCATTAACATGTTTGTTTATTTAATATCAATATTTTTATTTCTATCAACACCTGAAGAAATTCTTTGCCCTTACTATAATGCTGAGGATACAAAATTTTGAGCTAAACTAAGCCCTGAATGCTTTTTAAAGACATACTATTCCATATTTAGGTATGAGGGAGAGGTTGTTTTGAAATTATTATGGACAGCATTTTTATATACACTGAATATGGATTCTAAAAATATCTCACTCCTCCTTTCCCCTTGTTAAAGTTTCAGTGGGTTTATAACCATCTGTTTTTAAGACAATAAGAAAATAAGAGATGCATTTTGTAGTGGTCTGGAAAAACCAACTCTCATCAATTATTTTAATTACTCTCCTTCACAGGCTGAAGATCTGTGCAATAAAAATATTCATTTCATTTACTGAAGTAAAGCTAAGATTTCTCTCCATTTTAACGGGATAGAATTGCTTAAAGTACTGGATGGTCTGCAGCAATAACGTGGTGGTCCACTAGGGGGCATGGGAGGTCTTAGCTTAACACAAAACCTGAGAATAAAGACACAAGAGAATTTTGAATTTTGTATATTTTATAAGGTAAAACTTTTCTTGGTAGATTTACTTCCCATTTAAATGAAGCCGTTAATTGTGAACTTCTGGGAAAGGGTAAAAGCTCTTAATATAGTGACTCTGGGGAAACACAATAATCATAATTGATTCATATGGTAAAGATGGACAAACTGATCTAGATGAACTAGGTACTGGCTCAGACCTTTTCCCAAAACTCATTCTAAAGCAGACACGATTATTTCTGCAAGTCCGAAATGATTGGGTGGTGGTGTTATGTTGTTGTGATATACAGGAATAATGATAAGAGTCTGAATTTTGTTTCTTGGTCCAGGCCACCCGGTATGTGTCAGGATTACAAAAGTTTATGCCATTCCGGTGGCTGTGATTGCAAATGTAACTTTATTTGTTGCATGCTTATTGTATTCTACACCCAGTTTCCAGGAAAATACCCAAATAAGTTGAAAGATGCAATTTGTACTACTTTTCCAGCCCAACTGGCATTAGTAAGTGCTGAGTAGAAATACACTCAGATGAAGACCCTCTGAAATTTGGGGACAGGGAGTTGAAATCTGGATGTGAATTTTGCAGCTCAGGCCCATCTCCGAGCTTGAGATTTTCCCAAGTGGTGTTTATGTGAAATTTGCAGCCCAGAACATTGAAAAGGTTTGGATTAGACCAGTGCAGAACTCAGAATTTTCATTTTGCAGGGCTTAGGAGCTGATCCAAAGCCTATTGACTGAAATCAATGGAAGCCTTTCATTTTTCATACCAATGGGATTCTTCCCATTTACTTCACTGGACTTTCTATCAGGTCCAGTGTGAACATTTTTCTGTCCATTTTGGTTTGCATGGTGAGTTTTGGTTTCCCCGGGTTTGTGCCCCTAGGTTTCCATTTAAATTTGGGATTCAAATGGACCCAAACCTCAAAGCAAAACTCAATTCCAGTCAACAAGTTGTGTCTGCTGCTAAGCCGCAACCAGGCAAGACCACAGAGTTTCCCAAGGTGACTTCAATCTAAAGCCACAGTCAGGGTTTCTTTGAAACTCAGTCCAGTGTGGAAAAGACCACAATTTACAGAAAAGAGATGACTTTGGATCCAAACCCCACTGAAGTCAATTCAAAACCTTCCAATGATTTAAATGAATCAGTGCTTAAGTTATCTTCAGTGACTGATCTTTTTCAGTCATTAACACTTATTGTATCAGTGGATAATTAACGTATTATTGAATTAGTTAAATGGTTTGTTCTGTTATCCCCAAAGAGCAACAGGTATATCTCTTTATCAAGTTTTATTGTAATATAACAAATAAATGCATCCCAGGCTCAATGAAAGCTTACAGTATAAAGCACTAATATAGAGTATGAAGTAAAATGTTCTCTTAGTATGATGTAGTTTATAGATATCCAGATGTGTCATTGTGTACCAGATATTGTTTCATTTCTTTTATATCACAGCATGATTGAAAATGTAAATTCTAGTGAAGGGAATATTTTAAGCAAGGCCAATATAAATATTGGTATAGTATGTAGGAAGCCAGAATGTCTAGAAAGTAAAAATGTCATTTTGTAGAAAATGTGCAATATTTTCAGTTAATTCTACCAAAAGATGTGAATATTTTTAATTTTTAGAAGCACCCTTTTCTCTGTCTCACTTTGCTGTGGGAATGCTTTGCCACAATTAGTATATATGAGACAGAGGGAGCTGACACTGCCAATATAAAACATCTATAGCTAAGAAGAAACCTTCTGTTTTATCAGTGATGACATCACTTACTAAACCTGAAATTAAAAATCCAAGCAATGATTTCCAAAGAAGCCTAAGGAAGTTATGTGCACAACTACCATTGAAAGTCAGATCCATATACCAGGTATTTTGCATCTGTTAAGAGTCCTGTCAACTAGATTTAGATTCCAAATTTAGACTGAAAGCCAGTAGGAATTGGGTGCCTAATTCTGCTATATCCCTTTGAAAATTCCAGCTCTAACCACTTCACTATCAACTGTTTATGCTGCTTGCTTACTCCTGCATTTCACTCTGTCGGGATAATGGCAATTTATATATCAGTTTCACATTTGTTTCTAGCTGGTTTTATGTTCTCCTTCTTGTTCTCTTGTTTGTGGGTTGCAAACACGATAGGGAAATATTTAAATCCAAGAAACTTTCTTTTAATTGAATTTGGGTTGGTTTATTTAAGTTAACATATGTATTAACATATTAACTTTTGTAAGGCCTTTTTGGTTTTTTTTAAACAAAATCTAAACTTAGAGCCCCAAATCAGTTAAAGTATCAGACATAGGCAATTGGTGATTTTTTTCTGTTTGTAAGATGTTTTATTTGTTCGAGTGTTCTGAAAAACAAACAGTCCCTATGAACTGTACCAAGAGTACAAGTTGTGTAACTAGCATATTCCAACCTCCAAACGCCTTTCATGTCAATATGAGAGATACCATCAGGCACTTTCAAAGCACCAACCTATTTATAAAGATACCATCAAAACCTGCCTGATGCAGCTGACTTATGAATCAATTATCTGGACTGCACCAAATGATATATATGTTCTGAATTTTAGAGCCATATGTTTAGAGCAAAACCATACCCAGATAGGCTATTCAGCATCACGACAAGGTTCTTATCTTCATGTAGAGACCTGTCAAAAATAAAAATGAAAAAAAAACAACCCAAACCCTGACTGTAGGGCTTTTTTCCCAGAAACTGTTGTTGTTTTTTAAGTTCATGACTATCCAGTTATTTATAGCTTGAGATAAAAGGAAAAGATTAATCAGTAACATACATGGGATCAATGTTGATAGTGAACAGTAAATTTAATGTGGTTGAAAGCCGAAGAAGGTGTTCAGTGAGGTTTGTATATGGGAAAACTTGCCCTAAATGTTTGCATCATTTAACAACAAATAAAACCCCACTCTTTTAGAATAGATTTTACAAAGCCATTACGTGAAGGCATAAACACATCTCTTTTGGATGCAGTATAAAAGTTGAAGATTGTTGTGGACATTAAGGGCTGGTCTACACAAGGAACTTAGATTGACATAGCTACGTCTCACAGGGGCATGAACAATCCGCACCCCTGTATGGTGTAGCTAAGCCAACCCTAACCCCCAGAAATAGACAGAGGAATTCTTCCACTGACCTAGATGCTGCTTCTTGGGGAGGTGAATTAACTATAGCAACAGGACAACCCCTTCTGTCATCATAGAGAGCATCTCCACTGAAGTGCTACCATGGCACAGCTGCTGTGCTGCAGCTGTGCCACTGAAGAATTTTAATTGTAGACATACCCTGAGATCCCATGGAGCTTTTCACAGGAGTAGGTGTGTTAACTGTCAACTCCTGCCTGTTCCAGGTCCGGCAATTACATGCCTTTTACCCAAAATTCCCCCGGCAGTTCTAAGTGGATATGGCCCTTGTCTTCCATTCTCATCCTGTGTGACTGTGCTCTGGGAAGTAGCAGCTCTTTAATATGATAAAAGAAGAGGTGGGTTTTCAGAGGTAAATGAAGGACATTTGTAAAGCCCTTCAAGGTGGGTGTTATGTCAATTATTGTTTTTTGGATTGCAGTAGTGCCTACAGGCCCCAATCAAGCCTGAGGTCCAGTTGTGCTAAGTGCTATGTAAACCCACTGCAAGAGGTGGTTCCTGCCCTGAAGACTTCTCAATCTAGACTGACAAGGTTGGGAGCAAAAACTTGGGCACAGAAGATTAAGTGATGTGCCTTGCCCAAGGTCTCACTGCCTCCGTTTCAGTTTAATTTGTTTACTTCTCTGAGGAGATTGTGTTGAGCTGTTGAATTAAGTATGAACATTTCCTGCAGTCTCCTGGGTAGTCTAAGTTGTAACACAATGGCAACTAGAAGAGACAAAGTTGGCACATCTTTCCAGCCCACAGGATATCACTCCTGTTACTTTCTAATAGCACAGAAGACGCATCTCGGCACCATATTTAATCAGTCAGAAAAACTGTCACTTTGCATGACATTACCAGTGCTCTTTTCTGGCATACAGATCACCTCGGTGAAAAACAGGAGATTGGCATAAATTGTTCACATCAGAAGCTGAAAACCTGCAAAGTTTTGTTTCATTGCAAACCCCTTTTGCCTAGTGTCACAGAGCTAGGCTGGAGTTCTCGTATATGGCAATGTAAATTCTCCAAAGTGAGATGGGTGGATCAATTTTAGGGAGCCCGACCTGAGATACCTAAAAGTTCCAGACTTTCAGAGGGTAGATATTCAATATTTTGAAAATAAGGTCCTTTTTAAAGGTGTTTCAACTCTCAAGCTGGGTACCAAAACTCACAATCACTAGTCTTTCTGAAAACTTGGACTACAGAGTAGCTTTAGCTGGCTATCTGAGTAGTTTGGTTATTGCCTCAAAGTGTTGATTTTTATGACTATCCATAGTATTTGGGGCAGAGGAGAGAGACTAACTGGCAGCAACCTGTAAATCCTAATGCTTTCTGCTGTTTTAATACACTACTGTTCATTATTTATCGTAAGATGGGACCCAGAAGTATGAGGTTGTTGAAGTTGGGGTTTTGGAGTTGTTGAAATTGGATTAAAATATGTGGCTTCGGCCTACCTATCCTATATTATTTACTCAGTGCTCTTAATATACTTAAAACTATATAAAATGCAGAGGAAGACACACTAAGCGACCCAGAGAGCTTGCAAACTAAGTCACACATGCAAGCCAGTCACTGTTTCTGATCTAATTTTGTCATTTCCTAGAAGCACCACTTTCAAGGGTGATTTTCTGGGGGAGAAAAAGCAACCTGAATTTCCTCACACCCAGGCAGGAACAGACTGCTGAGATTTGGAGGGATCTGTATTTATCTAAATCTGTTTTCCTCTATTAATCTGATCAATGCACTTCTCAAGCATGGAACATATAATTTCTGTTGGGGTGAAATTCAGTCCTACCCAGAAGGAGTATCACAAAGTCTATGAACACTGCGGGCTTAAGCGTAATTTCAAAACAGACCTGAAGTGGTGAATAGGTCTTGTATTGGGCCCTCTGTGCACGGGTTAATTCCAACCTTTGAGTAACTTGGTATCACTATGTCATAAAGGACAGGGATGTGGTACTGAATAGGCTTGATGCCTGATTTTCACAAGCCACTAAGTATCCAGAGCTCCTGTTGAGTCCATGGGAGCTCTGAGTGCTCAACAA
This sequence comes from Caretta caretta, assembly GCF_965140235.1. Lineage (NCBI taxonomy): Eukaryota > Metazoa > Chordata > Testudines > Cheloniidae > Caretta > Caretta caretta. The sequence goes on along the minus strand of NC_134206.1, from coordinate 238,581,754 downwards.
CTCCTCTGAAGTCTAGGCCCTTACGCATTACTGGATTTAAAGTATTAAATAGCATCAAGTGTAACAAATATTGACCTCGCCTCACCAAATATTTACTGTCTCATCTATTGCCGTATGTCTTCTTCATTAGGGTGATATGTTGACATTAGCAGCTAGGATTTGCTAGTTGCACTAATTTTATAAATTGATACACTCAGCTATCTGTGTAAAGGCCCCCTTGGATTGATTTCTAGATGCTTATTTCACTCATTGTAAAAGTTTCTGGCTCCCTGTTAAAATGTCACTTTAGTTTTAGGTATTTCTAGTTTTGTGGTATGGTTTTGGGCCATGTTTATTTTATATGAACTCCTTGTCAAATCTGTAAGTCGTAATAATAAATATTTTCATACACATGGCACTTTTCCTCTGAAAATGTCAACGCTCTTTTTATAGATGGATATGCATTATTGTGCTCATTGTACAGATAGTGAACTAAGGCACAGGAAGGTAAGTGACTTAGGGTTACATGGTCAAAAGTGCCTAAGTGATTTGGGAGCCTACGTCCCATTTTCAAAAGTGATTTAGATACATAGGGGCATTAGTCACTTTTGAAAATGGAACTTAGGCCCCCTAGGGCAAGATTCCCAGCTGAGGCTTAGGCATTGCAACTCCTAACTTTTAGGCACCCTGCCAGCTAGTGGAATTCACAACTCCAGGTTAGGCATCCAGATACCCTGTACTATGCATGGGGAGAATTAATCTCCTAAAACAGGATTCACAGAAGCCAGCATGCTGAGTGGGGATCTGCCTATGCTAACCAGTAGGAAACATAGAGAAAAAGGGTGTGGGCTAAGCCCTGTCTCTCAAAGGGAGTTAGGTGCCTATTCCACTTTGGATTCATGACCATGAACCCTTTCTTGAATGTTGGTACCTAAGCCAGGTCAGTCCTTTCTCATGAAGACTCGTGATGGTGGAGCCCCATCTCCAATACATAAGAGCCCACTGGTTAGAGCACTCACCTGGGAAGTGGGAGAGCATGGTTCAGATCCCCATTCTACTTGATTTGAAGCAGGGATTTGAACCCAGGTGAGTGCCCTAATCACAAGGCTATAAAATATTCTGGGTTGGGTCTCCCTGAGTCTCTCATGTTTAAGATGTTCCACCTTGTATTAAATACAAACAGAGTAATTGGAACAGGACTTAGGTACTTTTGGCAATTTTACCCTATGGCAGAGATGGAAGTAAAATTCAGGTTTTCTGACTTCCCAAACAGTAGTACCTGTTGTGCTATTGTAATGTATCGATGAGCATGTACTTCCCACCTCCCTTCCCCCTCAACTTGCTAGAGCACCTAAAAAACTGCCTTTAAATACATATTCCATGGAATTTCTCATCCACATAGCTTGAAACTATGAGTAAATTTATGTAAATAGCTTCTTTAACCTATACAGACCAGTGTTTGGTTTTAAACTAAAATGAAAATTCATAATTTAATATTCTCATTGTTTGTCTCAAATATATCTGTGCCATGTATAAGACTCAGAGGGAGAAGGTGAAAAGAATTATGAAGAAATGATCAGACCCACACAGGCTAGCCTGACCAACTGAACACTTCCTTTCTTTGACTTGACTTCTCCTAAATAAACAAAAAAATCATCCTACTATATGTGCAATATATAGGTCTTTATTAAGCTGAGCATATGCTCAGATCCATCCTTATTAAACAAAGAGAAACCTACTGTTCAGTGTGTTCCCTATATTCGCCCCACCCCGGTTTCTGAATCACAAAGATGAGTCTGTTGCATCCCTAGCCACAGAACCTGGCTCTTTAGTTCAAGCTGTAGAGACTTATGCTTCTAGTTCTGGAGGTTCTCCTTTGCTTTGGCCAAAATGGCAACTGCTTAATTGGGATGGACTAAGCACATGCTTAAGTATCGTACTAAATCATGGTCATATTTACCAAAATAAGACTTATTATTTTAAATATGAAAAACATTTAGATGTCTCTCCCACTCACAGCTTGGCCCAACTCCACAGCTTTTGGAAGAATTGTTCAACCTCCACACCTCAGCAGCCTCCTGGCAAATTCCTGTTTTCTTTCAAAGAAAAGTGTTTCATCAGGCAGAAGCATTAAAAAGAGTGTTCATTAATTATCCACCAGAGAGAGAAAGAATAAAGTACAAGTTGGTACACAGTGTAATTACAGCGAGCACATGTTTTAATGGTGATAGTCTATTAAATTTTATAATCTGAAATCAGTGACATTTGCAATAATTATTAATAGCCCAGTTTCTTGCTATTTATATTTAAATAGCGCTTTATGGCTTAACTAAAATAATTAACCTGAAATGGTATATTATATTAACCTAAACCAAAGAACAGTTAGTTCTGAAAGAATGTCTCAGATAGCTCTTTTGGAAGTATTTACTATACTGTAAATAAGGCAAAAATAGTTCTAAACATTATAGCTATAACTTGCCATCAAGCCACACATGAAAATCTTCATTGAGGTGAATATAGTTTTCCATAAAATAAAATGACAGCATATAGCCCTCTGATACCCCTAATCTGCACATAGGGTTATACAAACGGATCCAACACCCACTGAAGTCAATGGAAAGGCCTTCATTTGGATCAAGTCCGTATCTGTATATTTATTACCCATATCTTGCATGACACATACTCACGTTGTATTATGTAGTTCAGGCTTCATTCTAAAAACACATTCAAAACAAAAACCATGAAGTTGCCCCCACTTATACCAACACTGAATTTGGCCCAATGCTCTTTAGAATGTTCCTATAGAAATTAGCGATGGACAATTTTTTTTTCTGCTTCATGTTTAATGAACTTCAGAATTGTACGTAATTTGGAGCTAAGTACCCCATGTAGGCTCTTCCAAAGTTGTATTGGCCAGTATGCATTGTAGATGCACTGGGAGCAGTTCTTCTAAGTAGACCGTAATCATACTTCTGTCATAGATTTTGTTTCAGAAACAGTTTTGTTTCTTGATGCCTTTGTGCTACAGACAACATCCAATCTCTTTAAATGGCTCCAACTTTTGAGTCCAGCTGCCAAAGTACAATGTGGGATTTTAATATACATATTAAAATATATATTACATCCCAAACAACAACAACATTCTCCTCAAAGTCTGTGATTGTGACAGAAGTGAGAAATCTCTTCAAAGAGACAGAAAAGAACCTCTTTTAACAATATAGAGTTTAAATGCTTAATTATAAATTATTTATCTCTTCAAAGCCAAATTTGCTTAAACAAACTAATATCCAGAAGCCTACATGAGAATATATTATTTTTGGCACCGTTATTAACCTGGCATCTTTACTAACTCACTTGTGGCTTGGGGTTGCACCGTTATTAATTTAGCCAAGGTGCATCAGGAACTTATGAAAATCTATCCTCAATCAAGCCATTGATGCTCATATTTTCAGAATCTCCAGCTGATGGTCTGGTCTCAAAGAATGGATCACATATTATTAAAATCAATCTGAGTATAATGTGGTCACCAGTAAAAGTCAGCATTTTCCCAAAACACATAGAACAGTTACCATAAGAAGTATAAGGGGGAAAAAAGAGATCTGTCGGATACTATTGTATGGGCAAAAGCTGACCTTTCTAAATGGCAACTAGCATTATAGGAGTCTGAATTCATTCTCTATACCCATGCCAAGATTGTCATCAGTGCTAGCTGTTGTGTGCTGCAACATTTGACAGTAGTTGAAAGCCTGCCCTGCCACACCTAATGGTCTATAAATTATATTGTAGAGCAAACATAGGTGAAGAGAAACAAGATTGCAAAGAGGTGGTGGAGAGGAATACCAGAGCTGGTGTTAAGACAGTTTTCCACTACAGGAACATCGGTAATAATTGGTGTTCCTGTGATAAGATTGTTTTAGCACTTGGAAGGTTCACTCATTTAACACTTTTTATTATGGACTCCTTCAGCTTGCACTGCAGGTATAATGGAACTCATTATAAACATCCATGCTACAGCAGAAGTACACTTTAATAAAGGAAGATCTTGACTGTTTAGCACATACTCCTGCAATTGTGACATACCTACAGTGGTTGCCCTTAGTGATTTGCCAATTGCCTTAGATAATAAAGCCTGTGGAGTTACCTGAGCTCATTATTTACAGAATTCCAGGACACTCTTGCCCATGTAAGTAGGGGGAATGATAAAAGAATACTACAGCTATGAAGGCAATTTAAATTTAGTCGTCTTATGAGGGCAAGTTATAAAGGGCCACCACTGTATTATGCCCAAAATCTGCTACATGCTTACTGTGTGACCTTGAGCAAGTTACTTAACTGTGTGCTTAACGCACGCTTTTTCAAAACTCTCTTTAAATTTGGCAGCTTGGAGCTATCTCTACTTTTGAGCTTTGCCCATCACTGTTCTGCTAACAAAAATACAAGCATCAAATGATGATCATTTTGCATTTATTAAAGAAAGGGAAAAGGGGCAAAGCTGACAACTTAATATTACATAATTGGAAAAATTACCATCAACAACTGGTTATTTCAGGGGAACTAACAACTATTTTTACTGCTAAGTGCATTATTGATTCAGGGTGTATTTTTTCTCTCCCTTCTGAAAGTGTAGAACGCTTACAAGATTCGAATTTTCCCTTATTCCTCAGTATTGCAGCAAATGACTGATAACTGCCTTTAGAATTCCTAATGGCTAAATTACAATTATTATGCAAAGACCTACAATAGACAGTTATATAGATTGTTAAATGATTTTGCCTTTTTTACAAACCATAATCATTTTCCTTTATTAGCTGAAGGATTTCATAATTTAAGGACGATGAGAACCTATAAGTCACACTTTCAAATAAGGAACATGGATATTGCAAACATTAAATTCTCTCATAAAAATGTTAAGGCATCATTAAACTAGGATCAGATTAATACAATTCAGTCAACTCTAGATAGATATATCCTGTAATAGGCTGAAACAATACCTAGTGATATAGGATGTATAAGATTTTACTACAACCAATTTATAAACCTATAAAACATACAGGTATCACTCAAAGCCACCATTAACAGTGCATGCCTTGTATTAAATCATGAGATTTTAGTAGGGAAAAAGAAAGTTCCATCCCTTATTTTGTCTCCCTTCTCTATTGTTAGCTGTCATCACAGCATCTTACTGCCACCATAAGTCAGATGAGATGTTTCTTCTGGTACAGCGTGATCTGAGAATGTGTTTGATTTATCCATCTGTTTACATATCTGAAAGATTTTAAAAAGAATTGCTCCAGGGTCTATTTTTGCTCAAACTTTACAATAGTTAACTCCAGAGTAACTCCAGTCTGTTCATTGGAGTCACTCTGGATTTATACCTGTATAACAGTTAGCAGGATTTGACACTCACACACCCCTGCCCCCATTGAGTCAAACATTAGAAGCTAAGGGTTGCATCTCACTGTCAGTTCTGGTGGCAGAGAGGAGATATGGTAGGATTAATACAAGGGAGGAGGGACAACTGACTTTACAATCTTTTCTATCTGTAGCTGTCTTTTCCATAGATAAATTGTAGCTAGAGCTATGCACATACTTGATTTTTAGTTTGAAAAATCGTTTCAGGTTTACCCAAAATAAAAAAAAATAAAATGTGCTTTTGAAATTTAAAAAATTGAAATGTTTCATTTTGAAAATATTTTAAAAATCTTTTTTCAGTTGAAACTATTCACCGAATTTGACATGAAATTCAGTTTCAATCAATGTGGTGAATAAAATATTACTCAGAAGCATTTCACCCAGCTCTAACTCTACTTCTGTGAGTCTGGATAAGCAATACTTGCATAAGGAAGGGGGGCAGGATTAGAAGGATGACCGCCTGGGATGCGATGCATACCTCACATCAGGCTTGAGTAGAGACAAAGGAGCCAATTAGCTCTGTAACAGGCTGCACCTGTGGAAGTCAGTGTTGGTAAGCTTTTAGTTGATGATAAAGCCTTGCGGGGCAAGGGACAGGCTAAGCTGCTATAAAACCAGGAAGCACAGAGTAAGAAGAGGGCTGCAGTAGAGAAGGCCTGAAGTCACCCTCTGGGCATAGAGAGGGAAAAGAGGAAACCACAAAAGCCATGGTATCCTGGCCCTGAAGGAAGGGTGCACCCAGAGGAGGGTGGAGAAGGAGTCTAATAGAGGCAAACTTGGAAACAGCCCAGGAAAACAGCAGCAAGGTTTTGGACAGTGCAGACTTTGGCTGCTGGTTGGAGAGTCCCTGGGCTGGAGCAGCGAGCTGGCCCAGTTTCCCCTAGCAGCCACTGGGGAAGCAGCACAGATGGAGCAGCGGACCAGAAGACTGCCTGAGATGATCATCTAACGGGATTTTGATACTCTGGCAGGGGAAGACTTTAGTGACCTGGGCAGAGGGCCAAGCCATGAAGAGGGAGTAACCTAACCCCAGAAGGTTGGGGAGAAGAGATACAGGGCAAGCAGCCAAAGGAGAGGGTGTCAGACTGGTTGAGACGTATCCCCACACACAAAGCCACAAGGATGTGCTGCAGCAGTGAGTAGAGCACCCAGTGACACCACCCTTCACAGTATCTACCTTCACAACCCATATGTATATTGCAATGTAGAATAATACTGACTTTGCCGGTGGTAATGGACTAAACAGCTTTTCACTTCTAAGTTGCTAATTCAAATCCAGCCCAGGTCATTAGTGACTAGACAATGGTGTCATCTGATATTCAGTGACCTATGTGAAATGCAGTTGGTGATCTCACCAGATAAGTGCCATGCCACAACTATACACAGACACATTTGGCAGTAATTTTGTCCCAGCCATGTAACTCAGCAGAACAATCCGTGATTGAGTGGGATGATGGATTGAAATGAACTACCCTCATTTTTTGGGTGTGGATCCTTCCATGTCAGGGTTGAGAAACCATGGAGGGCTGGGTAGAGTGAGGACGCTGGTCACCATGATGTAGTTCTTGATACACACAGAGGGCTTGATTCTCCAGGGATGTTTTTTACTTGCCCCAGATATTCTCTCTCAGTTTATTTATAGAAAAATCTGGTGTTTGGATATTTGTTTGGAAATCTGGGATGATTAAAATGTAAACATACATAAGGAGATTTCAAATGTTAAAAAAGGTAAGTGTAAATTAGTTCACTTATAAAAACTTTACAGTTTTGCCTAAGTAGGTGACTCAGCTCAAAACTTGCAAGTCTTTCATATCGTTAGTGTGGGGAATCCCTAAGGGAAAACTTCAACTACTGAATGAATTATCTAAAGCAATTGATTTTTAAGGGTGGCTGTTGAATTTACGTGTATTTTATTTGCTAAAAATATTGACACTTATTAATTTAAAATGGCACCCATTTAGCTCAGCCCAACAATTAGATTGCTGCAAAAATGTATACACAAGTAGCTTTACATGTGTAAGGAGCCCTAGACTGGGAGTAGAGTAGTGAGACTACTATTTGGGTCCCTTGGGTAACGGTGGTTCTTCTCCTCCCCCCCCCCCCGACTCAGTGGGATGCCACTCTGCCTCACGATGTGAATGGGTCTCCCCCCCGTCAAGGAATTAGCCAAGTCTAGCATGAAGATCCAGGGCCCCGGAGGCAGGGTGGAGCGGACTCTCAGTCTTAACGGGCTCTGGCTTTCAGGCTGGGCAGGCTATAATTGGTCTGTGTACTCCGGCCCCAGGCAGGGTGGGGGTACCAAACAGTCTAGGAAGCTCAGGCCCTCAGGCAGGGCAGAGCTGTGGGTAGTTCTGGGGCCCAGGCCAGTCAGAGCAATGAATAGTCTAGTGTCCTAGTTCTGGTGGACAGTTGGCTAATACAGGCCTTTTGGCCTAGGGTGGGGTGTCAGGGGGACCTGGGCCCACCCAGCTCCACCAGATCCCAGCACAGGGCCCTAACAGTGGCAGACTTCTGCCACTGGGTCAATGGGGAATCCAGTCACAACACACTGGCACTGTTTCAGGAAGCAATGCAACCAGACTGGCAACGGCTGTCCCTGGGCCACTTCCACCCTCTCCTCGGGGCGTACCTGGATGCATGGGTGTCCTCCATCTCCCTGGGGTAGGTAGCCGGGCCAGTCCCAGCAACTCCTCAGTGTCTTGGTTGGCTGGTGGCTTCAGCTGCTCTGGCCAGTCCTCAGCTTGGTGATGCTCCACAACAGTCTCCGGGCTCAGGAAAAGGCAGAAAGCATCTATCTACTCCAGCAGTTGCCACACAACTAAATTACAGGACCCACCCTTTATACTTCCTGTCCCACCTCCTAACTTCCAATGGGAGGGGCGGGCATGGCCTGGTTCTGCCCATCTGGGATCAGAGAGTGGGTCCTCCCCCTCTGACTCAGTGGGAGGCCACTCTACCTCACTACAGGTGCATAAAAGTTTGGAGCTTTGGGCCTCAACGTGTACCAGCTCAGATATGTTTACCACAATCCATTTTTAATTTACGTTTAAGATTCATTAAAATTAGCATTTTGGATCTCAGCACTGCATGCAACCATCTTGCTGCAAAGTGAAGTATTGCTGTCCTGTAACTGCTAGTGAGAGAGTCCTATGAAGAAGACTTTAAACCAGTTTCCATCCTACTTTTAGTAAGAGTAAAAAAATAGTTGGATACCATGTTTTAATTATATATTTTGTGTAAGCATTACAGTTTTGTGAAATGTATCCCTGTGCAGAGAGCCAGAGCAAGGCCTGTGCATCACCTGAGTATAAGTAAGGGCTTAAGTGTGTGTAGACATTGGGCTGGTCATCTGCATAGTGATGAGCTTCATTGTGACAGTTAAATTGCTATTAAAGATGAAAAGTAGGTCAAGCTCTTTGTAATGCTGCTGCATGAGTCACAGGGCTCCTAAGAGAGTAGATGGTCCAGTGAGTAAGACTTTGGAAAAATGGATTTGAGTCTCTGCTCTGGCACATATTTCCTGGGGGACCTTGGGCAAGTCATTTAGACCCAGACCCGCAAAGATCGTTAGATGCCTGTTTACCTTTTAGGCACCATTAACATTTTCAAAACAACCACTCTGCTGCTGCCTAACTGCATAGGCACCCAGGGGGTAAGTTTCAACCAGTCAGCATTCTCATAGTTGCGAAAGCCCTGATGCCACCCTACAGCTAGCAAGAAGCTCAGAGCCTAGAAGGGTGGTGGCTAAGGGCCACTCTAGGACTCATTCCACTAGGCCACACTGTCTCTCATAAGAGAGAAACAGTGTCACTTCAGCAAAATGTCTCCACCAAAAAGCTTAGAAATGTCAATTGTAAAGGAAGAAAAACCTTAAACAGTTTCCGTTTTATTAGTTGAGGCTATTGGATTGTTAGCCTGTAAAACGTTTATGTTGTTGAGACGAACAATGCTGATTGTTATCCCTTAACATCTGACTGCAGGAGGAATTTTATCTTTATGTTGTGACCAATCTCTTTGAGGTTTTTATAGCTGATGTTTTAACTCGAATAGAAACAATATGTTCAAAATCTTACTGAACAAGTGAGCTGTGAGCAATGAGCCACAAGAGGGCACTGTTGGAAGCACTAAAGTTTACAAACTTTTCTCCTGAAGCAGCTGCTTGTTTTTAAATGGCAGTTACCTAGAGGATGTAAGAATTTAAGAACATCACAACATCTTTAAAATGATGTGTTTCCTGGCAGTGATTTCACCTAAAGATTTGTCAAAAACTTTTAAAGTTTGGTCTATTAAAAATGAACTGTTAATTAGGATAACGAAGTACCTTTTTTAATGTTTCAGTATTTAGATTTCTGCTTTACTACTTTTAAAAAAAGAAAATGAACAATATAGAATAATACGGTACCATTACTTTGTTTCAGAATAGATGCAACTTTATCTACTTGATTCATTTACAGTAAATATTTCCCTTTATTTATATAACATTTCACAGAAGGACCTCAGGGTGTTTTGCAAAGTTCAGTAGAGATCAAATATATATGTGTGTGTGTGGGGGGGCTTCATATACATTTAAGGGTTCATATTTAAGATCTCATGTTATATTACCTTTTAAACAATCTTATGCTTGGTCTACACTTGCGTCCACCTACTTGTGCATGTGACCAGAGATGCTGGAACTAGAGGTGCTGGGGGTGTTGCTGCACCCCTTGGCTTGAAGTGATTTCCCTTATATACAGGGTTTGCAGTTTGGTTCAATGGCTCTCAGCACCCCCCACTATACAAATTGTTCCCGCACCCCTGCATGTGACTACACTAAAACTTGTCTCCCCTGATGTAAGCACCCTATTATGGTGACACAGCATTGAGCTATGGTTGACGTACTGAGGTCAAGGTGGTGCAAGTGTAGATACTACATTATCTGTGTTGACCCTAACAATCCTCCAGTAGCTGTCCCACAATGCTTGACACTGATCACTCTGTTTACAGTTGTGAACTCCACAGCCCAGTGGTCATGGAGACCAGAAGCCCAACTCTCCCTTTAAAACCCAGCAGATTTTTGAAATGCCTTTTCCTGATTATTTGGCTTCACAAGCACACCTAGCAGATGTCCATTGGTGGGTGCAGCTTCCCAGTCAATTGTGCTGACAACGTGTTCCAGACGCACTCCAGTGTGGGGTAGACAGGCGATATTGGATCGCCTGGGCCTGATAGGGGAAGAGGCTGTGCAGACATAGCTATGGACCAGCCACAGAAATGTGGACATCTACTAGCAGATTGCATGGGGGATGCAGGAGAAGGGGTACAACAGGGATCAGCAACAGTACTTGTGAAAGCGAAGAACTTTACCGGCATACCAGAAGGCCCAAGAGGCCAACAGGCAATCTGGTGCCAAGCCATAGACCATGTTGCTTATACAAAGAACTGCATTCCACTTTTGGTGGAAACCCCACCACCGCCCTGGAGATCACTGTGGATATCTCTGATGAGCCCGAGACACAGACCATTGGTGGAGGAGGAAGAAGATGGGGGATATGCTATTGGGTGTTCCAGCTATGCTGCATGCCAGGACCTCTTTGAGACTCCACCGCAGTTCAGTCAGTCAAGCATGGGCAAGCCTGATGCATGGAAAGAAACCTCAAGTAAGTGTGTAAATGTTTTTCCAATTACAATGATTGTGCCCCCAACTTTTCAGGACATAAGCTATTGACCGTTCATTAATTTACTCGTAGTAGAAGTAGCAATACAACAGAGAGAGAGAAAGCTATCTGCTTTTTGTGTCCCCTGTGAAGTTGGGGACAGCGCATGTGGAGCAGTTTGGTTGTGAACATAGGGATGTCCCTTGAATCTTCCTGAGAGATCTTGATGAAATTTTCATGGAGGTATCGGCAACCCTCTATCTAACGTTTGTAGGGATTGCAACCTTATTTTTTCCGCTGCAGTAGGACACTTTCACATGCCAGCTGGCAATAACTTCAACAGGCACGATTGCAGTGCACAGGCTAGCAATATATGTGCCCGAGCAGCTTTGAGATGCCAGCAGCAGCGGTGTAGGCTATGCCTTTGTTACCCTCAGGAATGAGAGAGCAGCCACAATCAGCACCACCTGCAGGAAATGGTGCCAGTATTCAGTGCCAGTGCTCTTTACTCATAGTTTCATGCAAGCAAGCAATTTGCTCCTCCTTTTCCTCACCCCCCGGAGGGCCATATTCGCCGTGAGCGACGCTGTGCACAAGCATACCAAAGCAGAAGTGTCAGTAAGCATGTCTTGTTTAAGACTTTAGGGAGGCAAAGGAAAGGAGTTCTGAATCTTAAGTTTCGCTTTACATTGTGAATATGCTGACAATGGTACCTCTGTGTATTTTATCTGAGGCTGCTGCTGCTGTTGTAACCTTGAAGGATTTCCCCTCCACACCCATGGAATGCCTGAGCCAGATAAGGTGGAGAAAGAAATGTCGGTCTCAAGGGGCCGGGTCTCAGCTTTGTGGGCCAGTTGGTCCACGGTAGCATTCCAGTGATGCTCCTGGGTACGATTCTGGTGGGCATCTACATGAAACACATAAATCAAAAGGTCCTGCACAACGGAATACAATTCCTGCCAAATAGGGCTCCCCACATCGGCTTGCTGTGGATGGCCCAATCCTGGGCTCTCCAGCGGCCCATCCAGGTGGCCAGTTTCTGAGCCACTGCCCAAGAGTCAGTGTACAGGCATACCTCAGGGTCCCCAAGGGCAAGCGCCCGCCTCACTGCCAGCAGCACAGCATAAAGTTCAGCCTATTGGCTGGAGGCTCCCTGTCCCTTGGCGGTCTCATGAAACTGGCTAACAGGATTTAAGGCAACAGTTCTCCAGCACTGCGTATTACAAACATACCTGGCCAAGCCATCAGTAAACCAGGCATAGGGCTGCTCGGTGGCACTCAAACTATCAAATGAGGCACCCCATTGCACAGTAAGGGCTTCGGGTGGGGGTTGGGCTGCAGCGGGGGGGGGCACCCCACCCTCCTCCTGCCAACTATGCCAGGTGTCGGTCCCAAGTGGGGCTCGGATACACTCAGTGAAGCCACTCCACGTGCATAAGTATAACTGGTTTTATTGCCAAAGTATAATAAGCCTGCCAGCCTTCACACATTACTAAATACGTGCTTTCCAGCAACCAAGCAAGCAAGCAAGCCAGCAAGAATCAATGCTTACACCCCTTCTGCTATGGACAGTTCCAGACCTTCCTGCCTTGTCCTTGAGGGCCCGTAGCAGGCGCTGCTCCAGCGTGGGAAATTCCTGGGCACCCACAAGGCCAGGGTCCACAGGTGAGACTGTTCGTCTACGGCAATTCGCATAGCTGCTTTTATCGTCATCTCCTTCGGGGGGGGGGGCATATTCACCCACAAGCAGGCTCTGGCAGGAAACACTATTGCTTCCTATTATGACACTTCACAGTCTGGTCCTCGCTTATCTCTTCACTTGTTTACCCAGTCAAGTGGCTGCAAGCCAGCTCAGCCGGTCAAAGCCAGTTCACTACTAGCTCCCCTGAACCATGCTGTAACAACAGCCCAAGGTCACTTGCGGTCAGCCCCAACAAGAAGGCAGCTCAGGATGACATGTTCAGCAAGATCCTGCAAGCCCATCTTGCATCTGACCATGAGCAGAGAGGGCCTGGAGGGTGAATATTGCAGTCTGTATGGAGAAGGAAAGAGCAGACTAGAGAGAGGCCCAGGAGTCCCAGCTGGAAAAGGAGAGGGACATGCACCAGGACATAATGGGGCTTCTCTTGCAGCAAACACAGATGCCGCAGACTCTTGTGGGCCTACCGTTCAACAATCATGGGCTTGTTTAGGTTGGATATTAGGAAAAACTTTTTCACTAGGTGGGTGGTGAAACACTGGAATGCGTTACCTAGGGAGGTGGTAGAATCTCCTTCCTTAGAAGTTTTTAAGGTCAGGCTTGACAAAGCCCTGGCTGGGATGATTTAATTGGGGATTGGTCCTGCTTTGAGCAGGGGGTTGGACTAGATGACCTCCTGAGGTCCCTTCCAACCCTGATATTCTATGATTCTATGATTTTCCTTGTAGTCTGTGGAGAACTCTAGAGAACATCCCTACAGCCTTTCCTCTATATTCCACTTGGCATCATAGGCAACATCCCAACCCATACCACTCCACACTTTGGGACATTAAGGACAACCACAGCTTCACCTACACTGACCTGAGAGAGCCACAGTTGCTGAATGTGTAGCCAAAATGGACATGAAAGTTCTTTTTGGAACAGAACTTAAGTTTTAATGTATTTGCTTGTTTGTTACTAACCTTCTATTTTTGGGGGAAATAGTTCATTTTTATTAGTTCCTAACATATGCTGCAGAATGCCTAGCAGTACTGAAAACACCCACTTACTGGTTATGTACAGTGTGACACAACTCACAGAATCAGTGACCAACACAATGTAATAATCATAAATGTACATCAAGCTCCACAAAATTAAGAGGTGCATTGAAAGTGCTATATTCATACACGTGCACCAAGCACCACACAATTCCTAACAGGCCCCAAAAACTACAGGGCCTGGTAGAGCATAGTACCCCACAACACATTACTATGCTCACTGTTAAAATGCTCCCTGGTCTGTATAGCTCTGCACTGAGCTCTTCTAATAGCCCTTGTACCTAGCTGTTCAAACTCAGCAGAAAGCCGCTCACCCTCTGCCACAGCAGCAAATTTCCCCCCTTTGCCTGACAGATATTATGCAAGACACAGCAGGCAGCGATAGCCACTGGGATATTTTTTTTGTAGAGATCCAATCTTGTGAGTAAATAATGCCAACATCCTTTCAGTTTACCAAGAGCACTGTTCAACTGCCATTCTACACCTGCTGAGCCAGAAATTGAATCTTTCCTTGGTGTTGTCGAGGTGGCCAATGGCCAGGGAAGCAATGCGTAGGCTGGATCACTATGGGCATTTCAATATTGCTAATGGTAATGGGTTGGTCAGGAAAGAAAGTCCCTGCTTGCAGCTGTCTGAACAGTCCTGTGTTCATAAAGATGCGAATGTCATGCAAACTTCCCTGAGCAGCCAACATTGATGTCAGTGAAGCATCCCTCATGATCCACCAACACTTGTATAACCATAGAAAAGTAGCCCTTTCTGTTGACATATTCTGGGGCAGCTGGGCTGGTTCCAAAATTGAGATGTGTGTGTGTGTGTGTGTCATCTATTCCTCCACTGCAGTTCGTAAACCTCATTGCTGCAGATCCACCCACTGTGACCTGCACATTGTGAAGTGTCTGTCTTGTGTAGCAGGAGATGGTTAATGGTCCTGCACACTTGCGTTACAACTTTCCAGCTCCCACTGACTGTTAGCAATCTGGCCGCAAGTTTCCACAGTGTGATCACCACTGAGTTCTCCAGTCTCAGTGCCACTTATTCTGGTGTTCTTGCACTGGAGGGCTGGGGGGTGAGCTTGTCCAGAAACAGGTCCAGAAACAAGGTCTTGCACATCTGTAAGTTCTGCAGCCACTCCTTGTTGTCCCAAACCTACATTACACTGCGATCCCACCAGTCAGTGCTTGTTTTCAGGCCCAGAGATGGTGCTCCACTATCTGCAGTTGCTCCGTGAATATCACCAACAACCTTGAACTGGTTTTTGCTGTCTCTCAGTAATCTGTTCCCCACAAAATCATCATGTTCCCCACTGATTTGATTCTTCTTGAGCCTTTTGCAAATACCAGAGGATTGTGTGTCCTGTGCTTGCAATGCTCATGACAATAGTGCAGTGCCGTGCAGGTTTCATGCTTTTGTCAGAGATGGTGGATAGCAAGGATGGCCACGCAAATTTGTGGGATTTTTTTTAAAAAGGTGTGAAAACAATGGGATAGGGCTGACACTATGGAAAGGAGAAAAATGCATGCTGGTAAGTTGACCCCGTGCTCCCAGTCACCTGTGTGCGACTTGTTTCTGCCCCACCATGAATTGCCAAAACTTCCCAAAAGACAGTGCACTGGATGGTAGCAAGTTGCACACTGGGTTTCCTATCCAGGATGCACTGCACTGTGCATCGACACAAGTGCTCTTGGTGACTACACGCAGCACCAACACAAGGAGCCAAATAGGCATAAGCAATATACTGTGTCAGCTTTATGCTGATGTAACTTGCTTCAGCCAAAGTCTGTAGTATAGACATTGCCTTAGAAGATCAATTTAGTTTTAAATGGACCAACTGTTATGTTACATTTGTAGGAATACATTTCAGGTTACATATTAATTGTTTAACTATAGGGACCCAATTTATTTTGTAAAGTAATTAAAAATAGACCTAGAAAGATGACAGAAATTTATAGTCTCTTCCTGGGAAAGAGTCACATCAGTTTAAAAATAACTTACCCAGAATAGCTTTCCTGTCTCAGATAATATCAACCCTGGAGAAGAAAATAAGGCCAAGATTTAAAACAACCTGAGTCTACAGTTAGTCTCCCAAATCCATATTTAGGCACCTAAGTAAATGGCTTGATTTTCAAAAGGGCTGGGTAGTCAGCTAAAAATGCAGTTTCCAGAATAGATGGGGTAGAAGCTCTCTCTTCTTCACTGCCTTCCATGGGCAGTCGAGAGCTACCCAAGGAAAGGTGAAGGTGTCTGTGCTTTCATGCTACAACGGATGGTTAATCTAGTTACTCTGTATGAATAGAATATCTTTTTTTCCCTTTCTTTTTCAGGAACAGGTGGGGAAAGCCTCCCTTAAATACATTCAGGGTTCAGAATTGGAGTTTCTTCCTGTGCCTTTACACAAGCCAGACCTGCAGGGGGATCTGATTAAGCTAGGGAGCCTGGCTGAACAGGTTCAGATAGGCAAAGAAGCTAACCTGCGCAGAACGGGACCTGGGAATGCTGGTGGAAAGTAATTATTTGGTTGGATGCTTATTACATTCTGGTTCGGTCTTAAATAATCATTTGTAAATCCCGCCCCCCAGGAATACTTGAGTCATCCAGCTTTCTAACTTTCATAGTTTACTCTTATTTCTAATGGGAAATTATATATTAGGTCAGGTTTGTATTCATCTTCCCTCCCAAACTCTGTGTTGCTGGGTGGAATGTCAGCGTCAGACATGCTCAAGTGTTTGCGATTGTATTGAGCTATAGTGCATTCAGCCTACAGCTATACCCTACAAATGATAAAAGCCCTAAGAACTGGGGGGGGGGATAGAGGGGGGAGAAAGGAGGAGAAGGATCGTGTTGCCCACACACTGTCATCCAGATGTATTGATATTTCATTGCTTACCCCCCAATTCAGATGCAGGCTTCTCTTACAAGCTGGAAAACCCTCTGTAGCTCATAGAGTCTCCAAAGTACATAATCTCTGATAAAAGTTACAGATTCACCTCCTGATTAGGCTCAAATACAATCCATCTGCTTTCTGCTCTTCAGTGCAGTAACTTCATCTGCTTGGTTATGTGCCTATTTAATATCTCTGCTCAGTTCTCTCAGGTTGCTGCGCAGTTCTATATATTTTGCAATTCCTTTAGTTCTGAGTAGTCTGCAGATGGACTGTGGTTGGATTTACCAGATAAGGCCCAATTGGGACAGACAGGGAGTAACTGCAGTAGGAGAGTGGAGAAGGTTTTTGTTTAATTTTTAGCTTCAGCCACTAAAAGACTTATAGCTGCTTCAACAGTGCAATAGATATAGCTCCTGAGCCCACCTGGAAGTCTTCCATGAACCAGCTTTTGGGAGCCTATTTAATATCTCTTCCTTTTACTCACTGTCATTTCATTGGCATGTAGTTTTATGGTTAGAAGTGGATGATGCTTTTCATGGCATTGTCTTCAATCCTTCCACTATGAGAATCAACGTGGGCAGCAGTATCAAATCTTCAGTTCCTGGTTCAGGCAAATTGCCACTGAAGCTTATGAAAGACTTTATGAGGTGACACTAAGAATTTTTGACTCCTGTGTAGTAATTCTGAAGACCTTACTGAGTGTTGGCAGGCTCATGCAATGGAAGGTAAATTGTTCTGCTCATGACACCTAGTGCACGTTAAGCAGACCTGGGTGAGCGTCAAGTGGGAAAATAAATCATGTGGACTTTGACTCAAGCAAGTTGTTGGTGGGCTTTTAACATTAAAATCAGCCTTCTTCCTGTTTCATGGTGCCCTTGCTGAAACAAAACAACCCCCAAAACAAATAATAAAAAAATCCCACTATACTGTAATTATTCATAACAATGATCTGAACACTACAGCATCAACTATTAAAAGATTCTGGGCCCAACTCTCATGTATAATGGCATAAAATGGGAGTAACTCCATTAAAGTAAATGGAATTACACTGACGGAAAAACCAGCATAACAGAACAGACTCAGGCCCCCAGTGTATCGTGCCATTGCTGTAATATAAGTTGGGTGTGATGTTTGTTCAGGATGTGCAATCAGCACAGCAGACTGGATCAACTACAGTTTGTATCGCAGTCCAAAAATTCTGGGTACATGTTTTTGTAATTTTAAAAAGCCTTTTTTCCAGCTGCAGGTTTGGAGAAAGCAAGAAGCTACTTCACAGCAGTGTGTCACTCTTTTGCAGCCTCCAGATCTTTCGCAGCCTTCAGATGCCCTTTATTTGAGACTGCTGTTTCTGGAAGCAAATAGAGACTAAGAGAAGAAACAGCAGACGATCTGGTAAGAAGGGAGGAATGACTGTGAACTAAAACATGAGCTGCTATACTGAACACTTATCTCATTGTTTTATACAGTAGAACCTCAGAGTTACAAACTGAACTGCCAACCACACACCTCATTTGGAACCGGAAGTACACCATCAGGCAGCAGCAGAGACACCTTCCCCGCCCCCCCCCCCCAAAAAAAACCAAACAAACCCCAAAATGTGTTAAATATAAACTACTTTTACAAAAGGGAAAGCAGCGTTTTTTTTTCTGCATAGTCAAGTTTCAAAGCTGTATGAAGTCAATGTTCAGTTGCACACTTTTGAAAGAACAGCTATAACGTTTTGTTCAGAGTTGTGAACGTGTCAGTTATCAACAACCTCCATTCACGAGGTGTTTGTAATTGAGGTTCTCCTGTATCTAGGTGTCAAAACCCTGCGGTTGAGTTATACTAATACTTAACATTTGCACAGCATATAGTTATACATTTATGCAACATCTTTTATTATGAAGGATCCCAAAGTGCCTCTCTCTCTCTCTCTCTCTCTCGACATACAAGAATCAATTCACCAGTGAAGAACATCCGCTTCTGGGTTGGACAGTGATAGACTGTACTTGGTCTTTAAAGTTCAGACTCAGGTAACCTTATGCAATGGGAAATGAAATCCCTTACTTCTGTATGTGCCATTGGAATGTATCCAGGCTGCGTAGAAGGGTAAAAAAGCACTTGGGTTTGATGAGGTGGCTCTCATTACTCTGCTAACTGGATTGAGACCTGCAATCTGCTGAGTTCCCAGGGTTGGGGTTAAGGGATCACAGGAGAGGCTGTGGGAAGGAAATTTACCAAAAGAGTCTTGTCTTGGGAAGATATACCTAGTCATGAGTCATAAAAACGGCCATTCTGGGTCAGACCATCTAGCCCAGTATTCTGTCTTCTGATAGTGGCCAATGCCAGGTGCTTCAGAGGGAATGAACAGAACAGATAATCCCTACTGCCCATTCCCATCTTCTGGCAAGTCATTTAGCACTTCTGCCATTTCCACATTTTCTGTTATTGTACCTCCCACACACAACTGAGTAATGGGCCTACCCTGTCCTTGGTTTTCCTCTTGCTTTTAATGTAGTCATAGAATGTTTTCTTGTTACCCTTTGTTTCTAGGTAGTGTGACAGGGTTGGGCCAGATGGCTAGAGGAGAGTGATAGAAGGCAGATATATTAGCCCCAGGTTAAGTAGGTCCCTTTTCCCTGGGTAAGGTAACAGGGAAGTTTCCAGAACAATCAGGAACCTTCTGGAGACAATTAAGACAGGCTGATTAGAACACTTGCAGCCAATCAAGAAGCTGCTAGACTCAATTAAGGCAAGCTAATCAGGGCACCTGGGTTTAAAAAGGAGCTCACTTCAGTTTGTGGTGCACGTGTGAGGAGCTGGGAGCAAGAGGCACTAGGAGCTGAGAGTGAGAACGTGGACTGTTGGAGGACTGAGGAGTACAAGCATTATCAGACACCAGGAAGAAGGTCTTATGGTAAGAATAACGGTGGTATTGGGAGGAGGCCATGGGGAAGTAGCTCAGGGAATTGTAGCTCTCGCACAGCTGTTCCAGGAGGCATTCTAGACAGCTGCATTCCACCAGGCCCTGGGCTGGAACCTGGAGTAGAGGGCAGACCCGGTTTCCTCCCAAACCTGCCAACTCCTGGTCAGACACAGGAGTTGTCGACCTGGACTGTGGGTTCAGAAAAACGGCCAAGCTGAGGGCTGCCGTGAAGCTCCAAAGAGAGCAAATCCACCAATAAGCACAAGATCCACCAAGGTAGAGGAGGAACTTTGTCACAATAGTTTAATCTTTTTTGTGCCTGGGTCTTTCTAAGTATTTGCCCACATACTTGTGTTATTTTTTTATATTCATCCTTTCTAATTAGACCTAGTTTCCACTTTTTGTAGGACTCTCTTTTGAGTTTAGGATCATTGAAGATCTCCTGTTAAGCCACTGTAGTCTTTTGCCATATTTCCTATCATTCTTACACAGTGGGATGGTTTTCTCTTGTGCCCTTAACAGTGTCTCTTTGAAAAATTGTGAGGTCTCTCAAACTGCTTTTCCCCTTAGACTTCCTTCCCCTGGGATCTTACCTGCAAACTCCCTGAGTTTGCTAAAGTCTGCCTTCTTGAAACCCATTTTCTTTATTGTTGTGTTTTCCCTCCTAACATTCCTTAGAATCATGAACACTTTCACCCAAGCTGTCTTCCGCTTTCCAATTGTCAATCAGTTCTTCCCTATTTGTCAGAATAAAATCTAGAACAGCCTCTCCCCCGCTGGCTTTCTCCTTCTAAAATAAAAAGTTGTCTCCAATACATTCCAAGAACTTGCTGGATAATCTGTGCCCTGCTGTGTTATGTTCCCAACAGATGTCAGTAGTTGAAGTCCCCCATCACCACCAATTCTGTGCTTTGGATGATTTTGTTAGTTGTTTATAAAAAGCTTCATCCATCTCCTCTTCCTGGTTAGGTGGTTAGTTAACCCCTGCCATGACATCACCTTTATTTTTTTAACTCCTTACCCAGAGACTTTCAACGAGTCTCTCCTATTTCTATCTCAATCTCAGTCCAAGTGTATACACTTTTGCTATATAAGGCAACACCTTATGCAGAGACCCGTTGGTCTTTCCCACGGACAGCTTCATCCATTGCAAGGAAGGTCCTTAACTGTATTTTGGACTTCTCTCAAATTCTGAGAGCTGAAGGCAGGAGGCCCTCCTCAGGGCTACCACCATAGAGACAAACAAGTGATTGTATCAGTGGTATCCAGAGAGGCCTGCAATGATATTCTGGCCAGCAGCTGACCAGCTGCAATGATTGCCTGAAATTATTCCCTCTGTTCTGGTAAAACGTGCTCAATAAAGGAATTAAACTTCGAAGAGTTAGTAGGGCTGCATTTTGCCATGAGGGTTTTGTAGTTGGTAATCCCAAATTGTAGACTAGCAATGAATATGACTTGCGGCCAAATAAGTGAAGCTGCTTTTTTAAATCTTTGATGCCATGTGACAGTTTAGTTTGAATCTGTCTTCCACATTTGTTTACTGCATAGACCAAAAGGGAGTTGGGAGGGATGCGAAAATAAAAATTCCAAGTCCTGGAGAAAACATTTGTGTGCGCACTCTTAGAAATAGGTGATAATTGTCACTGGAGTATGCCAAATTATTGTTGCAGGGTCTAGCAGAGCCTCATTAATAGGTAGCAGGATGCAGGCAGATGATGATGTATGCAGGATGTCGATCAGTTTATGCTGCGACCCAACCTCCTCAAGTGGAATTTTCAGAATCTGCTATCCTTTATTTCTTAGGTTCTGTAAAAATCTCTCTATGAAGAAACAGTAATTAGTCTCTTAGCAACCTTAACCAAGTATGTTCTCTTTTTGTTAAGTATTAAGAATAAAAAAATAAATGTTAGGAGCTCTACAATTAATTGTGTCAAGATGCATGCATGATTCTTCAGTGTGTGTATGAAACACAGTCATAGTCCTCCTCTTGTTAAAGTACCTACCATTTGAATTTACTATTTGAGGCTGCATGGGCTTCATTTGTACAATAGCAAAAGGTGGTGGTGGTGTTTTTTTAAATCTTAGACCATTGTAAAAAATGTAAACGTTTCTCTCTTGTAACATTCAAGTTGGTTTAATGTCATAACAGTAAATACAGTTAGTTTTCAAATCTGGTTAGCAAGCTGTACACAGGTTGACAGAGTACAAAAAAGCTGCCCACTAAAGAGAGTTTGGAGGAGTGTTGTTTGCGTTATTTAATAGATTAGTATACATTAGTGCTTTAAAATTCACTCTCTGATTCCAATATATGCCCTTATATAAATCACCCTTGATACGGTAGGTAAGGTCTGCTTGGATATAAGAGTGAAAAGCCTGCCAACATTCTGAGAAATTCCATGATTTGCAATTTTAAAAGCTATAACTATGTGAAATAAGATGACCTTTTTAACAAGTGATGATCTTTAGTCACAGTATGTTTTTAGCACATACGAATAAATTTATTTATATTTCATTAAAGTGATACAGCTTTCTACTTATTTGCATGGAATTATCAAAAGCACTCAGTATTGACCTAACTCTGCTCATTGACTACAATGGGACCAGTTAGGCCACAATGCTGAGGGTTTTTTTTGGAAATTGCACCTTTGGGTATGACCACACAGCAGCTGGGAGCAAACCTCACAGCCTGAGTAGACAGACTCTTGCTCATGTAGCTCAAACAAATAGCAGCATGGAATTTGCAGCTCCAGCAGAGACTCAAGATAGCCCCCTTAACTTGACCATAGGGGGTTGGATGGGCTTGAGAACCCCGGCTGCAGCGCAAGCCACAACATCCACCCTGCTATTTTCAGTGCACAACTTCAAGCCCCGCTAACACGTCTGTCTACTTGTGCTGGGATGCTTGTAGAATATCTTTAGGGTCTGTTGGAACCAGTATGGGAGAAAGTCAGTCACCTTCAGACCACTTATCTTTCCCTTTATAATTTTTGTACAGTCAGAAACACTGACATGGGTGCCTAAGTACCTAACTATGCAGTAAGGAACCTGATTTTCTGTTGCTTAAATATTTAAACTCCAGTGCCTAATGTTCAGCACCTGTGGGTGTAAAAAATAATAAGGCACTTCTATAGCACTATCTATACAAATCAAAGTGCTTTACAAAAGGTATTTAATTACCATGGTAATGAATGTTTTAAAATGAGTATGGCAGTTAGGACCACAAGTCCATTGAAAGTCTGACTTTGAATCCCAGTCAGATGTGCTCCTTACTGAGGGACTTTTCAAATCCTACTCCTAAATAAAATAGAGTAGATAGGGAATTATTATACCCATATTGCTGAGAAGAAAACTGAGGCATGGAGGGTGAAGTCACCCCTGTACAGAGGGCCAAATTAATGGCAGAGATCCATGGGAGTTAGGTGCCTAAATACTTTTGATAATCAGGGCCTAAGTTGGATTTCAGTACTACATGGGCTGCACTGGCCATCTGCATAGGAATGGAAGATGGTGTAAGGAATTAGCTTCCACCTCTGAAGCTTGAAATCATGGATTCAAATACCCACGTGGCCAGGGAAGATAAAATTGATGTAAATTTTAGGAGTACATTTCTCCCAATAAGACCTTGTCTTAGGTCACACAGCAAGTCAGCAGCAGAGCCAAAGTGAGCCCAAGGCTCATGACTCCCATTCCAGTTTCCTATCCACTGGACCATGCTTCCTCCCATCATGCCCCAGCAGTAAACTGAAATGGGAGACAGATGAGGACCTCATTTATCTGATCCCCTACTCATGGCACCTTTTCAGGGAAAGGAAGCCCTGAAAGTCAGGCATTACTTCACTCACTTACTTACAAGTGCAATATCACAAAGTTTCAATTAGTGTCAATTCCAATCCCGGTTTCAATTACTGCAATTGCTGTTACAGATAAATCTTGGAATTGTGAAGTTGGGCTATTGTTCAGCGAGGCACAGAGAGGCTGAGTTCATTGGAAAAAAAAATATTACAGTAACACCTAGACGCTACAACCAAGATTAAGGCCCCATTGTTTGTAGGCACTCTACACACAAAGTAGTAAAAGACAGTCCTTCTAAGCTTACAATCTAAATAGACAAGACACAGGTTGAGATGGGAAACAGAGGCTCAGATAGATGAAGAGACTTGCCAAGGTCCATGGTAGTGCTGTAAATAGAACCCAGGTCTTCTGAATCCCAGTGCAGTACTCTGTCTACTGGCCCGTACTACCAGTCATCTTTGGTTTGTACTGACATATCCCTTCAGATGGAGACCTTTTAAACACATGTACTCAATGGCTGAGTCCAAGCATTGCATATGGCCTACTGCTGCAACGTTTCAATGTATCATCATTCAGTGGTTTCCATGAGCCTGGACGTCCATTACACAGACTTCCTCCTCTTCCCAAACATGTTGTTGATTAGTTTGGCCATTGACTTTGATCCACTGGGTCGTCTCTTTTCCTTCACTTTGAAGTTTGTGGTGATAGTTCTCAGGACTTTCGTGAACATGGTCACCACTTCCTGACAATGTTCAGCTGCAGACAGTTCACAGAACTGGCATTTGTTATCCATCGCCAGCTTTTGTCCTTCATCCCAGCCAACCTCTCTCATATGGCATAGATCCTGCTTGTTACCAACTAAGAATACAGCTGACTCTACCACTCTGAAATAAAAAAGTTGTTGATTAGTGTCATAAATATAAAGGGAAGGGTAAACCCCTTTGAAATCCCTCCTGGCCAGGGGAAAGCTCCTCTCACCTGTAAAGGGTTAAGAAGCTAAAGGTAACCTCGCTGGCACCTGACCAAAATGACCAATGAGGAGACAAGATACTTTCAAAAGCTGGGAGGAGGGAGAGAAACAAAGGGTCTGTGTCTGTCTGTATGCTGGTCTTTGCCAGGGACAGAACAGGAATGGACTCTTAGAACTTTTAGTAAGTAATCTAGCTAGGTATGTGTTAGATTATGATTTCTTTAAATGGCTGAGAAAAGAATTGTGCTGAATAGAATAACTATTTCTGTCTGTGCATCTTTTTTGTAACTTAAGGTTTTGCCTAGAGGGGTTCTCTATGTTTTTGAATCTAATTACCCTGTAAGATATCTACCATCCTGATTTTACAGGGGGGATTTCTTTATTTCTATTTACTTCTATTTTTTATTAAAAGTCTTCTTGTAAAAACTGAATGCTTTTTCATTGTTCTCAGATCCAAGGGTTTGGGTCTGTGGTCACCTATGCAAATTGGTGAGGCTTTTTATCCAACATTTCCCAGGAAAGGGGGGGTGCAAGTGTTGGGAGGATTGTTCATTGCCCTTAAGATCCAAGGGTCTGGGTCTGTAGTCACCTAGGCAAATTGGTGAGGCTTTTTACCAAACCTTGTCCAGGAAGTGGGGTGCAAGGTTTTGGGAAGTATTTTGGGGGGAAGGACGCGTCCAAACAGCTCTTCCCCAGTAACCAGTATTAGTTTGGTGGTGGTAGCGGCCATTCCAAGGATAACGGGTGTAATATTTTGTACCTTGGGGAAGTTTTGACCTAAGCTGGTAAAGATAAGCTTAGGAGGTTTTTCATGCAGGTCCCCACATCTGTACCCTAGAGTTCAGAGTTGGGGAGGAACCTTGACAATTAGACAAAAAGCCTTATAAAAATGCTACAGGGTACCTGCTCTTGTACGTTGCATACCCAAAGGAAACTGTCAAGTTTTTTTTAATATTATAATAATGTAGACCATTAAATGCTATCTAGGATCTCAGATTGCTATAAAGCCTCCTAACCCATCTGTGAGGCAAATGACAACCTCATTTTAGTTATGTTTTATTAAGACTAAAAAAAGTTGACAGTACATTTTCCCCCTTAAATATTAAGAAGAGTATGACAAATATACGCACCAACGGATTAAGGGTGAGACAGTATATGGTGAAAGGGGCTGAAAATATAATTTAAACGATTTCCTAATTTAAGATGATTTTATTCTCAGGTCATGTTTTATTTAGGCAAAAGCCTCAGCAGGTTATGCATTCCTAGGTCAACTGTTGTGAATACCAATACTTAGCACTCAGTTTTTAAAAATCTAACTAGTTCACCAATTAATTCATGCCACTGACCTCTGAACTAATTTAAATTGTGCCCAAGGACATAAAGGGAGTTGATGTCACTGCTGAGGACAGAGTTTAAGAGGAGTTCTTGGTGCCAAACCCTCCCTGATTGTGTCTACACTACTATTTTCTTCAAACTTCCCATTGGTGCAGCTCCACTGGTGACAGCAATGGGGGGAGCTGCAGCATAGGCTAACTACCAGCACTTTCACCTGCACGTTGTCTAATCTTGATCAGAGCAGTTAGTCTTATATCACCTAGCATGACAGTATGATTTACATGTGAAACAAGAATGAAAAAGCCTATAGTATACTGGGTTTTGGGTGGAACGGGGTTGCATTTTGCTGCTGAATTTACCAGCTAGTTATGTTACTATTGTTACGTTGCTGGGTACTATTGCTGTGCAGAGTGTCATTTTAGTGGCTATTAGGGTACCTAGAGCTCACACTCTCATCTCTTTTCGTATGTTAGATTGAAAGAAATGTAATATTTATAATACAACTTACCTTTTGCAAGCTGCCAGGTGGGAATCTCGTATCCTGTATAGCAATGCCTTTGCAAAGGCAAAGGAAGCTCTGTTGCTGATGTCATACACAATGACAAATCCATCAGCCCAGTGGAGTTCATCAGTGAGGGACAGCTTCCCCTGTCGTGGCTGAAGGCAATGAAATGCATACGACAATAGAAAGAATCCATTACTGTTATCACTGTACAATATTTTCTAACTAAAAATGTAAGGAAACGTACATGTTTGTACAGTGCACAGCACAGTGGGGCCCTGATCTGGAACTGGTATTCCAAAGAGCTATAGATAAACCACCATCATCACTGGAGATGATTGTTATAATGAATATATAAACAGTGTTTCAGAACTTTAAATCCCCCTTGATAGGTCTTAATCATCAGTAAAGTTAAATTAAATCTTACAGCCAGACTCTGGTCCCTTGATTGCAATGGACTGCCTCTGAATTTACCTCAGGGTAACTGAGCACACAACTGTGGCCATCAGTATTTGTTTAACCCTTTTATATACAGACACGATGGGATGGATTGAACCCTCAGCAAGTTCACGGATGATGCTAAGGTGGGGGGAGAGGTAGATACGCTGGAGGGTAGGGATAAGGTCCAGAGTGACCTAGACAAATTGGAGGATTGGGCCAAAAGAAATCTGATGAGGTTCAACAGGGACAAGTGCAGAGTCCTGCACTTAGGACGGAAGAATCCCATGCACTGCTACAGGCTGGGGACCGACTAGCTAAGTGGCAGTTCTGCAGAAAAGGACCTGAGGATTACAGTGGATGAGAAGCTGGATATGAGTCAGTGTGCCCTTGTTGCCAAGAAGGCTAACAGATCGAGGGAACTGATTATTCCCCTCTATTTGGGGCTGGTGAGGCCACATCTGGAGTATAGTGTCCTGTTTTGAGCCCCCCCACTACAGAAAGGATGTGACAAATTGGAGGGAGTCCAGCAGAGGGCAATGAAAATGATTAGGGGGCTGGAGCACATGATTTGAGAGGAGAAGCTGAGGGAACTAGGCTTACTTGGCTGCAGAAGAGAAGAGTGGGGGGGGGATTTGATAGCAGCCTTCAACTACCTGAAGGGGGGGTTCCAAAGAGGATGGAGCTAGGCTGTTCTCAGTGGTGGCAGATGACAGAACAAGAAGTAATGGTCTCAAGTTGCAGTGGTCTAGGTTGCAGATTAGGAAACACTATTTCACTAGGAGGGTGGTGAAGGACTGGAATGGGTTACCTAGGGAGGTGGTGGAATCTCCATCCTTAGAAGTTTTTAAGGCCTGGCTTGACAAAGCCCTGACTGGGATGATTTAGGTGGGGTTGGTCCTGCTTTGAGCAGCGGGTTGGATTAGATGACCTCCTGAGGTCTCTTCCAACCCTAATCTATGATTCTATAGTATGGTGTTGCCACTCTTGATCCTAGTAAAATGAACATGGGGAGTTTGCTGACTTTGTTTGTTGTTTATTGTTCCCACACAATTCCCTATACAAAAGCAACTCTGGTGTTTTTAATCTGTTCCTTCACTAGGAAGTTATTTTAGTGAATCATTTACCCTCCTAGCCATTCAACCTTTCCCCCCAGTCTCTGAAAAGACTTGGAGAGTATGTAAATCCTTCAGCAGGACATCAAGTCACCACACAGACTTTGGTGGGGGCAGTTTGTTAATATGAGTGATGGGATGTTAGAACAGGACAGTGAAAGCAGAGGGAAAAGGGATGAAAGATAGGGTTTCATATTTACTTTGAAAGCCTAGATGGAGAAAGGATGTGGCCAATTAAAAACAAAGGCATCAAAGATGGCTGACAAAACAGGTGAAAAACTGCAAAAGCAGAAGATGGTGGCAGATGAGCTGGAGGGGAGCAGAGAGTTAAGAGATCTATGAAATAGTTGGGAGCAAGTCCACAGACAGTTTAATAAAATAAATCAGGTTTTTTGGCTGTATTCTGAAATGAGTAATGAGGCACTGGAGAAAGTTAAGACAAAGCCATTAGTCTTCTTGGTCCAGACCTGAAGGCACCTTGAAAACTGCTGAAAGAACTATACAGAAGGATAACATCAGTGTAGGTGATAATTAATGTCAAAGGGAGAAAAGAAGACCGCATAATTTTCCATTATTTTTATATGTTTTAAAGATGGTCAAGCCCATGCAGAAGAGTCTGTAGATAGAAAACCTTTCTAGCTCCAGATTATTGGGGATTTCTAACTAGCCCTCTTCTCCCAAATGCCTCAGTGCACTTCTGGAACAATCTACGCTACTCCATCATAACACCAAATGCTGTTTGTGACAGCTTGCAATTCAATGGAAATAGTACCGATTTTTGTTTATATTCAGGGTATTCGGTAGCTGGTTATATTATATATCTTATAAATGGGTGCTGTGCTATACAAACCTAGTACGGCAAGTTCCCTGCCCAGAAAGTCTCCAGTCGAAATGCCAAATTTGTTACTGTCTTGATTTCAATCTGTTGCAATGTGTGCTGATCTGTGTACTTTGCAACTAAAACAAATCATTTAAGGGAGACTGGGCAGCTTAGATATGGCATAGAGCCTTTCATACCCAGAGCTGTCTGCACTGGGAAAATTTACCTAAAAAAGACTGACTAGTTCAGCAGAATCATTGTTGAAACTGGTGAGAGCCACAATGTAGGCAAGACTTTAGTGCCCTCCACCATCATTTTAGATAAACCAGTTGAAATACAAGTCTAATTGAAATGGGGATGAAGGGGTTCTGACTGCAGGAGATTTGCCCCTACTATTGCTTGCCCCTAGTTCAGCTGCACTGTGGGAATTTTTTGGTAAGTTTCCTGCCCCCAACAAGGTCTACGTTAGGGTTCACGTGCAGCTCAGATTTGCAAAGACCAAAAATGGTTCTTCTCTGAGAGATGCCTGTGGGACTGAGTTGGTCTTAGTTCTGTTCAGGGTGGGTAGGTGCCTCTATCACAGAAAA
Source organism: Caretta caretta (assembly GCF_965140235.1). Lineage (NCBI taxonomy): Eukaryota > Metazoa > Chordata > Testudines > Cheloniidae > Caretta > Caretta caretta. Next base: position 238,552,643 of record NC_134206.1, on the reverse strand, counting down.
TACCACCAAGCTTGATGCACGAGGCAGTCTGAGGGTGGAGGAGAGAACTCCAAAGGGTCCCCTCAAGGAGTTTCCCTAGATCATTCTGAACCCAGATTTAGGGAGTTGCAGAGGGCCAGAGCTATCTGCTCAGAGGTCCTGTGCCTACTCCCTAATGATGGGCTACCCTGCTCCAACTCCTGGCCAACACGGTTCCAGCTGAGTCAAGCTGCCAAGGTCCACCCTGGATGCCACTGCCCCAGTTCCCCCTAATGGGGGACGGAAGCCCATAATGCACAGAAAGACAACAGCAGGAACATCAACGTCAAGCATCATTAACATTCATTGAGATCCTCTCCAGGGTTTGAGGAGAGGGGGATGATGCAGGATCATCTGGCCTGCTCCTTCATTTCTGTGCTATGGCCTTAGATCCTTTGGCCACGTGGATGATGGCTCTTTGCAGGGCCTAGTATCATAGTGTTGAGCAGAGATGGCTGGTCTGTTTTGGGTAATACTGTGGGGAATGAGCTGGCTTATCTGGCTATGTTTTTGACACATCCATCACCATATCATCTTTATTAACCATTTCAGCAGAGAAGGAAGGAATTGAATGACCATGAAGGCTGAATTCCCTTAGAAGTGTTTTATTCAGGTCAGAGTTAAGCCCAGTTGTTAACATGGGAAAGTCTGTATTGTCACTATCATTGGATCTATTCTGGGAATACAGGACTTCAGTTTCCAGGGCTATTTGGCCATGGTCACGGGTAAATTAAATTTAGTTAGATGTTTTTAAATTAACCATTTAAAAGGATATTTGGGGAAACTATACAAATAGTGATTGCAACCTTTTTGCCCTTCCTATGAATTTAAAGATGCATGTAATTTTACTGTACAATGTTATATTTGGTTGCCACTAGTAGTTTTCAAAATGGAAAAGCATTGACCAAATTGCTGTCCAATGAAGGGCTCATTCTATAAAGTTGGAAAATGCTCAGTACAGAGAGAGTCCTGACAGCTACGGGAATTTCAATCTTCTGTGTCAGTTGCTAAAAGTGCAAAGTGTGATTTAGCTTTTCTCCTCTCTCCTCCCTGCCACCTCACTCTTAGAAGGACCTTTGGAAGCAGCCTTGCTGTGCTCATCCTTTATAAGTTGCGCTTACCTGTGAACAAGGGTCATAAATTTCCATGTGCATTTGCCTCCCATCCAGACACAAATGTTTAGTGTAGATGCACTCTACAAGACACATGGCATTAAAATCAATATCAGAGTTAACAAAGGGGTGGGGGAAAGGCTTTAATCGCTATATTGCCGATGAAGAAATATAAGATTTGCTGTAGTGAATTAGCCCTTGGTCCATCAAGTTGCATATCAATCCTCTGGCAGAACCTGAGGTGTTACTGGAAAGTGAACCCATCCCTCAGATATGCCTATAGTGAATTGTGCAATGCTTAATTGTGTCCCTCAGCTCATGGCTGGCCAGGTCCTATTCCACTGTGATGCCCAAACAGGTGCCAACGTGTGAGGGAACATTGTTAGAACATAGTGCTAGCCATTTGAGACAGCATATAAGGATGCACAGGTAAATGCTCATGCTTTTAGGATAGTGAGTAATTTCCCAAAAATCTCTACAAATATTATGAAAGTTTTAGGGTAGCTAGGACATGATAGCAACCTGTATGTTGAGAAGTGATGGGAGCAGGAGCTGGCTATGACTTCAGGGTAGAGGGAAGGTAAACTTGGAATCAATTAAGTTGTGATGACCCACTTATTCTATTCTGCATGTTCAGCACATATGCAAAGCCTTATGCAAAGTTTTTTCCTCAACGTAAAATAGAACCATAGGGGTAACTCATTTTATTAGGTTTTTTTCAAATAGGTTAGGTGGGTATAAGCTTTCCTCACACAAGCAGTGTTGGTTTGACCCTGTCAAGTTATAATTATGCTGGTATTATACAAGCCTGAACTTGGGTGCTGATCCTGAAAAAGCTGGTACCAGGAGTAACACTTAACTACAATGCTAGGGCTCAAATGGGAAACCTCACAGTAGCAAGCATTTCCCTCAGTAGTGTTTGCAGGATTGAGTCCTTCAGCTATATTCTTAGAAGCTGAAACATGCACTCAGCGTCGCAATGTCTCACTGATATGCGGGGGCCTCAGCCTGATTTTCAGAACATGAGATTCAGGCACTTAGGAGCCAAAATCACTTTTAAAAATGGGACTCAGACATTGTAATGCTGAGCACAATTCCTAAATACCTTTAAAAATCTGGACCTAAATCTCATTTTCAAAAGCAATTTAGGCATTTTGGAGCCAAAATCCAATTGACGGGATTTAGACTAAGTGCCTAAAACTTAGGCTCCTAAATCAGTTAGGTCTTGCAATGCTGACCATAGCAAAACCCAAACGCCTTTTAAAATCTGGGGCATAGTCTACACTATCAAAATATTTTGAAAATCTCCAACAGTTGCTATTAATATTGGGACAAGATGTTGCCACTATTCTAAGCACCATGTAGCTCTGAGCAAATCTAATCAGCGCACTATTTCAAACAGTGCTGACAATTTACTGTCTAGGGCTGCCAATGCTGCCAACCTTGGGGAAGCTGAGCTGGTGTTTACAATGGTGCGAACAGTTCAAAAAATTCCTGGTGCAGACAGGGCCCAGATAAAGCTCACCATTGCTGGGATTCCCCTTGACTCCCAATCAGCACCATGTTAGTCTTCAGGTAGAGCTGCAGTTCTGAATATCTGGCCTATCCTCAGCTACTTCCTTACCTCCTTCAGAATCCTCAAGTGAATATTTGGGATGGGAAAATTAGAAGGATAAATCTGCAGCACACTCAAACATTGTGGCATCCATAATTAAGTAAGAACATAAAACTTTTGAAATCCAATCTCTTTGATTTGACTACAAAATGTTCTGGGCTGATTTGTGGATTGCTTTTTATTTTATTCACCTGCTAGCTGCAGAAGCAGGTCAAAAATTATTTTCAAACAGTGTTTGTACAGCCCAAGATTCTCTTTACAAATACATGGGTTTGTTAAAAAAATTTCTTTGAAAAACAGCGGGGATTTTGTGTGTGCAACTCACAGTACTAGCTTGTTCCCCTGTCCTGCTGAGTCCAGCTGATTTAGGAGATTCTCAGAGGCACAAAGGGCAGTTATGCACCCAACTCCTTTCCAAAACTTAGATTTGGATTGTCAATCCTTTGTGGCACAGATTGTCTTTTTGTTCTGTATGTACAGCACCTAGCACAATGGACCAGTGCTCTATGACTGGGGTTCCTAAGCACTACTGCAATACAAATAATGAAAAGGGAATGGGAGTTGGGTGGGTAACTGCCCTTTGTGCCTCTGGAAATCTCCCTCTCACTGCATTCTCTTTTCTCCAGGTGCTCCATAGCTTATCTATGGAAAATGCAAGTCTCTTAAGGCCAAATTTTGACTTTTCCTGAAAAAGGCCTCTTGGAACAAGAAGTTTGTTTGCAGAGAAGGTAAAAACATTTTTTCTATTTCTTCACTCTCTTCTTTAATTGTCTTCTCTCTACTTTATGGTGTACAGAGTTTACAAGCCTTTTTGTGTCTGATCTAGTTAAGTTTCTTTAGCAATCTGCCCTTTTCATTTCTGATTAGTACTTCACTTGGCACAGCGTGTGCTGAGTTTTACATGTTCATTTTTATACATCTGGTTTCTACATGAGTTATGTTTCTATTCATATTTTCATCAGAAAAACTCAAAGTAACAAACTAAACAAATTAAATCACTATTTTAAAAGACTGTTCGGTTTCCATTTTAAAGATACTTTCTGAAACAATAATAAACCTACTTCTCTGGGATCAAACAGCTCATCATCCACTATTACCCTTGGAAAATCATTTCAGTGAATGTATATAACCCAAAAAGAAACACTTTGATTAGATGTTAGGAAACACTTCTAAATAGAACTGAGAATTTAAAAAGAAAATTCAGGTGCCTATTTGGTAGGAAATTAAAAATGGACATTTCATATTTACATTGGTTTTAGTGCTCGTTAGAGGTACGATTTATAGAACGCCTAAAACAAAACGCAGAAAAGTTGCGAATGGGAGCTTACCAGAATTAGAAGCATATTCTCCAATGAAACGCCTGGTTAGGAATCTCACTGTGAGGGCTGCAATACAAAACAAAACAAACTCCAGCTGAGCACATGCCTGGTTCAATGACGGTTAACTTTATACAACTTTTGACCTTACTTGGTGCGCAAAAATCCCCAACATTTAAAAATCAGTCGTGTTCTCTCCCCGGCTGCACACCGATTGCCAAGGGGGAGTGCTGCAAACTGAGATTGGAGGACCAGCAGTTGCGTGATCAATAATGCAAAAGTCCGGGGGGTGGAGAGGGAGGCGAAGATCCGGGGCTCCTCGTAGTAGCACAATGGAAGGGCCAGTGTGCAGCTGGAATGGACACATCTTTAAACGCTGCAGCCGTTTCCTACTTTGTCTTGGTGCAGAAAACCCGCTGGCCATTGATTCACGGGATCAGCGGATTATTAAAAAGTCGAGTTGCCCGAGTCGCAACCACCCTGACAAAACTTGGCAGGGACCCGGGTCACACTGACATCCCACTCGTTCAATCCCTTCCCCCCAAGCCCACAAAGTTAACTTGTAAGTTTACCAGACTTGCCGGCTCCTCTGCTGCCCAGCACAGCGAGCTTCAGCTCATTCATCCTGAGCCAGCCGTCGCCGCAGCGCCGGGCTGAGCGCTTCAAAAAGCCTCTTCGGTGCGGAGCCAGCTGTGCGGCCCGCCCGCTCCTAGCGCCTCGCCGCCGCCAGCCCCCGGACACGCTCTCGTGGCCGGCACGCGGGTGGCTCCGGGCGGGCTCCCACAGCGAGCGCTCCCCGCCCCGCCGCTTCTTTATAACCTCCTGGGCCGGGGACGTCAAGGGGAGGCCGTCGTCGAGCTCTTTGTTCCTCTGGCAACCCAGCTCTGCGGACCGCCCACGCCGTGTTGCCTGCAAGAAGCAGTTCGACTAGGAGTTGCCCGAGCGCCTCTTCCTTCACCAACCTGGCTGCGATCATCCCCTGGGATTCTCCCCCTCCCCCAGGAGGTTTCTAGTTACCGATCAGAGCAAAGGACAAGGACGGGTCAGTGACTGGTTGCTTCGGTTTTGTTTTCGCAAGCGAGGCAGTCACTTCCTTGAGGGTAGCAGCCGTGTTCGTCTGTATCCGCAAAAAGAAAAGGAGGACTTGGGGCACCTTAGGGACAAACCAATTTGTTCGAGCATAAGCCTTCCTGAGCTACAGCTCACTTCAGATGAAGTAGCGCTCAAAAGCTCATGCTCAGATAAATTGGTTCGTCTCTAAGGTGCCACAAGTCCTCCTTTTCTTTTCACTTCCTTTAGCGATTCTCACGCACGTCCATTGTGCGGGAGGATGGGAAAGTGACCCCCTCCTCCCCCTCAGATTTGCCCTTAGCAACATTGTGATGAAACATGGAAATGGAACAAAGTTCCTCTGGCAGATCACATAGTTCTGACTGTAAACATTTACTCTGAGCTGAAACTTAGCATAATTAACTTGTTTGCAAATTTCTGACAACCACCCCCATATTTTTCCTCGCTTTTTGCCCACCATACAAACCATAGCTTGAGTCTTTTTAAAGCCAGGTGCAAAGCTGAGTAGTTGTAGCTGTTCTAACATTCAAAAATGTTTTTATTAAGTTATTTGGAGAAAATTTGTCTTTTGGACCAAGGGCTTTGAATGTTGGTTCCAAGGACATTAAAACAGACAATTGCACATGTATGAAAAAGGTGGTTCACGCAGTGTAAAGTCACTTTTACTAGAAACAGAACTTTAAAAAACTATTTTGACCTTCAAATTACTTTACAATCTCTATGGCCCTGATCCCGCAAACACTTAGGCCCATGTGTGACTTTGTCCATGTAACAGAGCTATTGATTTCAGTAAGGCTACTCAGTTGGAAAAAGTCCAAGATGGTAGTGTAAGGGCACTGTTGCCCCCTTACTAACATTCAGTGGGGGAGTTTTAGTTGCTAGCTCCCAGTACTAAGAAGGGGGAAGGGTCAATGGGGAATCAGGACCTGAGACTGCCAGCCCCCAGGAACAATGGGGAGAGGCCAATGCTCCAGGTCAGCCTGAATGACTGGGGGGGGGGGGGGGGGGGGCAGGCTAATCAGGGAGGCAGGAGGCCAGGAAGGTCCGTTCTCCCTGTGAGCTGGAATTGCCTGGGTCAGACAGCGTGGGGCCGAGCTAAGGAGAAAGTTGGGGCCCAAGCTAAGCTGGGGAGCAGAGCTGTGCCAGATCCAGAGAGAGCAGCCCCTGTCCTGGGAGCAGAGCTGCAGCCCAAAGCCAGAGGCACAGCCCAGAGAGAGCAGACTTGCCCTGGGAGCAGAGCTGCAGCAACCAGAGCCAGAGGGGCCAGAAAAGCAGCCCAGGAAGCAGGACAGTGCTGGGAGCAGAGTGACAGAAGCAGCCTGCAGAGCAGACCTGTCCTGGGAGCAGAGCTGCAGCAACCAGAGGCAGAGGAGCCAAAGAAGCAGCCCAGGGAGTTGGAGGCAGAGCAGCAGCGCTGAGACCGAGTGGTGGAGCTGGGGCTGGAGCAGTCTGGAGCTGGATGCGGTGAGCAGCTGGGGAGAGCGAGGGGGACCCTGGGCAACAGGCCCAGCACAGGGAGACGCCTCAGCCAAGAGGCTCTGCAGGCCAGGCTTGGATCGTAACCCTGACGGGGTGGGGGCAACACTGGGAAGAAGGGTCCTAGCACTTAGAGCCTGAGAGCATGTGGCCACCACCAGAGCAAGTGTCCGACCCACAGCATCCCTGCAGCAAAGCCAGGGCCTGAGAAGGTGGCCTGGGACTTACAAGGAACAGACTGTGAGCTGCCCTGACATTCCAAAGACACTGTTTGCGATGTTCCCTGCCACAGAGTGGGTTGATGTATTTCCTTTAACCTTTCCCTTTTTCCTTATTCTTTTTAAAATTAATTGTTGATTAAATTACATACAAGTTAGAGCAAATGCAAGTTATGGTCAGCGGGTCAGAGAAGTGCCCAGTGCAGAGAGAGTACCCCGGAGTGGGGACACCCTAGCTCGTCCTTGGTGACCACAGCAGGGTTGGGGGGTTGAGCCCCCCAGGAATCCTGGCCCCAGCCTTGTTGGGGTTGCGAGGACTCTGCCAGACAGGAGAGTGGAAGGGGAGTTCTCAAGGACAGGGAGGTCACTGGGTAAAGGAAGTGGGAGCGAGGACTCGGATCCTTTTGCTAGCCCACTTCACTGGGTAGTGCAGAAGCCAGGAAAGTTCCGCACAGTAGCGGGACTATTCCACCGCTTACAGTAGCCTAATTAAGGCTCACAACACTGTGAAGCAGAAAGACATGAGAGATGGGGAAAACTAATGAATAAAAAGGGTGTCATTTGGCCAAGTTCACACAGTCAAGTCAGTGGCAAACCTAAGACTAGAACTCTTTCCTACTTCTAGTTGTGTGACTTAACTGCATTGTTCCATCTCCATATAGAGGCAGAAGTTGGTTCAATAAAAGTTTTAATAGCATATATGCTTGCAGAAGCTAATTTGTAATCTCGTGCACTTGAATACTCATGAGAGCAAATTTTAAGTTCACGTTGTGTAAACATTCACACAGAAAACACCATTGTAAAAATTATTAATCCATCAGGGAACAGAAATAATGCCTTAAGATTTGTGATCACTGATATTCACAGGTAAATAACAGTCCACATTTCAAGTAGCAATCCACATACAATTTGTTCAAACTACGTAGAATTACTTTGAATAATAGTACATTAAAGAGATACAAGCTGAGTGAGGTAATATCTTTTATTGGATCAACTTCTGTTGGTGAGGGAGACAAGCTTTCCAGCTTACCCAGAGCTCTTCTTTGGGTCTGGGAAACTAATTCAGCCCTGGTCTACTCTACGGTTAGGTCGATGTAAGGCATCTTACATGGACCTCATTCTGTAAGTGTCTATACTAAGTTTATGTCTACACTAGCATTTTTGTCGGTATAATTTATGACGCTCAGGGGTGTGGAAAAAAAATCCCTCTGAGCGACATTAGTTACACCAAGAGAAGCGCTGATGCAGACAACACTGTCGGTGGGAGACATTCCCCCTCCAATATAGCTACCGTTGCTTGTTGGGAGTGGTTTAATTATGTCGATGGGAGAGCTCTCTCCCGTTGGCATAGAGCAGTGTAACTTACGTTGCTTGGGCGGGTGGCTTTTTCACATGCCTGAGGGACATAAGTTATACCACTGTCAGGCTCTCTCTCCGTGAATGTTTTTGTTGGTAAAACTTATGTTGCTCGGGGGTGTGAAAAAGCCACACACCCCCAACCGACAAAAGTTTCACCAACAGAAGCGCTGGTGTGGACAGCGTTATGTCTGCAGGAGATGCTCTCCTGCCCACATAGCTACTGCCACTCGTTGGGGGTGGTTTAATTATGCCAGTGGCAGAGAGCTCTCCTGCCAGCAGAGAACGGCTACATGGGAGACCTTACAGTGGTACAGCTGTGCGGTCCGTAGACACGGCCTTTTTTGTGTCACTGCTAAATACAAGGTGGAACAGAGTGTTTAGCATAAGTAGTTAACACATATTTCAAAGGACCATTCAAGATGTAGTGGCCCGTTAACACCCTTGCAGTCATAGGGGTGGAAAGGTAGGTGGGGCGGGGACAAGCAGCTGCGGGGAGGAGGGGTTATATCACTACGGGGTGTGAAAAAGCCACCCCCCTAAGCAATGTAAATTACACCATTCTAAGCGCCAGTGTGGACAGTGCTATGTTGGCGGAAGAGTTTCTCCTGCCAACATAACTCCCGCTGCTCGCAGGGCTGGAGTAATTAAGCCGATGGGACAGCTCTCCCGTTGGCTTAGAGCAGTTATATCAGAGAGCGTACAGGCAGCTGCATCACTGCAGCTCCGCTACTGTAAACTCTCTAATGTAGTCGTAGCCTGAGTTAGTTTCCCAGATGCGAAGAAGAGCTCTGTGTAAGCTCGAAAGCTAGTCTCTCACCAACAGATGTTGGTCTAATAAAAGACATTACCTCCCCCGTCTCCCTCCGGGTCTCTCTAATATCCTGGGACCAACACAGTTACAACAACACTGCATAGTTCATTTAAAGAAAAGCATGATCTCTTAGCAGAAATTTTGCAAAGTAAATGAGGCAGCATTCATAAAACAATGTGAATTATTTCCTTGGCTCTAGTGTTAAGAATAAAGAACACCATTCACTATTGCCCTGTACAGTCATCTACTCAATGCAAAGTAAGTGTTAAATGAACCCATTCTGAATTGGATTTGTTTTCCACTCTCTCCACTGGTGTCTATGACAAGGGACAGGGCATCAGTGAACTGGGTCCAAACTGTTCTGTGTATTCAGTATCACATTTTCCCATAGGTAACTCAGAATCCCTTATACATTTCCAAATGCTATGGGATCATAGACACAGGTACTGACTTTCCCTGTGCCAGGGGTGCTCAACCCCCGACTCTGCCTGGGGCCTTGCCCCCACTCCACCCTTACCTCAAAATCCCCACCCCACCTCTTCCCCAACCCATTTCGCCCCTTCGCTGAGCACGCCATGTCGTCACTCCTAGAGCCTCCTGCAAGCTGCAAAACAGCTGATCGTGGTAGTCGGGAGGCACGGGTAGGGAGGGGGAAGTGCTGATTGGCCGGGCCCACCAGCAGCGAGCCCACCAGCTGATAGGGGGGCTTCCAGTGGGTGTTCAGCACCCACCATTTTTTCCTCATGGGTGCTTCAGGCCCGGAGCACCCACGGAGTCGGCACCTATGATCATAGCAATCTGTGGGCTATGTGTAGAACTAATGAAAATGAATTAATTATTAACCAAAGGAGAGATTGTCAATGTCCAACCAATTAAAATGGTAAAAGATGTAGAAACTAAACTAAAGAGTTGCTTTTGATTTGGTTAAGATGGGAGTTGTCAGCCATTTTCACAGTGTGGACCGCAGTTCTGAGGTGAGATTGCCGCATAGACACTTCCTGCTCATTCCCAATCCTGTGGACTAGCTCTCCCTCCTTTCGTGATTGATGCCATCCTGTGGCAATTACAACAGTTGATTACAGAGAAAGGTAATATTAAAGGAAGCTAGTTGCCGAATGCACTTTAGGAGCTAGAAACAAGAGTCAGAAGTACAAGACCAACCAGCTCTCTGTGTACCATCAAAGAGCACAGTTAGGAACCACTAGGTTAAGCAGGTTGAAAGATGTGCCAAATGCTATATCCAAATTTGGCACAGAATTTCTAAAGGTCTCAGAAATTCATATACCTACACAATCTAGTCTCTTTCTAGTCTACAGATTATGGCACCAAGTAAAATAAAACCTTAATAAGTAACCATGTATTCTAAAACTAAAAAGGCAAAAACATAACCCACTCCTGACCAAATCAAGTCATCAAGAAGGACATGGTTAACTTTAACTGCCATTTTGGCCAGCACACCAGGCACCTCCCAGAAATAGAAGCATGAGTCCCTACACTGGAGCTAAAGAGACAGACTGTGGTCATAAACTGTAACAGACTCCCATCCGTTGTGGATTGGGGACAACACACACCTGGCCAGTGGAGCGTGTACATATTTTTACAACTGGGCAATAATAACAGCAAAATACCATTGTCACTATCTCTTCACTTGTTTAATGGAAATAAAAGCTATTTTTATGAGGGTGAAAACTGCCATTTTCCTCCTTGAAAATGGTGGATTTTACTTGGTAGAAATTCAGGATTATTTTGTCCAGAAATTGAAATTCCATCACATTTGCTGTGAAAAACCATGTTCTGTAGCAGAAATAACTGATTTGATCTAGGATGAAATGTCGTTAGTACTCTTTTTTTTTAATATTTATTTAAATGTTGAATGTGAAAAATAAGCCCTTGTAGTTTTGCACAGATTTACCAGCATTGTGCTCTCTTTCCTTTTATCATGGAGGATTTTGCAATCTCCTGTCATCCGTCCTAACTGGCAACCATTGAGGGACAAAGACATTATGACAGTGTCGGTTCTATTACAACTGCAGTTGCTTCAGATCCAGGCATTGCAATGCATATAAATGGCCAAACAGTTGTAGGTTTCTGCTTGAAAATAAACTTGAGATGCCATTTAACAAAATAATACTTTATGGCCAAAGTTTTCAAATCTGGGAACCAAACTTTAGGTACATAAGTCTGAAAATTTTAGCCTACATTGTACATCATCTGTCTTCCTAAAATGTTTTTTTTAAAAAGTGTGCTCAAACCTTTTCCAAAGACTACGGTTGGGTGATTAAATTTTTCCTTTCAGTTTTGGAAACCTCACTAATAGCAGTGCAAGTGAAAATGGCAAGTAGAGTTTCAATATCTAACCTGAATACAAATGGCCAAAAGTAATTTAGGCTCCAATTCTGCAATGTGAAGTGAGTTGCAATATAGATTGTAAGCTCTAAGAGTCAGGTAGTGTCTTTAAATTTCATGTTTACACGGCGACTAGTAGTTCCTGATTGAGGCCTTTAAGTGCTGCTGCAATGGAGATATTAAAAAACAATAGGGTCCATCTGTGCAGCTCAGATTGCAGAATTGGGACTTTAAGACTGAATTTTCCAGCTCTGGTTGCAGATAGTAAAAGTTCAGCAAATTATGAAAACCAAGACTAAATGGGTATACTGTATGTATACACACCAAAGCACAAGGTAAACAGCTTGTATGTGGTTTATTTTTAGTGACTAGTGGAATGTTAACTTTTTTTTTTAGCTCCAGTGTTTATAGCACAGTATTAAAACAGATTTCTAACTATGGTAATTCATTGGGAATCTAACATGTTGCCTTTATTTTAAAAAGCTGAGCATTGTGATCCTCGGTACAAAGGAAGCATTTAATAAACTGAAAGGGAAAAGTGGCTTGGAACATGTTTTTAAAGTACTTAACATTATTTTGAATGACAGTCATGAAGGACATCCTCTGAATGCTGCTGTATAGTGTAGTTTAAGGGACAAATTCTGGGTTTGTTACTCATATGCAGGAACAGCCAAGGCCAGGAACAGAGCTGAAAAATAGAAATATTCTGTTCCAGTTCTCATTCGTGGTCAGACCCGTTGAAATCCCATTCCACAGTTCCTCCATGGCTCCAGCTCTAGGGGTTAGAGCTATGATCCAGACATTTCAGCATGCACGTCCCATTCATCTTTTTGCCCTGTGGTGCAATTGTTCAGCTGAAAGGAGATGATATTCTGTGTACTGATTACTTCTGCTTTAGAGGAAGAGTCTCCCTGACTGTGGCTGAGACAGCTGCCATTTTGTGTTTCAGTTTAACGGAATGATAGAATGAGTGACTACAGTCTCATTTTTCATTCAGATTTCATCTGTTCCTTCATTATTGGTTGTTGTTTTTTTAAAAAAAAAAGCAGATTAGTCATTTATTTTTAATGCCACATAATTTAGGTCACATGCTTGTTCCCTTATTAATTTTTTACCTCCAGTGCTCTCCTTGGCTATCATCTTTCCACCTGATCAGCTTCTGAGGTCCTAAGCTGATGGAAAACGTGCTAGCACCCTCCCTCCACTGCTTCACTTGATGAAAACACCCGGATAGCGGTGCTCTGCTGCTTCTGGGAGCACTTGGACAAGGAAATCTTGTCTACCTGATATTTGAAATACTGCTTTCCCAAGGAGCTGTCTCAGACTTCCATGACCTGCAAACTAAGCACAGCTATGTCACATGGCTTTAATAAACTTGGTGTGAATGCCTGGACCAGCACCATCCTATCAGGAGCCAACAATGATATCACCATTGCTGAAGTCTGGATTTTGTCAACACTGCTGCTGGGAGGTAGAATTCCCAGCTCAGGTAGATGTGTTAGTTCTCCTTGAACTAGCACGCTCAAAATAGCAGTGTTGCCATGGCAGCATAGGCAGCAGCTTATGCCAGTCACTCCAAATATGATCCCATTCCAGAACCTAGGTATGTTCTCAGGCAGCTAGCCCATGCCACTGGAGCCATATTGCCATCTTTAGGTGCTAGCTCAACCAAAGCTAGCATGTATGTGTCTATACATCCACTATAAATACACTTCCCAGCTGCAGTGTAGATCACGTACCCTGTGTCTGGGGCTTGATTTTAGTCCTGACTGGCAGGTGGGTTACAAATCCTACTTTTGGAGGATGTTGGAGGTTGCTAGTAGGTAGTGCAGGATGCTGGTCAAAGTATTTCTTGTGAGAGGGAGAGTTCAAACAGCTTTGTTGTTTGACTTATCTGAAATAAGTTACATAGACTGCAGAATACATGTGTTTCTCTGTGGAAAAACATAGGACCTGACTGTCCAGTCACTTGCACCTTACCTTGTATAGGCATTTACACATGTGGGTACAAAATGCTTCCACATCAGAATAAATGCATTTTGCATCTTGTAGCGAGGCAGCAACTCACCAGTGCGGCACCTCCCGCTGGTCATCCTGGGAATTAGCTCTCCAGCCTCCAGGGTGCCCTCTGCAGGCCAGCATCTCACCTATCGCTGGTCCCCGTGTCCCTCCTGGACCCCAGTGCCCCTTTACCTTGGGTTCTGCCCCCTGGTAGTACACCCTCTCTCTGGGTCTCCCCACCCAGGGGGGCCCCCAATCCTTTATCCCCACATCACCTCAGTCTATGGCTACTGCCAGTCACCATCTAGCCACCGCTTACTGGGGCAGACTGCGGAGTACAAGCCGTTCATCATTGGCAAGGGGGTGTGTGGACATGCTGCCTTTGCCTACCCTGGGCTGCACCTCTGCAACCCCACTACCCTTCCCAGCCTTGGGAATTTACAGGCTGGAGCTCCCCCAGCTCCTCTAGCCTTCCCCCAGCCCTACTCCACTCTGGGCACCTTACTCAGCTCCTAAGCAGCCAGGCCCATCTCTCTCCACAGCTAGAGCACCTGGCTCACAGTCTTTTATAGGTCCAGCTGTGGCCTGATTGGGGCGTGGCCCCATCTGAGGCTGCCTTCCCCATCAGCCTAGCCTTTGGCTCACCGCTCCAGCCCTCTCCCAAGGCTGGTTGTAACCCTTTCTGGCCCGGAGTGGGTGACCACCCTGCTACACATCTCCTTTGCACATTTGTACAGTATATGGATACACAAGGTGCAAGTCATTATCCTCCTCTTTATACCGTTACTTCTGTACCTTTTGGGTTAATCTGTTAGGGCGGTTATGGGCAGACACAGTATTGATGAGGTATTGCTGATGAACATGCTCAGAATGTGTGGGGAGTATATATATATACTGTATTTTTATAAATGGCTACACAAGGTAAGTGCAAGTGTGTGTGCACACGCATATATATACACACACACACGTCTATTTTTATATGTATACACACACTGCACACATACATCTTATTTCAGTGAATATTGTATTTTCCCTTGAGGTAAATATGGACTTCTGAAGTTCACCTTCAGTCAGGGTTCACCTTGAGAATCAATACCTCTTGTTCACTACCTCCCTGAAAGAAGTATCTGCTAAAATAATTGTAAAGAAAAAGCACAGAGATTAATAGTGGGTGAATATGAAAGTGTGTGTAGGAGTGATGGGATGGTCTAAGGTAGTAGGTTTTTGAATTTGATAAAATGAAATACATTTTTCACAAAAAAATGTTGATGAAAATCCAGTCTTGTGGGCATGCTGCAAAATCCAGCTGTTTGAGTAGGCAGTGAAGGAGAGCTGAAGCAGAGGCCAGACTTTCGCAGTGGGAGCTTTCAGCTATTATATGGGTCTCATAGCTTTTGAACAGCTCTAGTTAGGACAATGGTTCTATCTCTCTAGTGATAGTGTTACTTGACTTGTTACAGAATTCATGGTGAAGGAGGACCCAAAATGTTTGCTTCCTGGATATAACATGGAATTAAAAAGGAAAAACTGAAAACCCTTTTGAAACTTAATCTTGCAGGAAATTTTGCTGAAATACAGAAAATGTTGAAACAGCTTCTGCTATTTCTGAATTTATACAATAGCTGCAGAGTCAGAGGAAAAGCCACATACGTTTAAAATTTCATTTCCCTACATTTGATGGGGAAAACAGCATTTCCAGTTCATAATGTTCAACTTCGAGAAACAGATTGGAAGAAATAATCTGGATGTGCTTTTTACCCCCAAGAAATAATATATGAAGATATCAGTTCTTTCTTTGTGTCCCAGAGCAACAAGGTGAGGAGATATTCTGATATGTAAGGGAGGTTAAAAGTAAGGGAAATATGGAGGTGTTTGGAAAATTAGTTGATTCTCTGATAAAGAAGATTCATAGATTCATAGATATTTAGGTCAGAAGGGACCATTATGACCATCTAGTCTGACCTCCTGCACAACGCAGGCCACAGAATTTCACCCACCACTCCTGCAAAAAACCTCTCACCTATGTTTGAGCTATTGAAGTCCTCAAATCTTGGTTTAAAGACTTCAAGGAGCAGAGAATCCTCCAGCAAGTGACCCGTGCCCCACGCTACAGAAGAAGGCGAAAAACCTCCAGGGCCTCTTCCAGTCTGCCCTGGAGGAAAATTCCTTCCCGACCCCAAATATGGCGATCAGCTAAACCCTGAGCATATGGGCAAGATTCACCAGCCAGATACTAGAGAAAATTTTTTCCTGGGTAACTCAGATCCCACCCCATCCAATCACAGAATCATAGAATATCAGGGTTGGAAGGGACTTCAGGAGGTCATCTAGTCCAACCCCCGGCTCAAAGCAGGACTGATCCCCAATTAAATCATCCCAGCCAGGGCTTTGTCAAGCCTGACCTTAAAAACTTCTAAGGAAGGAGATTCCACCACCTCCCTAGGTAACGCATTCCAGTGTTTCACCACCCTCCTAGTGAAAAAGTTTTTCCTAATATCCAACCTAAATCTCCCCCACTGCAACTTGAGACCATTACTCCTTGTTCTGTCATCTGCTACCACTGAGAACAGTCTAGATCCATCCTCTTTGGAACCCCCTTTCAGGTAGTTGAAAGCAGCTATCAAATCCCCCCTCATTCTTCACTTCTGTAGACTAAACATCCCCAGTTCCCTCAGCCTCTCCTCATAAGTCATATGTTCCAGTCCCCTAATCATTTTTGTTGCCCTCTGCTGGACTCTTTCCAATTTTTCCACATCCTTCTTGTAGTGTGGGGCCCCAAACTGGACACAGTACTCCAGATGTCGCCTCACCAGTGTCAAATAGAGGGGAACGATCACGTCCCTCGATCTGCTGGCAATGCCCCTACTCATACATCCCAAAATGCCATTGGCCTTCTTGGCAACAAGGGCACACTGTTGACTCATATCCAGCTTCTCGTCCACTGTAACCCCTAGGTCCTTTTCTGCAGAACTGCTGCCGAGCCATTCGGTCCCTAGTCTGTAGCGGTGCATTGGATTCTTCCGTCCCAAGTGCAGGACTCTGCACTTGTCCTTGTTGAACCTCATCAGATTTCTTTTGGCCCAATCCTCTAATTTGTCTAGGTCCCTCTGTATCCTATCCCTACCCTCCAGCGTATCAACCTCTCCTCCCAGTTTAGTGTCATCCTTAACATAGCTTAACATCCTTGGCAAGTGCCAGAAAGAATCTGTTGAAAAGTATTGGCTGGCCTCTTTTTACTTAGAAGGCAAACACGTTTTAGTGATTGACTTATATTCAAATCACTTTTTGCTGAATTTACTGCTGAATCAACATCTCCAGGATACTGTCTGCGTATTTCTGGGTGGAACATTAGGTGTTGATTTTGAACTCTAAAGCCCTATAAAGCTTGGACCCTGCTTGCCTGAGAAATCACCTGCTTCCCAGAGCTATGCTACTGCTGCTGTAATCGGCACAGGCACTTGGGCTTGATCCCTTCATTATAAAAGGGGAAGGTGGCTCTGTCAGAGCATTCTCTATAAGGAAACCTTTCCTTTTAGAATTCAGTCCCCTTAGTCAAGATCCATAATGGCCTGTGAGTAGCATAAACTGAAATGAAAGTACAGAATATACAGAACCCAGGTTTGCGTTCTAAGCAACAATCAGCCCAAAAGAGCCATCCTCTGGTGGGGCCCTTTTTAGAGCCAGCACCACAAATCCTAGCACTGTATCAATGAGATATCAGCAACAGAAAGAGAGATCCTCCTCCACCTAGTTACAAACCTTGAAGCACATGTAATCTTGCTTAAGAAGATGCACTCTACCCCTGACATTCAACTTTCAGATCCAGACTACGCAGTTGTGGCTCATCACCATCACTAGTAGTATGAGATGGTATCTTATGTTAGAGAAGGGCTGTCCACTGTCACTGTATCAGCAGCTAGTCCATATAACGTCATAGAATGGCAGACCTTAAAGGGGAAAGAGCTTATGATGATTAATGTCTACAAGGCACCACCAGTTAACTGGTCAACCCCCACTCTGCTGGTCTTTGCATCTACTGTGGCAACTTCAGTTCCTGCTATGTCAGTTGGGGTTAGCCTGACAACAATGCAGACAGAGAAAGCCTAATGAAGTGGGCATCAGTTGCTATAACATGACCCAATGCAAATGCCAAGCTTTCAAAGTAACAGATGGGCAACAGCCTCTTCACCCAACATCACTTTTTTTATCTTCTGAGCAACTGCTGCCAGTGGTCATAGAGTCTGACAAAGTCTCAGCATCAGCTATCTTTGATCTCTACAGGCCCCTGGGTATCATCAACAAACAGCTTACAGAAGGCTGGGTGGAAACTTCATAAAATTCAGTGGGAGGTCTTTCAAGCAGAACTAGAGGTATCTGTCAGTGAACTGGTTTGGACTTGATATGTCGAGTAATATACATGACTCTTACCAACCTTTCTGCAAATTAGTTCAGGCAGCTGCTAAGAAATTGCTTCCCAGAGGCTGCCACTGACAGTATATCCCTGGGTGGTTGTCAGATGCAATTAAGCTCTACCAGGAATTCAGATCTGCTGGTAACAAACAGGAGGTCTCTAGTAAGAGCAGGGACCTCAGTCAACTGTTGGATCAGGTGCTATCAATGGAGAGGGACAGTCACAAGGATGGACTTTACTCATTCTAGCTGGAAATCATGGCAAACCATCAAACGATTTTCTGGAGACTCCAGGCTTGGCAAAAAAGAGTTTCCAGTCACAGCAGGTGTTGTCATATTCCAGCTAGTGGCTAATGGCCATACACAGAACTTTCAGCCATATGGTCAAAATTGAGGTTCCAGAGAGGTGGCAGGTTGGTAGTTTAGATTCAAGTTTGATGGCTCCTTTTTCAAACACAGAGCTGGGCCAGGCCATAAAGCTTCTGAAAATAGGAAAGGCTGTAGTTCTGGATTATATCCATATGGAGTTACTACTTCACCTAGGCTCAAAAACCAAAAGGTGGCTGCTTTGATTCCTTAACTGATGTCTCCAGGACACCTACATCCCAAAAGTCTGGCACAGAATAAAGTTAATAGCCATTCCAAATCCAGGAATACCACTGGAAGATCTCAAGATCTACCAACTCATCTCTCTCCTCTGGGTCATATACATGCTTATGGGGAGACTGATTCTGATGCCCGTCAATGAGGTTATCAACCCAGAACTGCCCTTTGCTCATGCTGGCTTCGGAGGAGGATGGGGTACCCAAGATCAAGTCATTCACCTAACATAAGACATCAAAGATGCTGTCAAGGTTCCTCCCCCACTCTGAACTCTAGGGTACAGATGTGGGGACCTGCATGAAAAACCTCCTAAGCTTATCTTTACCAGCTTAGGTCAAAACTTCCCCAAGGTACAAAATATTACACCCGTTATCCTTGGAATGGCCGCTACCACCACCAAACTAATACTGGTTACTGGGGAAGAGCTGTTTGGACGCGTCTTTCCCCCCAAAATACTTCCCCAAAACCTTGCACCCCACTTCCTGGACAAGGTTTGGTAAAAAGCCTCACCAATTTGCCTAGGTGACTACAGACCCAGACCCTTGGATCTTAAGAACAATGAACAATCCTCCCAACACTTGCACCCCCCCCTCTCCTGGGAAATGTTGGATAAAAAGCCTCACCAATTTGCATAGGTGACCACAGACCCAAACCCTTGGATCTGAGAACAATGAAAAAGCATTCAGTTTTTTAAAAGAAGACTTTTAATAAAAAATAGCAGTAAATAGAAATAAAGAAATCCCCCCTGTAAAATCAGGATGGTAGATATCTTACAGGGTAATTAGATTCAAAACATAGAGAACCCCTCTAGGCAAAACCTTAAGTTACAAAAAAAGTACACAGACAGAAATAGTTATTCTATTCAGCACAATTCTTTTCTCAGCCATTTAAAGAAATCATAATCTAATACATACCTAGCTAGATTACTTACTAAAAGTTCTAAGACTCCATTCCTGTTCTGTCCCTGGCAAGAGCAGCACACAGACAGACACAAACCCTTTGTTTGTCTCCCTCCTCCCAGCTTTTGAAAGTATCTTGTCTCCTCATTGGTCATTTTGGTCAGGTGCCAGCGAGGTTACCTTTAGCTTCTTAACCCTTTACAGGTGAGAGGAGCTTTCCCCTGGCCAGGAGGGATTTCAAAGGGGTTTACCCTTCCCTTTATATTTATGACACGCCCCCCAAATCTCAGCTAGGGTGAAACACTGGCTGGGATTTCTTCCTGGAGCTCTAGGAAAAACAGAGTTAATAAGACACATGCATCTCTAAATATACTACCAAGTACATAAAGACTAACAATATTTTCCACATCTCAAGGACGATTTTAACCAGTTGACTCTGGGAAACTTTCACGGGAGAGTGCATCAGCCACTTTGTTAGAAGCTCCTGAGATGTGTTGGATGTCGAAATCAAAATCTTGGAGAGCTAAACTCCACCGAAGAAGTTTTTTGTTAGTTTCTTTGACGGTGTGAAGCCACTTCAGTGCAGCATGGTCGGTTTGCAGGTGGAAACGCCGTCCCCAAACATATGGGCGTAGCTTTTCCAGAGCGTAGACAATGGCATAACATTCTTTTTCAGTGACTGACCAGTTGCTTTCCCTCTCAGACAGTTTTTTGCTGAGAAACACTACAGGGTGGAATTCTTGATCAGGTCCTTTCTGCATTAAAACTGCTCCCACACCACGCTCGGATGCATCTGTGGTTACTAGGAACGGTTTGTCAAAGTCTGGGGCCCTTAGTACAGGGTCAGACATGAGTGTCGCTTTAAGCTTGTTAAAGGCCTTCTGACACTTTCCGGTCCACTGAACAGCATTTGGCTGTTTCTTTTTGGTTAGGTCTGTCAGTGGGGCAGCGATTTGGCTGTAGTGCAGTACAAATCGTCTGTAATAACCGGCCAAGCCTAAGAAGGATTGAACCTGTTTCTTTGACTTTGGGACAGGCCACTTTTGGATAGCATCCACTTTGGCCTGTAGGGGGCTGATAGTTCCTTGACCCACCTGGTGTCCAAGGTAAGTCACTCTGTTTAGGCCTATTTGACACTTCTTAGCCTTAACAGTTAGTCCTGCCTCCCTTATGCGCTCAAGGACTTTTTGTAGATGTTCCAGGTGGTCTGCCCAGGAATCCGAAAATATGGCCACATCGTCAAGGTAGGCGACTGCATATTCTCCTAATCCCGCTAGGAGACCATCTACAAGTCTTTGGAAAGTGGCGGGTGCATTTCGCAGCCCGAAAGGGAGTACATTAAATTCATACAGCCCGAGATGTGTGATGAAGGCTGACCTTTCCTTGGCAGATTCGTCTAGCGGTACCTGCCAGTACCCCTTGGTTAAGTCCAAGGTAGAGATGAACTGGGCCCGTCCCAGTTTCTCTAATAGTTCATCTGTGCGTGGCATTGGATAGTTGTCTGGGCGAGTTACAGCATTTAGCTTACGGTAGTCCACGCAAAAACGTATTTCCCCATCTGGTTTGGGAACTAGAACCACTGGAGATGCCCATGCACTTTCAGAGGGGCGGATTACCCCCATCTGTAACATATCCTGGATCTCCCGTTCTATAGCAGTTTTAGCTTGAGGAGACACCCGGTAAGGTTGAACCCTAATTGGGTGAGCATTACCTGTGTCAATGGAGTGGTATGCCCGTTCAGTCAGTCCTGGGGTGGCTGAGAACGTTGGCGCGTAGCTAGTGCACAGCTCCTGGATCTGCTGTCGCTGCATACGCCCAAGGGTCATGGAGAGGTTCACCTCTTCCACACCACCAGCACATTTCCCTTCGTAGTAAACACCTTCAGGCCACTCAGCGTCGTCTTCTCCCTGGGCTGTAAACTGACAAACCTTTAATTCTCTGGAATAAAAGGGCTTTAGAGAATTAATATGGTACACCTTAGGCTTCTGGTTGGAGGTGGGGAATGCTATGAGATAATTAACAGCTCCCAGGCGCTCCTGGACCGTGAATGGCCCTTCCCACGATGCTTCCATTTTATGGGCCTGGAGCGCCTTTAAGACCATGACCTGGTCTCCTACTTTGAAGGAACGCTCTCTGGCATGTTTATTATACCAGGCTTTTTGCTCTTTTTGAGCATCCTGTAAGTTTTCTCTAGCAAGGGCTAAAGAGGTTCGGAGGGTGTTTTGTAGGTTGGTTACAAAGTCCAGAATGTTAGTTCCTGGAGACGGTGTAAATCCCTCCCATTGCTGCTTCACCAACTGCAATGGCCCCTTAACCTCACGGCCATATACAAGTTCAAATGGGGAAAACCCTAAACTGGGATGTGGTACAGCTCTGTAGGCAAAGAGCAACTGCTGCAACACTAGGTCCCAATCCTTGGAGTGCTCATTTACGAATTTACGTATCATGGCCCCCAAAGTTCCATTAAACTTCTCCACCATGCCATTTGTTTGATGATGGTAAGGAGTGGCAACCAAGTGATTTACCCCATGAGCTTCCCAAAGGTTTTTCATAGTTCCTGCCAGGAAATTAGTCCCTGCATCGGTGAGGATGTCGGAGGGCCAACCTACCCTGGCAAAAATGTCTGCTAGTGCCTGGCACACACTTTTAGCCCTGGTGTTGCTTAGAGCTACTGCTTCCGGCCATCGGGTGGCAAAATCCATGAAAGTCAGTATGTACTGCTTTCCTCTGGGTGTCTTTTTCGGAAAGGGACCCAGAATATCCACAGCTACTCGCTGAAATGGAACTTCAATGATGGGGAGTGGCTGGAGAGGGGCTTTGACCTGGTCTTGGGGTTTTCCCACTCTTTGGCACACCTCACAAGACTGGACATAGGTAGAAACATCCTTGCCCATTCCCTCCCAGTGGAATGACCCCCCCAAACGGTCTTTGGTCCTGTTCACCCCAGCATGGCCACTAGGGTGATCATGGGCTAAGCTCAAGAGCTTGGCCCGGTATTTAGTTGGAACTACCAACTGTCTCTGAGGATGCCAGTCTTCCTGGTGTCCACCAGAAAGAGTTTCCTTGTATAAAAGTCCTCTTTCTATAACAAACCTGGATCGATTAGAAGAGCTGAGAGGCGGTGGGTTGCTCCGTGCCGCCGTCCAAGCTCTCTGGAGGCTTTCATCTGCTTCCTGTTCGGTCTGGAACTGTTCCCTTGATGCTGGAGACATCAGTTCCTCATGGGATTGTGGACCTAGGCTTGGTCCCTCTGGAAGCGATATAGGGGATGGAGCTGTTTCTGTTGACTGTGAACCGCTCTCCGCTGGTGCACTATGTTGGGATTCAGGCTCCGGCTGAGCCTCTTGTGTAGGGTTATCGGCTGCTGCCAGTTCAGGTTCGGTGGGGCCCTCTGTTGTTGAGGTTGCAAGTACTGGATTCAGTGCTGACACGGGGTCTGGTGTTGGTTGTTCGGCTGGTTCCGGTTCTGGGACTGGTTCCGTCTGGGTCTCTGGGACTGGATCCACTACTGCTGTTGCAGACATTGGCCTGGGGTCCAGGTCCATCACCTCTGACTGGGTCCTGATAGAAGTTTCTGGAACAGAGCTAGGCCTCACGGCTTGTTTAGCCTGGCGGCGGGTGACCATTCCCACCCTCTTGGCCTGCTTCACATGATTGGCCAAGTCTTCCCCCAACAGCATGGGGATGGGATAATCATC
Source organism: Caretta caretta (assembly GCF_965140235.1). Taxonomy (NCBI): domain Eukaryota; kingdom Metazoa; phylum Chordata; order Testudines; family Cheloniidae; genus Caretta; species Caretta caretta. The sequence goes on along the minus strand of NC_134206.1, from coordinate 238,529,690 downwards.
ATAGACTGCAAAAGTCCACATTCCTGACCAGCCCTTGTACTGGACAGGCAACTTGGCTGTAGGCAAATTGAAAGAGTTGGACTTGAAGGGTTGAATCGTCACTTGGATCTCTGGGTTGATTAAATTGGGGTCCACTAAGGAAGCATGGATAGCTGACACTTGTGCTCTGGTGTCCCTCCACGCGGTGACCTTCTTCCCGCCCACACTCACAGTTTCCCTCCGCTCCAAGGGTATCTGGGAGGTATCTGGGCCTGTGGACCTCTGGTGTGATTCCGGTGCAATGAACTGTAATCTGTTGGGGTTCTTGGGGCAGTTGGCCTTTACATGCCCCAGCTCGTTACACTTAAAACATCGTCCAGCTGACGGGTCACTGGGGCGAGGAGGGTTGCTGGAGAACGGGGTGGTGGGACGATAAGGGGTCTGGAGGGTTCTTTGGGAGGTAGGTGGGGCTTTGGGTGGCCCCCGGTAATAGGGTGTGGTCTGGGGTGGTCCCTTCTGGTCTCCACTCCAACTGCGACCAGTTTTCTTCTTCTCTGCCACCTCCACCCATCTGGCTCCAATCTCTCCTGCCTCGATTACAGTTTTGGGCTTCCCGTCTAGGATGTATCTTTCTATTTCCTCAGGAACACCCTCTAAGAATTGTTCCATTTGCATTAGGAAGGGCAAATTTACTGGAGATTCAACACTTGCTCCTGATATCCAGGCATCCCAATGTTTCACAATGTGGTAGGCATGTCGGGTAAATGACATGTCTGGTTTCCACCTTATGGCTCTGAACCTCCGACGAGACTGCTCGGGTGTTATCCCCATTCTGACTCTCGCCTTGGTTTTAAACAGTTCATACTTGTTCATGTGTTCTTTAGGCATTTCAGCTGCCACCTCAGCTAAGGGTCCACTGAGCTGCGGCCTCAGCTCTACCATGTATTGGTCAGTAGAGATGTTGTACCCAAGGCAGGCCCTTTCAAAGTTTTCTAAGAAGGCCTCAGTATCATCACCTGCCTTGTAGGTGGGGAACTTTCTGGGATGGGAAGTGGTACCTGGAGAAGGATTGCTAGGGTTTGTTGGTATATTCTGCTGGGCCTTTATCCTCTCCACCTCCTCCACATGCTTCCTCTCTTTTTCCTTCTCCTCCTCCACATGCTTCCTCTCTTTTTCCTTCTCCTCCTCCACATGCTTCCTTGCCTCCATTTCCCTCTTGTGGGCAGCCTCCTGTACCTCCTTCTCCAGCCGCATGAGTTCTATCTGTCTTTCATGTTCCCTTTGTCTTTCCTCAGCCTGAAATTTGGCTAATTCCAGCTGTAGTTGAGCTGAGGATTTGGTCATTCTAACCTCTCTGTTTTTAACTAACTTTACACCTGAGGTTTAGAAATAAACAAACAAAACTTGGCTGTAAAATTTTGCTGTGCTGCAAAAGAATACCTATTCTCTGATAGTGATTGTCAGCCTACAGAAAAAGACAATTCCCTTGTCTCTGCTCTGGGTCCAAATTAAAGCAAAAAACCTCCAACTGCTTGGAAACCTGCTTACCCAGCCCAAAGAAAAAGCAAATGGGTAGAACACACACCCCCTATTTACTTTTAGGAAGAAAAGAAAAAAAAACCTCTGGATTGGAAGATTTCCCTGCAGGAGTTAAGTACCCTGCCTCCAGGCAAAAAAAAACCTGCAATTCACAAGATAATCCCCTTTTGTCTCTGCTTGGCCACAAAGCAGAGAGAAACCAAGCTGCTTTCTGGACTTTCTTTCCAAAGAAAAAAAAATTTTCCTTTTTAAAATCTGTATTTCTAGTTCAAAAAATCTCAACTGGATCTCAAATGATTTCAGGTTAATCCCACCACTGTGCCACCATGTCAAGGTTCCTCCCCCACTCTGAACTCTAGGGTACAGATGTGGGGACCTGCATGAAAAACCTCCTAAGCTTATCTTTACCAGCTTAGGTCAAAACTTCCCCAAGGTACAAAATATTACACCCGTTATCCTTGGAATGGCCGCTACCACCACCAAACTAATACTGGTTACTGGGGAAGAGCTGTTTGGACGCGTCTTTCCCCCCAAAATACTTCCCCAAAACCTTGCACCCCACTTCCTGGACAAGGTTTGGTAAAAAGCCTCACCAATTTGCCTAGGTGACTACAGACCCAGACCCTTGGATCTTAAGAACAATGAACAATCCTCCCAACACTTGCACCCCCCCCTCTCCTGGGAAATGTTGGATAAAAAGCCTCACCAATTTGCATAGGTGACCACAGACCCAAACCCTTGGATCTGAGAACAATGAAAAAGCATTCAGTTTTTTAAAAGAAGACTTTTAATAAAAAATAGCAGTAAATAGAAATAAAGAAATCCCCCCTGTAAAATCAGGATGGTAGATATCTTACAGGGTAATTAGATTCAAAACATAGAGAACCCCTCTAGGCAAAACCTTAAGTTACAAAAAAAGTACACAGACAGAAATAGTTATTCTATTCAGCACAATTCTTTTCTCAGCCATTTAAAGAAATCATAATCTAATACATACCTAGCTAGATTACTTACTAAAAGTTCTAAGACTCCATTCCTGTTCTGTCCCTGGCAAGAGCAGCACACAGACAGACACAAACCCTTTGTTTGTCTCCCTCCTCCCAGCTTTTGAAAGTATCTTGTCTCCTCATTGGTCATTTTGGTCAGGTGCCAGCGAGGTTACCTTTAGCTTCTTAACCCTTTACAGGTGAGAGGAGCTTTCCCCTGGCCAGGAGGGATTTCAAAGGGGTTTACCCTTCCCTTTATATTTATGACAGATGCCTTTGAGAAGGGCAAGAAAGTTTGTGCCATTCAGGTGGATCTGTCAACTGCATGTATTGTTTGGCAAGTTGTTGCAGATTATTCCCTATTTGCCCAGGGTGTGGTTTATCATGGAAATGGTAACAAATCAGAGCTTTATTTTGCAAGCTGGAAACAAAGTCAGCTGGTACAGGTGTTGCTGTAACAGACTCCCACAAGTATCTGTTCTAATTCCTCTCCTTTTCAAAGTATATACTTATGATCTACCAACAACTAGGGCTAACAAGTACATATATGCAGATGACATCTTTCTCGCTGATGTAGGTAACGATCTACGCAATACTGAAGGGTCACTCAATCAGGACATGAATGCCCTGGCCACTTACCTTCATCGGGGGAGACTTACATTAAGTGAGTCTAAAGACAGTGGCCACAGCTTTGCATCTGAACAATCACTTGTCCAATCACCCCCTTCATCTGTGTTGAGGCTCATCCACACCCTTTCCAGCCAGTTGTCACTTATTTAGGAGTAAAACTGGACTGTAGTCTCACATATTGGTCCCATTTAGACCACTTAATGAAAAAGATCACTTCCTGCATTGCCCTGATCCAGAAGCTAGTAGGAACCTCTGGGGGAGCAGAGGCAAATGCTCTACGAACCTCAGTCCCGGTACTGGTACTGCTTCAGGAGAATATTGTGCTGCAGTTTGGGGTGGAAGTCAGCATACACATCTCATTGATTTAGAGCTGACCACAGTCACCCATGTCATCAGTGATTGTCTTAGCCACAGTAAAGTCTAATTTATATGTGTTGAATTATATAGCTCCCTCAAAACTTGGATGAGATGCTACCACCCTTAAAACTAAATGAAATGGTATGACAGATGAAAACCTGCTTAATACGAGGCTGATTGGTTCCAATAGGTGTAAATAAGCAATGTACACTCCCTGTAAGAAGATCTGCCTTCCTCCAGAAGAAAACACCTACACCTGCTGCTCCTGCTGACTTGCCATGCTTGACTCCACAGCATCCTTTTGCAGTGGTTGTTCATGCACTCGTATCTGGTGCTGCTGGCCCATTGCCAATCTCAGAAGAACAATAGCATATCAGGGCTGACAGCTGTGTTCTCGCCGAGTGGCAACAACTCTAGGATTGAAAGACAGGCATGCTGACAAATTTCAGAAGCTCTGACTTTCATCCATCCATTTGCAATGTGGGATGCAGATCCTGGACTTGGCTTAACAGGCTACTGACTGGAACGGCCACAGAGGCTGCCACAATGCAAAAATTTGGCTTAGACCAATCTTCACAGTGTGACTGCAGGGCAGTGATAAATATGAACAAACATGCAGTGGAGGAGTGCATAATTAGAAGAGTGAACTGTGACAACTTGATACCCTTCAGCAATTATATGGCTGAACAAGCTAGATATCAACTTGTAATGCATATGAAAGAAGAAGAATACACTTATACAGCACTTTTGTTTCCAGTACTACAGGGGACTATTTAAAGAGAAATGTTTAATTACTTTTTATTTAAATTCATGAAAACATAAATATTTTTAAAGATTAAATTCAGTAAACATCTTTTTTTTATTATTTTAATTTGGGACTAGAGTAGTTGAATGTCCCTTTAAATACATGCCCATTTGGCTATAATAAAAAAAAAACACTTTGAAAAGCTCTGTGAAAATTGATACTTTTAAAGGATCAAGGCCTTGTGGCTGCTTAGCTTCCTCCGGGAAGATGCTGAATATCCTCAACTCCACCTGGCAGGATCAGTCCCTAACTAAATAGCCAAAAGAAAACTCATAAGAACATAAGAATGGCCATACTGGGTCAGACCAAAGACCCATCCAGCCCAGTATAACTCAATACTGAGCTAAATCCAGGAATATATGCTGAATGCTACCAGGGTCAGAACTCAGGCTCAAGCCTAAACTCTCTTCTGTCTACACATAAATTGCACTAACCCAGCCTGGCTCAGGTTCAGGGTCCCAGGACCACACAGGAGAGGAGGGTCCAAGCCTTAGTCAAAATGGAACCCCGTGTTCAAGCCCTTATGATTGCAGTCTAGATTCAGCTCCCCTGGACTTGTGCTCTGGGAGTTCATCAAAAGTATCCCACAATCTGATGGGTTGACTTTCTTTGTGCTCTGGACAGTCAAGTTTGGTGAACAGCCAAGTTTTCCCACTCTTCATTACGAACAAAAGGCTCGAGCGGACACATTTTGGGACCCAGGGTTCAACAATTCCTAACCTAAGGTTACAAACGAGTGTAGACACTCAAGCCTTAGGATAACAAACCAAGGGTCTGCTAACTTGAGTTCTACTAATCCTGGGCTTACATTGCAGTGTAGACATACTCTCAGTTTTGCCCAAAACTCCATCTTAAATTTCCTTTTCGAAAGCTCCAATCAAATATACTAACAAATAACTTCAGTTATGTTGTCCTGAGCTAGCAGATTCCCTGCCACAAATTTCTTTAAACGCACAATATCCAGTTAGAAATTATATATTTTAAACAAACTCTCTTAAATATATTATGGTTTGTCTGTGTATGAACTGGGACGAAAGAAACAAAGGTGGTTTTAATTCTCATCTTTAGTTATTTCAACAGAAATCTATGTGTGAACAGTCTCATATAGAATTGTGGCCTTCTTTGATTTAACTGAAGTCAGTTTTACACCAATTTAAGTTAAATCAAAATAGGATAGTTATAATCTGAAAGGATAGCCAGCTGTGTATTGAAATAATTAAAGATGAGAATTAAAACCAATTTAATTATTTAATTTTCAGTTTGTGTGTAGATAACCCTCATTTGTTAAGAGAGATTTTTAAAATCCAAATTACTATTAACTATTATGTTTACTTTTAGAATTTCTTTCAGCTTGGCCATGGAAACCACTTTCAGTTTTGTGTTAATACAGTCAGTGTTATTTTCAGGTTCTCTTTGTATTTTGCAGGGAAGTTGTAGGAACTACAGGGCTGTGTTTATTCATTTAGAAGCAGTCATTTCCACTGGAAATTTAAAAAATATATATTGTTATTGGTCTGAGATTTGTAAGAGCTGCTCTAAGCCAAATTTGAGTTGATAGTGTCCATTTACAAGAGCCTACTAATAAGGAGAGATTTTCCAAGTTCTGTTATGGAAGGAGCCACGTTCATTAAAATTTACTCTGCAGAAATGAACTGACAAATGTGCTTAATATTTTGTACTGAACAGGAGATCTTGAATCTCTCTGGCTTAGAAATTGAAAGTGGAGCACATGGTATGTCCCCAGGAAGATTTTCTTCTTGAGGGCAATGTGTAAATTTATTATCAAGACCTATCTTGGAAGTCTTTGTTTTACCATGAAAAGTTCTCGCACATGGAATCTTGTGAGGAATTTACAAATGATTTTATTCTCATGCATGTAGCAAGGATAAAAAAATTTAAATCAAAAGTAAATCTAGGATTGGAATTCAGAAATAGAAAGACGCCTCACTTATATACCACCACAGAGCATGTTGCAGAGACAGTAATGGAACTTATCACTGTAAAGGAAGAATACTGCAGGATTTAGCATTCAAGTTTTGCATTTGTTATAGATGCTCCATGTGCCCACAGCTGTTGCCCCTGCTGCTGAAAGAAGCAAGAGAGGGAGGAATAATGGGAACATGTGCAACAGCAGGTGTCAGCATCAAGTAAATACTTAGTCACAGCCAATTTGTTTTATCATTACATAATTTTTTTTAATGAGTTCAGGTTGTATATGAAGCTTTAATTAGTATATAGGAAAATCTGTGGTTGCTGTGGTAACTGTTCAGAAGTGAACAGAGCCATTGGGTATAATGATGAGAGCCCAGACTTTGGGATAAAAGTAGGAACCTCTTGGTTTCTCATCTGAGCTGAACCACTTTGGGGAAGTTATTTGATTTCCTTGAGCTCCAGTCAACTGAACTGGAAGATCTGATAAACTGAAGGAGCCAAACTGAAGAAGATATAGCATCTATGCTGGGTTTTCCTGTGCAGATAAATTGGAACGATAACGAGGCATCAATCGGTCTAGGCATGTTGTGTTGGGAGCCATTTTCTGTAGCAGGAAGTTACAGGCTATGTACTGTGTTTCATATTCTGATACTGCCATGGGTATTAATGACTTCTTTAAATTCCCTGCTGTTATCTACTTTCCAGTCAGAGCTTATTGGTCTCTTAAGAATTGCAGAGTCTGTCACTGCCTGATGCTGAAATTTCATTAATAACAAAATTTTAGTCCTTGTGCAGCTTGTATAAGTACATTTATAATGCTGTTCCATTTTGAAGGGGTCAGGGAAGTATTTTCAGTACTAGATAGCAGAACTGGAGAGGAAATATAGCCAGAATTTGATAGGCAGAGAGTACTGTGACTGTATCGGCCCATTTAGAAGCTGACCAGGAATAGTCCCAGCACAGAGATGAAGCAAAATAACTCTTCTTTCTCTCACATGCATTCACATAAACATCATGGCATTCCCTGTCTGCTTTTTTATGCCAGCGTAACTCTACTCAGTTGAATTGAAAGCTTGGTTCTCCCACTTTAGCTAGTCTGAATTTGCTAAATGGAACCATGGATAAATTACACTCTGGGGTCCTATTCTGCGATACTGAAGTGAATTTCAAATTTCCCATTGACTATCAACGTTATTGTGGCCTTTAAATTAATACTATAGCAGTTGTTTCTAGATAATGCGTTAAATCTTTTAAAAAGGACCTAAGTTACTTTGGAGCTTAAGTCCCATTTTCAAATGTGACTTAGGTACTCAGGAGCCTAGGTCCCATTCACTTTCATGATACATGGGCTCCTAAGTCACTTAGGCACTTTTGCAAATGTTACCCGATAGGACTTGCTTTAAGGATTCTATTTTATTAAAAAATTAAGACAAACCCCCACCCACTGCTGTCTGATACACTGAAAACAAAATAGATGCAGGCCAACTATGACCTAAGATGGGTCTGGGAGACACTTGCTTCCAGTGCAAATCATGTTCAGACTTTTGAAAATGATTATTTTTGTGCCATAAGACATCACACGTGAGATAAGTGTTATCAGGAGTCATATATTTCTCCTTTTGAAGGCAATGTGTGTTTTACTGGTGGCTCGCAACTGATGTCCCAAGTGGAAAAGCTGTTGAAAGATTAGTTTTAAAGTAGGGTTGTAGTCAGAAAAGTCATCCTGTCAAACTGATATGCTGGGAGTACCACATTTATATTTTTCTCAGAGCTTCCAGATCAGTTCTGCTCAGTTTACAAGTCAGACATTCTTTTCTGACTTCCAGAACTGCAAAGTTAGCTATCGTCTGAAAAATCAAAATGGTTATTTCTGTCTCTTGCGTAATCACCAGTGGTAAAAATTCTACATTTAGAACGTAGTTGACATCTTGACGATTTATGATGGAACCCAGCTTGCCTTTCCTGACTGTTGTGGCACTACATTGCCAACGGTAACATAGTTAAAAATCAGTTGCCAGTAAACAGATAGGACTTGCAGACACAAGGAGATACAGTGAGAAAGTAAGTGCTTTTTTTTACATATCATTCTGACGGCCCACTTTTTACCCCATAGAAGCCTTGTAATGACGCTATGGGGTGAAGAAAAAAAATCTGTTTTTAAAAACTTGTTTAATTTAATCTGGGACCCCAAACACTGAAATGTGCTTGAATTGTAAAGTAAAATTTTGCAAAGCACCTAATTGATTGAAATTCTGTTGACTCATTGAAAATCAATAGGACTTGGCGCCTAAGTATCTAAATCACTTCTGAAAATGGGACCTAGGCTCCTAAATCCCTTAGGCACTTTGGGAAATTTTCTCTGTAAGTCATTGCCTGTTGTCGCTTCAGGCCAGAGTTAAGGCTGTGTGCATTTCCATACCTTAAATGTTAGGATTTCTTTTAAATTAAGATTAAACTCTCTATATTCTAGATAGATAACGTGGTTTAGGAATAATTACCCAGTTCCCCTGAAATGTATTCTGCCCTAAATTACTGATATGTCCTCTCTGTCTTAACTCCATTTCAGTGTAGTTCCTTTCTGGGACTAGGGAGAGTTTATGATGCTTTGGAAGATATGTATTGTTCCCCATGTGGTAATGGGGAGCTGGAGCTCCTTATGCAAAAGCTATGATAATACAGCTGCAAACTATAGCTCTCTCTGCTGCCTCTGCCAATGTGTGTTGTAGAATGTTAATTTGGGCTTTCAATTGTCCCTGCATATTGTGCGTGTGTGTGTGTTACCAAAGCTTTTGTCTGTGTCCGGGGTCTCAAAGTCCTGGCCCGCGGGCCATCTGCGACCTGAGAACCTCCCCACTGTGGCTAGGGTGACCAGACAGCAAATGTGAAAAATCAGGATGGGGGTGGGGGCTAATAGGAGCCTATATAAGAAAAAGACCCCAAAATCGGGACTGTCCCTATAAAATCGGGACATCTGGTCACCCTACCTGCAGCCCACAGAGGAGAGACACACGCAGACACGCTGCCTGATGTCTGCTGCAAGTGCCGCCCCTTGCAGCTCCCATTGGCTAGGGGGGAGGGACAGAGATACCATCGCTAGTCGCCAGGCAGAGTAAGCCATGGAGACAGCATCATTAGTTGCCAGGCCGAGTCAGCCATGGAGGCAGCATCACTTTTTTCCACAATGAATATAAACAAATCAAAATACCAAACCCAACTATCTGATGCCCACCTTGCTGCAATCCTGAAGGTTTCAACTGCTCAGTCACTGAGGCCAAACATCAACAAACCGGCAGAACTGAAGCGTTGCCAGGAGTCTGGCAAACACTAAAAGCTCTCTGGCAGGCAAAGAATTGTATAAAGTTGTATGACAGTTTTATAATTTCTAAGAAATTCAAAATAAAAAATACAATATAAACATTTTCTTTTCTGAATACCATCTTCAGTGACATTATTGGCCCGCTGGGAGGATTTGGGGACTGGCACTGGCCCTAAGGTAAATTGAGTTGAGACCCCTGGTCTATGTGGAGTGAGTGTAATGTTGATAATCACCAGTGCGGTAGGTAAAATGGCAGCATATACCATGATATTTAGAAATGGTTTTTGTATTTGAGGGAGTAGGGCTTGGAGGGAGCAGTCAGTTTGATGTAGGTTTAAATTGTTGCAGAGCCTGACAGTCTCAGATCTTGTTACTTTTGCTGCCCCATTTAGATCCACAAGATCTTTTCAGAAGTCAGCAAAGTAGGGGAGGATGAAAGCATTTGAGATGAGGCCCTGTTTCAGCAAGATAATTAAACACGTGCTTGACTTTAAGCATATGCATAGTCAATGGGATTACTTGCTTGCCTAAAGCTAGTCATGTGATTCAGGGAAGGATTTAGGCAGTCTAAGGTCATAGGCATAAGAGGACAAACCCCTTTTGGTCCCTTCCCCCCTCGCGGACACAGCCTGTCCTTAATGGTGGTCCTACCTTCTGGTTATGTGTGTAACAGAAAATGCACTGACTCCACAGGTGGGCATTTGGTGACCTTTTATTTCAAGTTCCCACCACCAATACTACTGCAGTCTCCATGCAACAGTCTCTGTACAATATCTACAATGCTTTTGGCCCTCTCCTCAGGATCTGAGGGGAACAGAGGTCTCCTTTCTGTGAGGAAAGTACAAGAGAATGAGGATGACTGGGTGTGGAAGCTGGGTGATGTACATTATGCTTCATTTGTATGAAGTGCCGCCTTATAGAGCTGATGGAAGAGAATATCTAAGGTTCGGAAATGCAGGTGGAAACTGTGGTTGAGTTTTGAAGGGGATGTGAGCAGATGATGGAGGGAAGGCAAGAGGAGGCTGAAGGGAAAAGTCAAGACTCGCATATGCAAGCTGGCCCAGATTTTCCTGGATGTGTGATAGCTGACAGATTTCTTCACCAAATAGTCACCGAACCTAAAAGAGGTGATGCCATTTTAAATTTGGTATTGGTGAGTATTGAGGACCTCGTAGAAGAACTGGTTGTAGGTGACAACCTTGGTTTGAGCGGTCATGAGCTAATTCAGTTTAAACGAAATGGAAGGATAAACAAAAATAGATCTGCAGCTAAGGTAAACTTAAAAAAAAATAAGGGAATTAGGGAAGAGGACTGGGCTGAGGAACTCAAAGTTCTGAATGTGGACGAGGTTTGGAAATACTTTAAGTCAAAGTTGCAGAAACTATCTGAAGTCTGCATCCCAAGCAAGAGGAAACAATTCGTAGGGAAGGGTTGCAGACCAAGCTGGATGAGCAAGCTTCTCAAATAGGTGATTAAGAGAAAGCAAAAAGCTACAAGGAATGGAAGAGGGGAAAGATCTGCAAGGAAAGCTACCTTTTGGAGGTCAACAAGTGTACGGATAAAGTGAAAACTGCCCAAAGCCAAGCAGAGTTGGACCTTATAAAGTAAATTAAAACCAATAGTAAAAGGTTCATAGCCATATAGATAAAAAGAAAAAAAAGGAAAGAAGTGGAACCGCTAAGCACTGAGGATGGAGTGGATATTTATAGATAATCTAGGCGTGGCCCAACACCTAAACAAATATTTTTCCTCAGTTTTTAATAAGGGTAATGAGGACCTTATGGGTAGTGACAGGGTGGCTAATGGAAATGAGGATATGGAAGTAGAAATTACCACATCCAAGATGGAAATCAAACTCAAACAATTTTATGGGACTAAATAACGGGGTCTGGATAATCCCCATCCAAGAATATTAAAGGAACTGGCACATGAAATTGCAAGTCACATAGCAAGGATTTTTAATTCATCTATAAACTCAGGGGTCATATCCTATCTACTTTTAAGAAAGGGGGGGAAAGTGATCCCAGAAACTATAGGCCTGTTAGTTTTGACCTCAATTGTATGCAAGGTCTTAGACAAATTTTGAAAGAGAAAGTAGTTAATAACATGGAGGTAAATGGGAATTTGGATAAAATACAACATGGTTTCACAAAAGGTAGATCATGCCAGACCAACTTAAGCTCTTTCTTTGAGAAGATAGGTGATTTTTTACACAAAGGAAATACTGTAGAACTAATCTATCTGGATTTCAGTAAAGTATTTAATGCAGTTCCACATGGGATATTATTAGTTAAATTGAAGAAGATGAGGATTAATATGAGAATTGAGAGGTGAATAAGGAACCAGTTAAAGGGGAGACTACAACGAGCCATACTGAATGGTGAACTGTCAGGCTTGGGAGCCTGATCAGGTAATTTCCCCAGTTGGCTTCCACTGGGAAGCTAGTAAGCATCTGAGTGATCTGAGTGCAGGCTCACATGTTCACTACCTGCATTCTGTCACACATCTCCTCCCCTTGACTACCAGCCAGGTTTCTCTTTCTCCACACCCTCCCTTCTTTAAAGGAGATGCTGGACTCCTTCTGCTCATGCTTGCCCCCAGGGTGGTTGTCCATCTTCTATGTTCAGAAGTCATACTTCACAGGAGCGAGTCACCCCCATAACTCTGTTTCTGCTCACAGGTCCTCACCAGTGTTCCCTCTAATTTTCTCCACGCATGTGCGGAATTAATTTTGTTATGTGCACCAATATGGAGGTGATGTGTGACACATCACCTCCATATTGGTGCACATAACAAAATTCATGTGGTAGGGGTGGGACCGAGGTTGTTCGGAGTGTCAGAGGAGGCTCAGGCCTGGAGCAGAGGGTTGGGGTGTGGAGGGGTGAGAGCTCCGGCTGGGTGTGCAGGCTCAGGGGTGGGGCCGGGGATGAGGGGTTTGGGTGCAGGCTGCCCTGGGGCTGCAGTGGGGAGAGAGGACATTTCCCCCCGCCCAGCTCTCTCTCTGCTCAGCAGCACCTGGGCTGCCGGAGAGAGAGGTGCCTTTCCCATGGCTCTGGCAGGTCCGGGCCAGACTGGGTTGGGGCCAGGGGAAGGGGCTGGGTTGGGATGGGGTTGGGGCTGGGGCTGGAGGAGAAGAATCTCTACCCACCCTAGCCCTGAGTGCCTGCCTGGCGCTTAATTGGCTGCTGTGTGGCCACGCAGCTTAGAGGGAACTTAGGTCCTCACACCACTAGCAGCCTGTTTCCTCACTCTCTTTGCTCTCTCTTTCTTTGGTTTGGGGCAGGGCCTGTTGCTATCCCTCCTTTTTCTCCTCCACTAGGGACTCTGGTTTCCCTAACCCCACAAACTGTTCCTGGGATTCCTCCTCCCACTGTTTTGGTGGTGAGGTTCCCTGTCCACCTTCGCCTGCAAGCTAGGGGTAATATTTTCCCCTACTCTTTGTTCTAGGTTGTCCTTCCTTCCCTTCTCTAGGGCAGTCCTATTTTCATCTGTCCTTGTGTCCAGGGTTCTTTGATTTTTCTACATCAAGTCCCTTTGTCCCAAGACAATAGGTGGACAACTTGCATCAGTGACTGGATCCCCAGAGACCACAAGCGACTGCTGGGAAGACTGAAAATGCACTGGGCCAATCCCGTGGCAAAACTCTTTGGCTACAAATAGAAAAAACATGCTCACAACAAAACAGAATGGTGTGGCATCGACTTGTGTTCATGGAGGGAGGGACGAGGCCAGGCCGGACAAAAGTGACAAAGGTGATTTTTAGTAAAAGTCATGGACAGGTCACAGGCAATAACAAAAAATTCACGGAAGTCTGTGAATTCTTTCCTGGGAAAGTGTGCATCCACAAACTCCTTTGCAAGCTTTACCACTTCCTCCAGGGTTGTTGACTATTGCCTCTGATCCCAAACTCTAGCATTTTAGGGAGGCTCTAGAGAAGTTGCACCAGTATTATCATATCTATTATTTCCCCTGCACTTCGGGTGTCTGGCCTTCGCCCAGCGAGTTGCCCAGTCTGTTCAGTTTTGTGTGAATGACCTGGGTCATATATCTCCAGTCCATCTAGTCGCAAGACTCATCAGACCCTGGATCAATTGCTGCTACACCTGCAATTGTTTCTTTGTGAACTCCTGCAGAGTCTGCTGCTGCTCAGCCTGACACTCAAGAAGGGACTGTTGTTTCGCCTTGTAGGTTTCCTGGAATGAATGCATAGCCTTCTGCATCTCTTTTTGTTGCTCCAGCAGCCATTGTAGGGTTTGCTCCATTGCCTGAATGTTGACTTCATGCACCAGCTTCCCCCATCCAGTCGTCTGTCACCACCGATGGGGAAATTGCGATCCCAGACAAGCCCCCCATGTGTAACAGGGCATGGCTTCACTCCTATCTTCTTCCCCACAGAAACTGCACCGACTCCACCAGATGTGCATTCAGTGACCTTTTATTTCAAGTTCCCTCACCAGTACTAATACAGTCCCTGTGCAACAGTCTATTTACAATATCTACAGTGATTTGGCCCACTCCTCAGGACCTGAGAGGGAAAAAAGGTCTCCCATTTCTCAGGCCCCTGTGTGACTGGATTTAGCTAGCCCTGTTTGCTTGTCCATCCCCAGCACTTCCTTCCTGTGCCTCTTTCTCAGACTTGGGCTGATGGACTAGTTGAATCTTTATCCCACCCAGCACCAGCCTGATTAGATAATTACCCCAATCAGCTTCCTCTGGGGGACTAATTAACATCTAAGTGATCAAAGTGCAGGTTCATCTATTCATGCCCTGCATTCTGTCAAAATGTGGCAATGGCAAGAGTGTCTCACACCCTTCCCAGAGAAGCAGTAAAAGTGGAATGGGGGCCCCAGACTACCAAGTAGCAATAGCAGGGGTCCCATCGTCTCAAGAACCGTAAGGACAATAGTAACTCTTGCCTCCCGCCCAACTCAGAGCATCAGGAAGGGTGCCTCAGCACTTACCCCAAGAGATGGGCTGTATCTGAATAGGTTATTAGGCCAGGCCCACTGCACTCCCTTCCTACCACACAGTCTTTTGATGGGGTGGCTTTGGCCAGGAATAGTTCTTGATGTTAACACCCCATTGAGAGGAAAAGTGCACGCCTCTCTGAGCCATTGTTTCATACTCTCTGTATACTTGGGAAAACATCACTGCATCAATAGTATTTGGTTCCTGTTGTAAAACATCCCGTCACAAACATGAGGGCTAGAAACTTTTTTTAAAATGAAAGTTGAGCTTGAGCTCGTCACATGATTTTAAGAACTGGGTAGTAGCCTATGATACCTGTGCCTTAATCTGACCATGACATTCTTCACTACATTTCTAAATGGGATCCTGAGAGGTCACAGAACAGCATTTCCTCTTAACTGTGTGATTGATTTAGTTATGGTTTAAGTTAGTTGTCCACTGTAGGCTCAAATATGTCGTCCCCTCCAACTGTATCAAAAGCAAACCAACTCACCTGAAATGTCACATGACATAAAATAGTCCAGGGCAGATTATTTTGTTTTTAACATTTGGGATAAATCAGAATAGCACTGAAGGAGGTAGGTTACCTATACTGGAAATTATGTTCTTAGGGTCTTGGAGTTAAGGAAGGTAACCAGGAGGCTACATCTTCCTTTCAAGGCAACAAGGCTCCTTCAAGCAGGAGGTGGCAGACAGCTATCTCCCATCTGGCCCTTTGTGCCTTGTGTATTGTATGTGTCACACTGTATGCCTATTTGCATACTTAGCCAGGGGTTAAATAAAGTGTTTCATCCTGTGCATTTCCTTTCTTATAGATTTCATAAACAGTGGGGGGTGGCCTGTTTATAAATAAAGACAAAGGATTGTTCTGATATATCTTGGTGTGCAAGGAAATACGACATCCATCACCTCAGATGCAACTGACAGCATGCTTGTCTCAGGAAAGGAGTGTCACAACCTAAGTTCCCTGTAAGCTGCATGGCCATGTGGCAGGCTATCAAGGGCCGCGCAGCGGGGGAGAGGCACCCCTCTCCTGGCCCAACCCAGCCCAGCCCAGGACCACCGGAGCTGCTGGGGAGAAGAGCCCCTCCCCCGGCCCAGTTCAGCCCCGCCAGAACTGCCAAGGCATGGGAGAGTCACCTCTCCCTCCAGCCCAGCCCAGCCAGAGCTGCCGCGGCTGGGGAGAGGTGCTTCTCACCTGGCTCCAAGCTGCTGTGACGAGGGAGGGCTGGGGGGAGTCCTCTCTCCCCGCTGCAGCCCCTGGGCAGCCTGCACCCCAAAGCCCTTATCCCCATAAATGTGAATGTGATCTAAACTATAAACGTAAGTACTGTGTGTTAAGCAGAGCAGTGATCTGAGGTGGAACTTGTAAGCTGGGGCATTGTTCTTTGGAAGCAGTGAGTCTGTGAATACTGCAAGCATCCAGTGGAACAGGAGCTGGACACTCCGGAGAATTGCTCAGGGGGCTCAAGGATTGGGGTGTGCCAATTGCTGACCTGTAGAGTGATAGCAGGGCCTGCAAGGTTCACAGAGAAGTACTTGTGTTGCCCATGGCTGGTGGAGTTGGGGAGCTGACCACAGCAGGCACAGACAAAGCTTCCTCAAGCCAAGGGCAGGTGGTAGTGAGGTGCTGCACAACCTGGGTACCCAAAGAAGCATCACAACATCCACTCTTTGTGTCTTGTAATATCTCCAAACATGTTGGACTAGAAGTTCCAGACTTGCTTTATTCTGTTGGTTCTATCAAGGAATGGTACCTTGGGCGAGTGCATATTTTTTTGTGAGTGTGTTTCAGTGTGTAACTGACTCAATATTATCTGAGGTTTTCTTATATTTAATGTGCATGGCAGATGTACATATTTAAAGCATGCACCAAGCCCTAGCATACTTTATTACAGCACGTTTCATGGTGGTTAATGCTTTATAAATCATTCATCTTGGTGGTGGAGATGGATGGTTGGTGGAGTTTGCAGAGTGGCTAACTCTTCGTAAGTGTTGTGAAAAATGGGCATGGTCCAATTCAACTCTGCATGGTGCTACACATACTAGATAAATTCTTCATGTGACTGGGGGGATGTGGGGAACGGCAAGGAAGGAACTGCATCATAGGCAGGTTTATCCAGTCTCTGAGGAATGGGAAAGGGAAAGCCACATGAGAGGAAGAAGTCTGAAATAGGGAAATAGGAGGTAGGAAGCAACACTGGAGGCAGGAAGCCATCTGGAAAGGAATTGCAAGATGGGCTAGCTCCTCTGCAGGGCCGGAAAAAATCTCAAGGGACTCCAATTACTGAGCAATTCTTAGTTTTCTGGTTATTTAAAAAAATCTTTTCATTAGCCTTACTTAAGTTCAAATGAAACAATGAAATTTTATTAATTAAGATTACCTGATTTATCCATTTACTGGAGCTAATGTGGGACAACAGATTCAAAAGTTATACTAAACTTTAGATATTCAAAGTTAAGTCTCCACTTAAAAAAAGTGTAAAAAATGGAATGTACAGAAATGCTCAAGGCATCCAAAATAACCTTAACCCTGGCTCTGTGTTGCTCTGTACTAGAACAACAAGAAATTCAGAGATGGCCTTTTTTCCAAGAGTGCAAATTCAGTGTGGCAGTGTCCCCAACAACTGGGAACTGTTCATAATATAATCTTTTACTCTCAAACATATCGGTCCTGATTTTGCCACCTGCCTGCAGAGAAAGATAAGAGATGGTTATGTGCAAGAAATTATATTAACCTGGAAAGGTCTTATCGAAATAACTCCCTTTGCACTGTTGTAAAAGTGGGTAAGTCCTAGGAAACCATCTTTTGTAAACAGAAATGTATTCATTATTTAATTTGTCTTGCAAATTATCATATTTTTGGTGCTTTTAGTGATCCAGCAAAGACAAATGCTACTTAATCCTACATACCACATTTAATCCTGTTATGTTTCCCACCAAATTATTTGTTAGGCTTAAGTGCAATTATGCTAATATGGTCTCATAGCTTCCTTCAAAATTCTCCATTTATGACCAGATCAGTGCATAGAGAAAAATGCACTTTATCGTCACAGTTAGCAGTGAAGAGGATGGTCTCAAATGTTCTCCAGAAAGATAGTTAAAGGCTTAGAAGGCCAAACTGCTTTTCCAGGAATGGCATCCCACTCCTTCCCCTCAACACATAGTCATATCATGGAATTTGGGGATGAGCTGCTCTCCAAATAAGTATGAAAATCAAAACCCTATTCTTAGAACATAATTGAATATTACACATGACTTGGTATATTACTGTAATTTTGAACTGTGTGGGGTTTGGCTGTGGGAAGGAAATCTGCCTTTCAAGCATCTTCTGAGCAAATTTTTCTTTACCTTACACTGGCCATAATTTTCAAACCTGGGTATGACAAGTTATGCTCCTAAATAGTTACTTGAGCACCTATGTACAAGTGGTCTGACTTTCAAAGGCACTGAGAATCTCTAGTTCCCACTGACTTCTATGGAATAATGGGTGCTTAGCACCTTGGAAAGTCCGGCCACTTGTACATAAGGATGTAAGAGCCTAATTCAACAAGGGTCACCCCAAATGCCCTCGTAATGTGTAAGCTACTTGAATTATTCAGGCTGGGTTGAATATCCAGGCATTGGCCCTAATTATGTTATGTAACATACCTGGAAATACCCTGTACAGAAGATGCACAATGATGAGTTAACATTGGTGTTGGAACCTTGACAGTTTCATTTTCTGGACTTGTGCTTTTAACCTATGTCACATTAATGTGTATTAACTGAAAAGTCTAATTTAATAGTGATAATATGTCTGAATATAGTCGTTTACTTAACTTCTGCTTCAGCTGTAGTGTCATGATTTTTAAAACATTTGTCATTAACGAAGGCTTTTATGAAGGGTGTTTGCTACAGTAAAGGCTTGTATTCCAGCAGAAATGTTTTTTTTCTTATAAAAAGTATGATAGCTAGTTTATAAAAAATCATCAAATTAACAAATGTATAATGTATTACTTGTGCGGGAAACCTAGTCCCATTGAAAGCAATGGCAAAACTTCCATTAAGTTCAGTGGGGCCAGGACTTCATCTTTAGTGAGGCGCTGAGTGCCTTCAACCTCCATTGAAGTCCATTTGAGTTGAGGGTGCTCAGTGTCTTAGTGTATCAAGTTTTCAGTGTCATTATTTGTATGCACTGAATATAATGTGACTAGATACATATTTTATACATCTTCTTCAAAAGTGAAATTTACCTCTGTGCAGATGATTAGAACAAAGACTAAGTGGTGCATAGGCATAGACCTTGTGAATTTCATTCAGTAAAACTACTTGCATTAATAATTCACATTTTAAAATCATTTGAGATTCTTGAATGAAAGGCACAACATAAGTGAAAGGAATTATTATTATATATTTAATTAAGAAATTACATTCCTACTACTGGCATTCCATTGACCTATTAACTTCTGAACAAGCTCTTAATACTCCTGAATCAAAAAGCAGCAGGAATTCAATAGATTTATTAAATCTGAATAAAATAGGAAATAAACATTAGCAATAAGGCAAGTAGCCAACATTTTCATTACGTCAATGTTACACTAAGCAAAGTGATCTGGCAAACCTTTAAAGAATAACTTTCCTCCTAAATGATGAAAATAAAAAAAAAATTAGAAAAATAAAGTCTATTTCTCTCTAGAAATAGGATTTGGGGTCAGATTGCAGATGGGGGAAATAGTGGTAATTTACTCAAGTACAGGCCGCAAACCCAGAATAGTTGAATGTTTCTGCATAAATGACCAGTGCCAAAGTAGTTAAAGATTCACAAATAGAATATTACATTAGGACAGAATGAAGGTTGTAAATATAGAGAGGAATACAGACCTTGTGGATAAAGCAGTGGACTAAGATTTGGGACATTTGGGTTAAATATCTGTCCTAGTGATGGGCAATTCACTTATGGTAAAATTTTCAAAAGCACCTATGAGACCAAGAGCCAGATTGTCAAAGGTTTTTTGTACCAAAAGATGCAGATAAGGGCCTAGTAGGGCTTTCAAAAATACCTAAGCAAGTTAGGAGCCTAACTCCATTGATTTCAGTGGGAGTCAAGCACCTAACTTGTTTGGGTACCAGAAGGTCATGTATAATGAATTAGTCCCTGTAGTAGCCTGACTCTAAAGACCAGGACAAAGACCTTGAATTGTATGAGTGGAGGGTGAAACACTAATCTCAGCCATATCTTTGGCCAGTCTTACATAGGAGGGAAGCTGTTGTATGTTCAATAAGGAGTTTCTGCCTATCCTGGATGTTCTTAGGTAGAAGAAGTTAAAGTAGTCGAGTCTTGAAAGAGATGAACTCTTGTTTGCTAGATCCTCATCCAAGAACAGTGGATGTGATATCCTGGCAATATGAAGTTTAAGGAAGGTTTTCCCAATTGCTGTCATTAACTGATTTCCAAGATGTATGGACAAGCCTAGTGTACTCCAGGTTTCCACATATAAATAGATATGGTCACTGTTTTTTTGCAAAGTCTTTCAATTGTGTTCCTCTTTCTACTATCGTGACTTTTGTCCTGCCTGATCTGAATTTCCTTTTGTATTTTTCATTAACATGTAGTTTGAAAAAAAAAACACCATATGATTACAAGTCTGGGTTTTTGTCAAGCTTTCCCCTGTCTTGTTTAAAGAGCACATTCTTCTGCCATTTTAGTTAAATAAAATTGATGGCATACTGACATGGGAAAATATTTCTGGGGAACTGACACTGGTAATTTTGGAAAAAAATATTGTATACATTGAAGCATTCTTATGTACCTTACTCTGGCATGTTTAGTGCTCATTTAATGTGCTGGGTTGACAACAAGAGCTGGTTGGGAACTTTTTGACACATTTTCTTTTGGTTGGAAAATGCAGATTTGTCAAAGATTTCTTAGGTCCAGGATGGAAGACCCACCCCAGAACAGCCAAGTTGTCAAGGAACTCAACTGGAATGTGGGAGATGCAGATTAAAGTCCCCGCTTTGCCCAATTCAGAGCAGGACTTGAACCTGCATCTCCCACATCCCAGGTGAATAATAGTCCATTGAGCTGTATAGAATCAGTCTCACTCGCTTTCTAGCCCAATGACTATTTGTACAAAGTGGAACAGCTGGAACAGGAGAGTTAGAAAGACTGACTTTGTAGCCTGGTGGTAAGGGCACTCACCTGCATCTCCCATTTCCCCAGAGAGGACCCTAACCATTGAGCAGGTGTCTATTCAGAGGTAGGAGTGTCCCTCTCACTTCTGTGAGGTTGTTTTTTTTTTATTTTCCAAAATAATGTAAAAGGTCTTTTTTTTCTGATGTGGGATGAAAACAAATTTAGAAACTTCAGAATTTTTCACAAAAAGAAATTCTTTTTTTTTCCTGACCAGCCCTGTTGACAACCCTAGATGATGTTGTTTTTTTAACAGAACAGGTACAGCATGGGTCTACTTCTTCCATGCTCGACTGCTAATATGCCACACCCCTGTTATGGAGAAACCATATCTCATCTTAGAGCTGAGATGTCAGTTCAGATTCTATGCCAGTTCAGTGCATGTCCTATCTGCTGAGACTTTGTCAGGTAGATACCTGTCCACTAGCAGCTGAACTCAGAACACCAACCTTACTTCACAAAGGCCACCAAAGAACCAATGGATAATAACGGCTTTTGGTCTCTATTGGGCTATTCTGAATTTGCACTAGTGATAGTTATAAATATAATTAATTAATATGAATGTATTTCCATTTCAAACAATTCCCAGCAGACATCTCAGTGAGGACTGAACCGTTGTTGGATATTATTACCACATATTTTGAAAGAGGAATAATCTTTGTGTGTCCTTGGCTCTAACAAAATGTTGGAATTCACAGCCACTCTGAGCCTACCTATTTATATCTGGCTATTTTTCTGCAATTAACAAGATTACAAATGCCTCCTTTTAAAAATCACTTGACTACTTCATCTGTATTGTTTTGTGAAGAGCATTCTTAACTCCATTGACATTCAGTAATGTTGAGGTGTTACTAATTATTCCCAGCATGTATGCCTACTTATAATTGCAATTTATCATGAATGCTTATGACTTGGTAATGATTTTTCAAACCATTTTTTCTCCCCCCCACCCCTCCGCCCTTCCAAGTCTTGAGGGTTTATTGTTTCTAAAGCTGTTAAATAACCTGCTGGTTTGAAAATAGTAGCTAATGCATACCACCTACTGGTAATAATTGCATCTAAGCCCTTTACTCCTTCTAGCACGTTAATGCTGTGAAGCGTAACAAATTCCTTATGGTCAAAATGCTCAGTTTTCCTTCACTGGATCTTTAGTTAATACGTTTTGTCCTGTTTTGCTCAAACTCAATAGAGTATTGTAGTAGAAAAGTACTTTTTTCCTGATACAGAAAGCAGACAACTAAATACATATTGCATCTGACTCCCTGAAAATTTCCCCGACATGTGGTGAATAAATCCTGTGGTGCCACAGCTAATCTCCCACAACCCTACGGATGGTAGATTGGAAGCCCTGGAGCCCTTCTACTCACTCTTAGACCAGCAGCACCCAGGTTTCTCTATGCCCTGGTCTACACTAGGAGTTGAGGTCGAATTTAGCAGCGTTAAATCAATTTAACCCTGCATCCGTCCACACGACGAAGCCCTTTTTTTTTGACTTAAAGGGCTCTTAAACTAGATTTCCTTACTCCACCCCCGACAAGGGGATTAGCGCTGAAATCGGCCTTGCTGGGTCGAATTTGGGGTACTGTGGACACAATTAGATGGTATTGGCCTCCGTGAGCTGTCCCAGAGTACTCCATTGTGACTGCTCTGGACAGCACTCTCAACTCAGATGCACTGGCCAGGTAGACAGGAAAAGGCCTGCAAACTTTTGAATTTCAATTTCCTGTTTGGCCAGCATGGCAAGCTGCAGGTGCCCATGCAGAGCTCATCAGCAGAGGTGACCATGATGGAGTTCCAGAATCGCAAAAGAGCTCCAGCATGGACCGAACGGGAGGTACGGGATCTGATCGCTGTATGGGGAGAGGAATCCGTGCTATCAGAACTATGTTGTAGTTTTCAAAATGCCAAAACATTTGTCAAAATCTCCCAGGGCATGAAGGACAGAGGCCATAACAGGGACCCTAAGCAGTGCTGTGTGAAACTTAAGGAGCTGAGGCAAGCCTACCAGACAACCAGAGAGGCGAACGGCTGCTCTGGGTCCGAGCTCAAAACATGCTGCTTCTATGATGAGCTGCATGCCATTTTAGGGGGTTCAGCCACCACTACCCCAGCCGTGTTGTTTGACTCCTTCAATGGAGACGGAGGCAACACGGAAGCAGGTTTTGGGGATGAGGAAGATGATGATGATGAGGTTGCAGATAGCTCACAGCAAGCAAGCAGAGAAATTGGTTTTCCCGACAGCCAGAAACTGTTTCTCACCCTGGACCTGGAGCCAGTACCCCCCGAACCCACCCAAGGCTGCCTCCCGGACCCGCCAGGTGGAGAAGGGACCTCTGGTGAGTGTACCTTTTAAAATACTATACATGGTTTAAAAGCAAGCATGTTTAATGATTAATTTGCCCTGGCATTCGCGGCTCTCCTGGATATACTCCCAAAGCCTTTGCAAAAGGTTTTTGGGGAGGGCAGCCTTATTCCATCCACCATGGTAGGACACTTTACCACTCCAGGCCAGTAGCACGTACTCGGGAATCATTGTAGAACAAAGCATTGCAGTGTATGTTTGCTGGTGTTCAAACAACATCCGTTCTTTATCTCTCTGTGTTATCCTCAGGAGAGTGATATCATTCATGATCACCTGGTTGAAATAGGGTGCTTTTCTTAAGGGGACATTCAGAGGTGCCCGTTCCTGCTGGGCGGTTTGCCTGTGGCTGAACAGAAATGTTCCCCGCTGTTAGCCATGGGGAGGGGGAAGGTGCTAGCCACGCGGTGGGGGGAGGCAAAATGCGACCTTGGAACGAAAGCACATGTGCTATATATGTAATGTTAACAGCAAGGTTTACTGTGAAAGAGTGTACCCATTGTTCTAGAAAATGTGTCTTTTTAAATACCACTGTCCCTTTTTTTTTCTCCATCAGCTGCATATGTTTCAAGGATCACAGGATCTTCTCCTTCCCAGAGGCTAGCGAAGATCAGAAGGTGAAAAAAACGTACTCGCGATGAAATGTTCTCTGAGCTTATGCTGTCCTCCCACACTGACAGAGCACAGACGAATGCATGCAGGCAGACAATGTCAGAGTGCAGGAAAACACAAAATAACCGGGAGGAGAGGTGGCGGGCTGAAGAGAGTAAGTGGAGGGCTGAAGAGAGGGCCGAAGCTGAAAGGTGGCGGCAGCGTGATGAGAGGAGGCAGGACTCAATGCTGAGGCTGCTGGAGGATCAAACTAATATGCTCCAGTGTATGGTTGAGCTGCAGGAAAGGCAGCAGGAGCAACAATGACTTTATTGCCTCTGCAAGTGGTGATCGAAGGGAGGAGAGGAGGGGGATTAGCTTACAGGGAAGTAGAGTGAACCAAGGGGCGGGGGTTTCATCAAGGAGAAACAAACAGAACTTTCACAGCGTAGCCTGGCCAGTCATTTAACTGGTTTTCTAAACTTCTCTGATGCGCACCGCGCCCTCCTGTGCTCTTCTAACCGCCCTGGTGTCTGGCTGCATGTAACCAGCAGCCAGGTGATTTGCCTCAACCTCCCACCCCGCCATAAACGTCTCCCCCTTACTCTCATAGATATTGTGGAGCACACAGCAAGCAGTAATAACAGTGGGAATATTGGTTTCACTGAGGTCCATCGAGTCAGTAAACTGCACCAACGCGCTTTTAAATGTCCAAATGCACATTCTACCACCATTCTGCACTTGCTCAGCCTGTAGTTGAACAGCTCCTGACTACTGTCTAGCTGCTTGTGTACAGCTTCATGAGCCACGGCATTAAGGGGTAGGCTGGGTCCCTAAGGATACATATAGGCATTTCAACATCCCCAACAATTTTTTCTGGTCTGGGAATAAAGTCCCTTCCTGCAGCTTTTGAAACAGACCAGAGTTCCTGAAGATGCGAGCATCATGTACCTTTCCCGGCCATCCCACGCTGATGTTGATGAAACGTCCCTTGTGATCCACCAGAGCTTGCAGCACTACTGAAAAGTACCCCTTGCGGTTTATGCACTCGCCGGCTTGGTGCTCCGGTGCCAAGATAGGGATATGGGTTCCGTCTATGGCCCCACCACAGTTAGGAAATCCCATTGCAGCAAAGCCATCCACTATGACTTGCACATTTCCCAGGGTCACTACCTTTGATATCAGCAGATCTTTGATTGCATTGGCTACTTGCATCACAGCAGCCCCCACAGTAGATTTGGCCACTCCAAATTGATTCCCGACTGACCGGCAGCTGTCTGGTGTTGCAAGCTTCCACAGGGCTATTGCCACTCACTTCTCAACTGTGAGGGCTGCTCTCATCTTGGTATTCTTGCGCCTCAGGGCAGGGGAAAGCAAGTTACAAAGTTCCATGAAAGTGCCCTTACGCATGCGAAAGCTTTGCAGCCACTGGGAATCGTCCCAGACCCGCAACACTATGCTGTCCCACCAGTCTGTGCTTGTTTCCCGAGACCAGAATCGGCATTCCACTGCATGAAGCTGCCCATTAGCACCATGATGTCCACATTGCCAGGGCCCATGCTTTGAGAGAAGTCTGTGTCCATGTCCTCATCACTCTCGTCACCGTGCTGACATCGCCTACTCACCCGGTTTCGCTTTGCCAGGTTCTGGTGCTGCATATACTGCTGGATAATGCATGTGGCATTTAATGTGCTCCTAATTGCCAAAGTGATCTGAGCGGGCTCCATGCTTGTCATGGTATGGCGTCTGCACAGAAAAAAGGTGCGGAACGATTGTCTGCTGTTGCCCTGACAGAGGGAGGGGTGACTGATGACATTGCTTACAGGGTTGGCTTACAGGGAATTAAAATCAACAAAGGGGGTGGCTTTGCGAGAAACTGAATGGCCCCCTCAAGGATAGAACTCAAAACCTCAAGGACAGAACTCAAAACTGGGTTTAGCAGGTCGTTGATTTCACGGAGGGAGGGAGGAGAAAATGAATACAAAACAAATCTGATCTATTTCTTGTTTTGGGCCACTTCATCTATCTTTATACATCTTGCTGGGAGCAGACTGTGCAGTACGACCGCTAGCCATCGTCATCTCCTGGGTGCTCGGCAGAAGACAGTGCAGTATGACTACTGGCCATCATCTTCTGCTGGCTGCTGATTAAAAGACAGTGCACTGCTGGTAGGACTGAATCACCATGAGACAAAACTTAAAAGGGAAATGACTTGGCTGAGTCACTCCCATGTTTACCCAGGCGCCCCTGACCTCATCGAGTTCGGTTAAAAGAGCACCCAGGACTACGTCGATGACGGCTACCAGTCATACTGCACTGTCTGCTGCCAAAAGGCAATAAACTGCTGCTGTGTAGCAATGCAGTACCGCGTCTGCCAGCACCCAGGAGACATACGGTGACGGTTAGCTGAGCGGGCTCCACGCTTGCCGTGGTATGGCGTCTGCACAAGAAAAAAGGCGCAAAATGATTGTCTGCCCTTGCTTTCACGGAAGGAGGAAGGGAAGGGGGGCCTGACGATATGTACCCAGAACCACCCGCGACAATGTTTTAGCCCCATCAGGCACTGGGATTTCTACCCAGTATTCAAATGGGCGGCAGAGACTGCAGGAACTGTGGGATAGCTACCCACAGTGCAACGCTCCGGAAGTCGACAGTTGCCTCGGTACTGTGGACACACTCCGGCAACTACATGCACTTAAAGCATTTGTGTGGGGACACACATAATCAACTGTATAAAAATGCTTTCTACAAAACTGACTTCTATAAATTCAACCTAATTTCGTAGTGTAGACATACCCTAAGTTCTTTCCCTCAGAGGACACACTGTGGTGTTAGTTTGAGGTTAGGCAAGATTTTGGTGTAGAGACAGCTTAAGGAGAGAGGGAGCTGTGTAAGAAGTAGAGTTTACTCTCTGCCTTGGGATCTGATGAGTATTAATTTCTGAGGCAGAGTTGCTTCTTAGGAACTCAGCATTGGTTTGGGGCTGAGATTCCAGGAAGGAGGGATTGCTCTGCATGCTGGTTTGATTTCTTCTTTTCCAGGACTGGTGTATCTACATGTGTAAATAAAACAAATTCCCATTTTGAATATATCCAGACTCCACATATGCTCCCCTGGGAAGTCAATCTACAAGGCCCTGGATGGCTGCTGCTGCTAAGCCAAGGGGAAATGCTGATAGGGTTGCCACCTGTCTAGGTTTTTCCAGGATTGTTTCTTTTTTTAGGTACCTGTCCTGGGAAATCTCTAAGGGTGCTCAGTACGCACTGCTAGTGGTCCAGTTTTGTGAGCTCAGGATCATCCCGAATGTCTTGGTTTTTTGTACCTGAGAGTAGGATTGCTAATTTTGTTGGATGTATTCCTGGAAGTTTCATCACATGACATAATCTTTAATTAAAGATTAATTCCTGGAGACTCCAGGACCATCCGGAGGGTTGACAACCTTACCTGAGAGGTGGCAACCCTAGATGCTGGTGTCAGAATGGGTCACTGGTATCAGAAGAAGGGGCAACAATACGATAAAAAAGTAGAGGTAGAAGTCAGCTCTGAAGTTTGGATCTGGATCCAGAATAGTTTAAGCAAATTCAAGTTTTGGTTTGGGCTCATCTCATTCGCTGTCAGCAACCCTCTCACTAAATCTCAAATTTTATTTTCAGTGAAGAGAATTGCTTTTTCCTGCAATTAGTTGGTGGCCACATTTGCAAAAGTATTTCCCCCAGTATCTAAAAGAGCTCCAGAAAAAAAAAAATTCAGTAGTTCTGCAAAATATTTTTGAAGAGCTTCAGTTTAGCCAACTGTGGCCTTGTCTTCATTAGGAAAAAAAAGTGTTATCTGAGACATGGTAACTAATCTGAGGTAAACTCCTGGAAAGACAAGGCAGTTTGTAGTTTTCATGTGTTAGCAGGTTGAGGTAAAGGCTGTGAGGGAGCCACGGGTTTACTTTGACATGTTAATACATGTGAACACTATAAACTATCTTGTCTTTACTAGCATTTTGCCTCATGTTGGTTATCATGTGCTAGCTAAATTGAGCTAAGAAAATACTTTTTTCCTTGTGAAGATCCACTCTGAGGCTTGGAAGGAGAGAGAGAGAGAGACATAGGGCTTGAGACTGTTACACTCAGGTCCGTACATTGTTGCAGTCTAAGTGGCCTTAAAGTTGGTGGAAATGGCCCTCTGAGAACAGTGGCTTTGTAGAACACCCCCACATCCCTGATCAGTATAGAGCAGTTTAAGGGCTCTGTGTCAGCCCTGCTCCCAGTCTTACACATAAGGCCATGTGAGGGAATTATGAAGCAAACAGTGGTGTAGGCTGGACACAGTGGAGCTATGAAAACAACTGATTTTTCAGTTCATTGGCTGCACCAATAAATAAATAAAAATTGTTTCTGGTTGACCCAAAATGAATTAAAAAAAAAAGTTCAGCAAACTGGAAAAAAATATTGTTTTGGGTCAAACTAAACACTGTATTTTTCAGCCAAAAAAATGGTGCCCAGCTTTAGGTCACAGTGCATTGCATTGTGACTCTTTAGTGCTTCCTAGTCCTATGGGTAGCCAAGCATATGGGCAGCCCTGGGTTTGCTCTAACTTATAGCCCCCTCTTTCCCTTTCCTCCCATTCCTGCCCTAAGAAAAGGGATGGGGGAAATGAGGCACAGACCCAGCCTCTAAATTATTTATTTAGGGACATAAGCTTCCAAAAAGTATGTATGCTGCTTTATTTTGATCTTTAAAAGAATCTTCACTAAAGCACATGCTATTTTTAGGGATGTCTGAGTCTGCTATTTTTGTAGCATTCTGCTTAATTTAAAAGAAAGGGAAGGCCTGCATTTTCCCAACTTTCATGTTAATAGAGAACAGTTGGAAACTTTAAAAAGCCTGAAGTGGAAAAATATGGTTGCTTTGCTTCACCCTATTAATCTGGGTGCCAGCTGGGCTAGAATTCAAGAGAGAGAGAATTAACTCTTTTTGGCCTCACATAAGGCCACTTGTACACTTTCATGCAGATGTTTCCAGGGAGCATCTTTGTAGTGGGAGGGGCAGCATTGGAGAAAGCACAAAAGTGATTTTCTGAAAACCCAACAAGTGGGCAATGGAGGCTGACATTCTGAGCTGGTCAGAGGCAAGAGTCGACATCTCAGTAGCAAATGAGGAAATGATTCACGTGGTCAAGTTTCTCAGGGTCACATGACTAGTGAACCATTGACTAGGGAAGATGTTTCCCTATAAAAAGAATGATTTACGGTTCTATTGTTATTATTTTAATTATTCTTTTTTTCGGATGCCGGAGCCTGCCAAGTCAGTTTGCAGCAGTCTCATCAGTGAAGTGCAGAATCCTCGGAACACCACCAAATCTGACCACGAGGCAGTCGTCAGTGATATGACATTGTCTGTCTTTGACCACAGCCACATGTGGGATCATTTTGTTGGTCCCAGGTGTGAAGGCTGGCTGCACATTAACCCTGGCACATTCAAAATTGGTTCAACAGAGCCCATGAATAGTACAGTAAATCAAAGCCGGGTACACACGTGGTTGGGTCAGTTATAAGAGACTGGTCGTGGGTGTCACCTGCAGACCAACAAATCAATGTTGCAGAGAAATCTGGGCAGGGCAAGTGCACCCACAACAGGTGCCTCGATGACAGGCATGCTCTTGGGTGGTTGAAGAGGTCTGCATATAGCGGTAGGTAGGTTTGCCCTGATCTTCTCAACCATTCTGGTCAAAACATCCCTATGACAGATGTGGGGGGAAGTGATCTTGCTTAATAATGGGTGCAATGGTACTGGAGTGGGTCAAATTGTCCCAGTTATGATGTGCCTGGTTGAATGTAGTTGTGTGTCAATCAACTTGATGCGAGATGAATAGAGCCAGACCGGAACACAGTATCCTGCTGCACAGTATGACAGAGTTAAACCAGCTGATCAGAGGATTTGAGCATTTGCTTTCCATGCAATGCCAGCCGCTTTGCTTAGAAGGTTGTTATGCATCCTCACCTTAGCCACAGTTTTCCACAGATGGTTAAGATATGTGTGGGATATATGTAGGGTTCATTTAAGAGAGACTATGGGGTTCATGTTTCAGTTATTAACACCATTGTGCTTTGCAAACAGAAGAAAAGGTGTAGTTCAGCTACAAGTAGTCAGGCTAGACCAAGAAATCACAGGGTGCTCGGACTTGGTGCAGGGAGAAGCCCTGCATGGAGCTACACCAGGAGCAAGGAGAGCATCAAGTCACCTTTGCATATACACCCCTCATGAGCACTTTCTTCCTATCAGCCTGCCCTCAGGGACTGGCCTAGGATTTTTCTCACCTACAATACCAAGTTCTTAGGGCTAGAGTAAGACTTTACTCAGAGCTCTGAGTATGAAGTGATGCCTAGCTCTGCCAGTCCAGGAGTAGCACCAAAAATGAATTGTAACTCAGGCAACTCCGAGTGACAGTTTCCCCTGAGTTCCTGTGTTGCACAAGATGAAAGAGAGGAATTCCGTGCTTTGGCCCATTGCCAGATGCAATATGTACCTTCCCTCATGCCCAGCATGGAGGAGCAGTGGCCTGATTGAGCCTGCTCTTCCCATCCATGCCCCAATTCCTGATCCAGACAACCCCTACACAGCTTTAGGGAAGGATCAGATGGAGTGGGGCTTACTGCTTTTATTTACCTCGTGCCATGTTACAATCAGGCCTATACTTTTTATTTTAAAACCTCCAGTGTACACTGTTTCATTTCAGCCAAACTTTATTTTCATTGACGTTTTTCAAATTTGAATTGTTTACATTTTCATTAAAAATCTACTCAAGCTAAAAAAAAAAATTAATCTTTTGCTTCTTCCAAAGTCCTGCTGTTACTCCCCAGTGTTCATGTCTGACTTAAAGAGTAATTAAATATCAAGTGCTACTGAAATTATTAATAAATTATACAATTTACATTCAATTGTAAGTGGAAGAATGCTTGCACTTCCCTTTTAAAAAAGCAGCATGGTACCAGACGGGAAGGAAGTGTGCTAATTACAGTGCCTTCATGAAGCTTTAGAATTCATGACTGAAAAGTTGATCACAAGATGCAAAGGAGGCAAAGTAAGCATTTACATTTTTTATACCTCAGCATTTCTAATCCCAAAGCTTGCTATTAAAATATATAACAAAATTTGCCTCATGCATTTTCAACATTTTGGTATTTCATTATCTTTTCCATGTAGATGAGTTATAGACATTTAGGGCCAGATTCTGATCTCACAGTTTTCATTGGGATAATTCCATTGACTTTACTGGAGTTACTCCTAATTTATACCGGTTTAACTGAGATCAGTTTTTTTAAAAAAAAAAATCGTAACATTTAATTGCTTTTTATCCATATCATGTCTTTTTGAACCAATGACTGTGCAACTTGAAGACTGGAATTCCAGCCAACAATGATTTGAGCATACAGGACAAAAAGCAGAAGTTTCTTCATAAAATTAAGAGGCAACAGAACCAGAGTATGCTTCTCTCCAGTGATTCTGTCCATTGTTACATCTGAGAGTGAATGTGAAGGTATTCATCCATCTTGCTTTTTGTCGGGATGTTGCTACTTAATTTGGAAATTATAGTGTCCTTTAATAAAAGACTGAGAAGAACACAAGTGTAATATATGAAGATATAATTCTTAGCCAGTTTCTGTACAATTTTGCTGTAGCAGATATATTTAACTAGCATATAATTAACTCTTCCAAGGACATGCTTCCTATATGTGTGTAGTTATAGCCAAAAAGCCAGTTCCCCATAGTTGCCCTTGTCTGTCTTGTCCCCCGCCTGCTCCCCAGTTCATACTCCGTTCCTCTCCAGGCTTCGGTCCCCCTGCCCTGTATCTCTTCTCCTCACCCCTATTCCTCACCCATCTGCATTCAAATCAAGCTACTTCCTCCTTCATGCTCCTTTGGCTCCAGCCACAAGAGCACTGAGAGCACAGGTGAGACAGTCTCCCCACTCTCAGTCTTAGTGCCAAAGTGGCCCCCAGTGGCTGGGAAAACCAATTGCAGTAAAACCCCTGCTCAGCCCTGGAAGCCCTAGGCAGGAGTTTACTCATTCACTCTGCGGTGATGGTGCATTCACAGTTCGGTCAGCACTGGCAGCTGTGAGGGGATGGAGCATGCCCAGTGAGAATGGACTCTTCAGAGAATTTAACAGCAAATTCTAAGAAGTCTTTATTTTGAGGTCCCTGCAATAGAAATAGATTCATATTGTTTATATTTAGTAATAATTTAAATATTTATTATTGTGTGTATTGAGAAAAATGGGAACTGCCCCTCTCTGAATAGGGTGGGGGCACAGTGAGTGAGCTGCACAGTCTAGAGCAGAGATATCAAACGTATGGCCTGCAGGCTGGATCTGTCCCATGAAACACTTTCATTCAGCCTGCAGACTTCTACAAGCTTGTCGGTATGACCCCAGAGTTTGCACTACAGGGGCATGGTTTGCAGAGCATACTGGTGTGTTGCGCTCTAACTCCCCTGTGTAGTCCAGGCTAGCATGCACTGTGGTAGTCCTGTTTCAAGCAGGGCCACATCAGTGTGCACTGGGGCATGTTTAGTGTGCGCCTGCAGGGTCCACACAAAGGTAATTCGAGTGCAACTTTGGTGCGCTCTAGTCCAGACTCTGGTGCAGCAATCCGGTGAAACCTCGCATACAGGTGTAGAACCACTTGGTCCTGTTTAAGAGGCACAGGAGAGGCATATGTCTGATGGAAACTGGTGCATGTCCAGATGAGGGGAAATGACACTGGGGAGCACTTGCCCACCAACTGCAGAGTAGATACCCCAACTTGGCAAGTCAAAGAAAACTAGTACTTGTGGCACCTTAGAGACTAACCAATTTATTTGAGCATGAGCTTTCGTGAGCTACAGCTCACTTCATCGGATGCATACCGTGGAAACTGCAGCAGACTTTATATATACACAGAGAATATGAAACAATACCTCCTCCCACCCCACTGTCCTGCTGGTAATAGCTTATCTAAAGTGATCGTCAAGTTGGGCCATTTCCAGCACAAATCCAGGTTTTCTCACCCGCCACCCCCCCACATAAAAACTCACTCTCCTGCTGGTAATAGCCCATCCAAAGTGACAACTCTCTTCACAATGTGCATGATAATCAAGGTGGGCCATTTCCTGCACAAATCCAGGTTCTCTCACCCCCTCACGCCGCTCCAAAAACCACACACACAAACTCACTCTCCTGCTGGTACATTGTAGGGAGAGTGGTCACTTTGGATAAGCTATTACTAAGCTATTATTATTGGATAAGCTGTTTCTGTGTCCTGAGGTCTCTGCCTACAAGAAGCTCCTAAAGAAAAAGATTTGAACTCCCAGAATAAACCATGTTCTCTTTGAACAGATGGGTGTTACGACTGAGGGTGTAACATTGACTGAACATGTGCGAACTGTGATTTGTCAAAGGCTAATAGTTTGACCAGGTTTGGGCAGATATCCACAAGGGAGGCAAGAGGCACATTCCTGACACAAACTCCACCATCCTGCTAAATTTCTAATCCTTTCTCCAAAGCATAGTGGTGCTAGAACTTCTCCATAAAATAGTTATAAGATTTTTTTTTTTAACATGGGCAAAACAAGGTATTTTTCCCTAATCTTGTTCTCTGAAATGGGTGAACCATTTTAGCCTTAAGTTTCCAAAAATTTCTGAGGCAGACATCAGTATGGACAATGGCAGCCCAAATGTTTGAAGTGCGGCAAAGTTATAAACAACTGAATTGATGATTTAACTGGGAATTGGTCCTGCTTTGAGCAGGGGGTTGGACTAGATGACCTTCTGGGGTCCCTTCCAACCCTGATATTCTATGATTCTATGATTCTATGAAATGGTTTTATAACGGTAAATGCCCGGCAATCTCATCTGTAGGTGGTTCTAGCTGCCCCACCTGTAGTAACACACAGGAAGAGTTTGAGGCTTTTGTTTGAAGAAAAATTAAAACAATAAAATTTCATTTAATTATAATCAGGGACAAACTAATACAATCCAGAGCCCTATCCATGTCATCACACAACCTCCCTCCCATACAACTCAGGGCTTTGTCTCAGTGGCCTCACATTGTGCCCCCATCCACTCTTGGAATGGCAGGAGACCCCAGTCCCTCAAGGTGGGGCAATATCAAAGGCCAGCTTTGGGACAGCAGGGGTTTTCTTACATCAGTATCTCCAGGAGGAAGCACAATGAATGTGTCCCATGCTTATCACAGCAGCTAGGGTGGGAGGGCAGGGCCTGCTGCATTCTTCTCTTCCTGTCACACATGCAGTCCTCTGCTGGGATGGTATTGGCATGTGGTCTAGAGCAGTGGTCTTGGAGTAAACACCTGACTGAGATTCATAGGGTCGTTCACACTTCCCAGAGCTCGTGTTTCAGGCTGTTTGCAGACTCAAGATACATCACTGCATCGGCTATGCACTCTTCACATATTTGAGCTTTTTTTTTTTTTTTTTTTTTTTTAACAAACATTAGGTCTCAAAAGCTGGGTTTTTTTTCTTTTCTTTTTTTTTTAATGAAAGCTGAGGCATGGACATATAGTTCCTTTGTGGTTATCCAGCCCTGATTATCATTCTTCATTAAGAGTTACATCCTTAATAAAGAGTTCTTATAGCTTATTACACCACATTGTCAGGCTTACAGTTTCATAGAAAACTTTCCCTTTCTTACATGCTCCTACTTGTAACCTTAAAAAACATGAACTCTTCCTCAGTGATTCCTGGAAGCAGCTTGTGAATGGGAGCATTCCTAAACTCTCTTGGTTTCTTTTGGAGGTGCATTCACTTTATAAATTATATATCTCTCTTTCCCACTCCTAAATTGCTTAATATTATAGTGCTGTGAGATGCAACCAAAAATATTGTCTTATGAGCAACACAGATATCTATTCAGAAAGAGTATCTGGGATAATGGCCAGTGCTGGATGTTCATGAAGGGCCCCATAATGCACTTAATTGTCCTACATATTAATCTGTTTAGTGCCATGAATCATGAGGTTTTATAACGTTTACTCTTTTGTATTTAGACATGGTTACTAAATGTATTTCTTTTATCTCTCTTTTTATCCCCCGTTAGGCCACTAACAGTTTTTTGAAACATAAAGTATTTTGCTTTTTCTAAATATAAGACAAAATAATCCCTTCCTATATTTTGGAAAATTCAAAGATAAACAGAAGATAAATAGCAAAGCATGTAACCATTTGTGGATATAAATGTTTCTAAGGTTGTTAATCTCTATGAAACATTTTCTTCTTTAAACCGTTTTAACTTCAGAAGAGCAAAATTTCTTCTTGTCCAGAAGCAGCAGTCGCGAACTGAGAATACATCTAGACAAATAATCATGTCTGACTTAATATTGTTGGCGCCTACTGTTTATTTTTACCTAGAGGGGCATTAACCTTAGTTCCAAAGAGCTTATCTAAAAGTTTCAGAATTTATATTGAGAGTGGGAGAGGATGTGGAATTTTGAACCTTTTTGGAACTTCACTGGTTCTGCATTTAGAACAGATTGACCTTTCTCAGGCTCGGGTTCTGTGCTGAATGTTCACAAGACCATTTAAATGAAGAAAAAAGAAAAAGAAGAAAAAACTCTTCTGCCCTTGACTGAGAATATTTGGCGTCCTCATTTTTCATATTGCTAAACTATTCCTGCCAGAAAATGATCATTGCTTTGCTGTTCCTATGGTAAACATCATGAAAAGTGTGTTCTGTTGCTTGACTGTTCTGTGTAGCATATTCATGTGATGGTGCTTGTGAGCCTGTTTTTGAAATCGTTTAAGTGAATTCCACTGTGCCCCTCCATTGTGAAGAAAGGGTTGGAAAGACAATATTTTTCTTATGATTTTTCCTTCCTTTTCTTTGATTTTAAGCTCTTGCTCTAGTTGTGGTGTTACAGATAAGACCCAAGTGAGGCCAAAATGGATGTTATCTCCAACCCTGCAAGTGAGGCCCTTGTTAAGTCAATGTACAGTAATTTAGGACAGCCTTGATTATCCATATATAATGAGGAAATACTCAAATTCTGATAATTCAAAGTTTCTGATGAGTAGATTTTCGAATTTCAGAGTAGCAGCCGTGTTAGTCTGTATTCGCAAAAAGAAAAGGAGTACTAGTGGCACCTTAGAGACTAACCAATTTATTTGAGCATAAGCTTTCATGAGCTACAGCTCACTTCATCGGATGCATTCAGTGGAAAATACAGTGAGGAGATTTATATACACACACAACATGAAAAAATGGGTGTTATCATACACACTGTAAGGAGAGTGATCACTTAAGATGAGCTATTACCAGCAGGAGAGCGGGCGGTGGGGGAGGGGAAGAAAACCTTTTGTAGTGATAATCAAGGTGGGCCATTTCCAGCAGTTAACAGGAACGTCTGAGGAACAGTGAGGGGTGTGTGCGAGGGAATAAACATGGGGAAATAGTTTTACTTTGTGTAATGACACATCCACTCCCAGTCTCTATTCAAGCCTAAGTTAATTGTATCCAGTTTGTAAATTAATTCCAATTCAGCAGTCTCTCATTGGAATCTGTTTTTGAAGTCTTTTTGTTGTAATATTGCGACCTTTAGGTCTGTAATCGAGTGACCAGAGAGATTAAAGTGTTCTCCGACTGGTTTATGAATGTTATAATTCTTGACATCTGGTTTGTGTCCTTCCTACCAACACTATAAAAAGAAGGATTCTAGGTGGACTCCTCCTGAAGGTTGAAACAACAGACTGGACCTCTACATAGAGTGCTTCCGCCGATGTGCACGGGCTGAAATTGTGGAAAAGCAGCATCACTTGCCCCATAACATCAGCCATGCAGAACACAATGCCATCCACAGCCTCAGAAACAACTCTGACATCGTAATCAAAAAGGCTGACAAAGGAGGTGCTGTCGTCATCATGAATAGGTTGGAATATGAACAAGAGGCTGCTAGGCAGCTCTCCAACACCACTTTCTACAAGCCATTACCCTCTGATCCCACTGAGGGTTACCAAAAGAAACTACAGCATTTGCTCAAGAAACTCCCTGAAAAAGCACAAGAACAAATCCGCACAGACACACCCCTGGAACCCCGACCTGGGGTATTCTATCTGATACCCAAGATCCATAAACACCACCCTATACCGGAAACTTACTGACTGCTATTCCTACCTACATGCCTCCAGCTTTCACCCAGACCACACCACACGATCCATCGTCTACAGCCAACCGCATTTGCTCCAACCGCTCAGACAGAGACAAACACCTACAAGATCTCTATCAAGCATTTTTACAACTACAATACCCACCTGCTGAAGTGAAGAAACAGATTGACAGAGCCAGAAGAGTACCCAGAAGTCACCTACTACAGGACAGGCCCAACAAAGATAATAACAGAACGCCACTAGCCATCACCTTCAGCCCCCAACTAAAACCTCTCCAATACATTATCAAGGATCTACAACCTATCCTGAAGGATGACCCATCACTCTCACAAATCTTGGGAGACAGGCCAGTCCTTGCCTACAGACAGCCCCCCAACCTGAAGCAAATACTCACCAGCAACCACACACCACACAACAGAACCACTAACCTAGGGACCCATCCTTTCAACAAAGCCTGTTGCCAACTGTGTCCACATATCTATTCAGGGGACACCATCATAGGGCCTAATCACATCCCACACTATCAGAGGCTCGTTCACCTGCACATCTACGCATGTGATATATGCCATCATGTGCCAGCAATGCCCCTCTGCCATGTACATTGGTCAAACTGGACAGTCTCTATGTAAAAGAATAAATGGACACAAATCAGATGTCAAGAATTATAACATTCATAAACCAGTCGGAGAACACTTCAATCTCTCTGGTCACTCGATTACAGACCTAAAGGTCGCAATATTACAACAAAAAGACTTCAAAAACAGATTCCAATGAGAGACTGCTGAATTGGAATTAATTTGCAAACTGGATACAATTAACTTAGGCTTGAATAGAGACTGGGAGTGGATGTGTCATTACACAAAGTAAAACTATTTCCCCATGTTTACTCCCTCCCCACCCCCACCCCCACCGTTTCTCAGACGTTCCTGTTAACTGCTGGAAATGGCCCATCTTGATTATCACTACAAAAGGTTTTCTTCCCCCCACCCCCGCCCGCTCTCCTGCTGGTAATAGCTCATCTTAAGTGATCACTCTCCTTACAGTGTGTATGATAACACCCATTTTTTCATGTTGTGTGTGTATATAAATCTCCTCACTGTATCTTCCACTGAATGCATCCGATGAAGTGAGCTGTAGCTCACAAAAGCTTATGGTCAAATAAATTGGTTAGTCTCTAAGGTGCCACTAGTATTCCTTTAGATTTTCAAAGTAATTAATAGAATTTACAGCTAGAAGTGACCACCAGATCATCTAGAATTTTCTTCATATATGTGGTGTACACAGCCCTTTTTAGGATCATTGAGATTTTGATATTAGAAGCTGGACTATATCCATGATTCACCCATCCTGGTACATTTGGGATCATTGAATGTTATCTCCCAGTAGGCCCAATTCCACCAAGCCTTAACCATGTGTGCAGTCCCATGGATGAAATAAAATAACAAAGTAAAACATCATTCTTCTGTTTAGTTCATCCATTGACTTAAGATAAAAATGTTCGAAAATGCCTTAGGAGCCTTAGACTCATTTTCAAAAATGTCATAATGCCAGATTTACAAAGGTATTTAGGTGTATAAAGATGCAGATAGGCATCTCTATACCATTGTAAATTTGGCTTTTAGGCAATTAGTATCTTAAATTCCATTGATTTTTGAACAATGACAGTTATGCTCCTAAGTGAATTAGGTTCTTTGAAAGTTTTATTATTAATGTAAAAAAGCTGCCATCCTGATAGTGTGTTCCAGGCAAGAAACCTGGAGTACAAATTAATGATAATGGACCAAATTGTGCTTTGTGACACTATTATTAATCAGACGTAATTCCACAGGTTTCAGAGGAGCTACTCCCACTTTATGTTGGTGTAACTGAAAATAAAATTTGGCCCGTATTTAGTATAAAATCACTAAATTCTCAATTATAATGTTATATTAAACTGAAACTGCAATCTAATGCAATACCTGTGTAAGAGATAATCATATAATCTGGTTATAAAAGAACACAGTTATAAATGGTTTATACCTTAAATATTATATAAACAAAGGAATAATTATCAATCAAGTGAGAAGTCACCATCTTGATGGTCTACTACCATTAACAACAGCACAACAGAGCATTTTGGACTCCATCCAGTAGAGAGTAATGGTGCACATACCCACTATCCTGTTCATTATGCTAAATGAGGGAGAGTGAACTTCTTGCCTCAGTGATGTCAATGACAAACCTACTATTGGTTTCAGTAGGGCCAGTGTTTCCCCTGGCGAGTTTTATATTTTTAAAGTAAAGTCTAATTAATTAGCATATCATCCTGCCCTCTACCTGAAATTCCCAAAGACAGAAATGTCAAATAACCATGGTTATCTTTGAATAAGATAAAATATTGAGTTATTAGTTTGAGAAAAGGCAGTTGTTATTTTTGTGTACTGTGGTGAAATACGGAACTTAAAAGCTTGCAATTCTCCAAAATGCATGATCAGAGCTTGAGGCAATGGATGGAAAAAAAGAGGTGTGTTTAAACAGAAGTAGTTACAAACACAAGCTGAACAGGACTGGTTTTTGGGTTTTTTTTAATGTGTAAGGATTGTGTTGACTCACAGGTTTGTCATCATAAATATGTAGCATTCTTAGTTTAAAAGATACAAATAAACCCTTAACCAAGTTGGTTTTGCCACAACAGAATTTAATATCTATCTCTGTTCAAAAAATTATTCTGCAGGTAATGCTTTAAATAAAGTAGAATATGTAAGTATTTTAATGAGTTTGTGCCCATTCATTTCTCTAATAAAACAGACATATCTTGAGTCCAAAACTTCCCAAACTTTGAGAAGTAGAATGGGCATCAGCCACAAAGTGTAGGTCTGGATCTTAATATAAACTCTTTCAAAATCCACTGATGTTTGGGTCCAGGATTTTGGAAATGTTGATCTGGGTTCAGCATTTTCAAGGGACATTTGGGAACCTATCACTACTTGGAGGTTGTGACAATATCAAAAGTGTGCATCTTTAGTTAATTCACTCCCTACAAGTTTCATCTAACTGATCCCAAGTCCTTATTTTTTTTTTTTTAAGTTAAACATTCACTACCCAAAGCAGTACATCTCGGCAAATAACCCTTCATTATGTTCACATCTGCTGAACAAATTCCAAGTTCAAAATGAGTTGCAAGAAAACTATTTCCTGGAAAGGAATAAGACTTATGAGAAAACTCTTCCTTAAGAATAAAGGTTTGCTTTCTCATAACAGTTTAAATGGCGTAAGTTATTTCATGTTCTTTTAACCTGGGCTTGTGTATATTTTAAACTGCTTAATAGCACACATTATAATGCCTGCAAGTTGTGAAATCCTTTTTGCACCTTGGTATAAAGAAGCACCATTCAAGATAAGTAATCAAAGCTGTCTGCCAAGCTGACTGGACTGGGAACCATGAATCTGAACATCCCTGAACTTTGGGAAAACTCAGATACAGATCTAGTTCTAAACTAGATGGGCTCACACCTATCACTGCTCGGAAGATAAGGCCACAATTTTCACAACTGGCCACTGATTTTCAAGTGTTTCATTTTTCTGGGTGCCCCACCTGAGACTCAGTGAGGCCTGAGTTTTCAGAACTGTTGTACACTAAAAATTCCAGTTGAAATCAATAGAAACCAAAAAAATCAGGCCCGTTCTCAAGTTAGGCATAAAAATGAGACACACAAAATCCGTGGCTGCTTTTGAAAATATTGCCTTAAAATAGCCTGAATTAGGGTTAGCAAAATGGTTCAGTAGAAATAAGAACCAACTGAAGCTTTCCTTAAAACTCAAACCCAAATTTAAACCTTCCTGAATACTGGAAGAAGCTACATTAACTTTATAACACCCTCATTTTGGTTTGGTTTGCATTTTTGGTTCAAAGGCAAAATGCTGAAACACCTTGGGAGAGGCTGCTGTCCTGAGCCCCTGGATTCTACAGACACTTAGGTTTATGCTTAATGAAAGGTCCCATTGGAAGTGAATGCATGCATAAGTGTTTGTAATATAGGAGCTCTAATATTTATGGTCCAGCTGGATGCAAGAATTACTGGAAATCTTATAAGAGCCTGCTCTCTTAGGTCAGATTTTGCCATGCTTACCTCAAGCTGAGTAACATTTTACTTTGTGAGTAACTTTTAGTTAAATTAACCTAAGGTAAGAGTGGCAGAACCTGGCCCATAGATAATCAGTGCAAGTTTGTGGTTGTTTTAAACTGAAAAATTTTGGATCAGCCTGTCAGCTCTTGGGTGTTTACACAGTCCTGCAAATTTCCTGTGGTTTGTCTGTTACTAGTTTCAGTTTTAGGGATCAGACATGAGAATGGTTTTAATTGTAAGTAACTGAGGTGGCTTTACTTTTCCTTAATAAAAGGTAAGAAGCATGGTCTAGTGGCTAATGCACACAAGTGGGAGTCCAGAGAGGAGATCTGAGTTCTAGTCTATTCTTTACTATAGACTTACTGCGGGTGTTTGTAGTGCTTTGAGATCCTCAAAGAAAAGGAACTTACAAAAGTGTAAATTAATTGTTATTTTA
Source organism: Caretta caretta (assembly GCF_965140235.1). NCBI lineage: Eukaryota > Metazoa > Chordata > Testudines > Cheloniidae > Caretta > Caretta caretta. The sequence goes on along the minus strand of NC_134206.1, from coordinate 238,488,366 downwards.
TTATAATGGCACAGGGGCTTCAGAATAGATGGGCATCAATCAAATAATGCTTCATTGAGAGAGCATTTCAAGAGTTTTTTTTTTTTTCTCGCAATTTATCTTTCTGGCTCCCTCTAATTAGTGTTGAAGGGAATCACTGCTATGTATTGAAAGAGAAATATATATCCAGCTTATTGTTTGGAGCATGACCAAACCCCAAACTATAACATACTGTGCTAGATTAATTCCAAAAGCAACAATTCATCCATTAAAGACTTAGAAAAAATCCATCAATCCATGAAAGAATATTTAGAATTCAGGCAGTGAAAGTATTTCCTACCAGAAATGATGTATTGTTTTAAGAATGCATTTTTAAACTACAGGCCTGATTTAGTTCTTGCACACAGCAATTTTACAATGGCGTAATTCCACTGACTTCAGCAGTATTACACTCATGTTGCGATCATGATAAGTGAATGGAGAAGTAGGCCCCATGTATTTAACAGTGGCATGTTACTGAAATCTAGAAAAGCTTTAGTATGTTATTCCTGAATTATGTGATTTAAACTTAGTTGCTCCACTAGCAGAATATGGTGGTACCCTAAAACAATGTGGAAGAAAATATTGACCAGGGATGGTGGTAACAGCATATTAAGTGGGAGTATTAGGAAGGCTGAACTTCAGACTTAATAGGTTTAGCAGCATCCTTTTAAAGGTGATAAAGGGCCTAATTCTGCAATGTAGTGAATGTGAGTTTGCTCAGCACAATACAGAAGCCACTTGGGTTTCTTGCATCAGTTCTGTTGGCACATGCGGTCCATCTTACAGTGTGTGGCTGAAGTTTATTTTTCCTGCAAGTTAGTGTCAAAGGCCACACGATCATTTGACAGCCAGTTGATTAATGTTTTGATAATCACAACCATGTTTTGTTCCAGTTCATCTTCATGACAGTTTAAATTCTTGAAAGCTGCTAGCCTTTCTTTGCTATAGTTTAGGAAAAGAAATAGATACGTCTGCTAGTGTAAATGATTCATATTTCTCTATTTTATTAAGTTGGACGTCCTATAGTACAGACATCACCCTATACATTTTCATAAGTATACTAAGCTGAATATGATTAATGCTTATACTACAGCCATGAGTCCTTTTCAAATGCATTGCTCTGCACCAAATTATACGGTGGAAAACTGCTGAGATAGGGAGCAATGGGCCCAGTGTATTTGAGCACTGGCAGACAAGGAGTTAATTCCCTGCTCATGTCTTCTGCAACAAACCCCTCTACAGGTGACTAGGTGCAGTAATTAGGAAGGCTTGGTGGATCATTCAGGAGCTCAAGGTAAAACCAGAGAACCCTGCAGAGATAGTCTGCTAGCAATTACACGGAGGACTTCCTTAACATAGGAGGGTTTTGTATGGCTGGATGTGTTTTTAAAAGATACACAGTAATTCAAACAGAAGTTATGGGCTTGATGCAGAAATTACTGGGTGAGGTTCTATGATCTGTGTTATGCAGGAGGTCAGACTAGAGACTCACAATGCTCCCTTCTGGCCTTAAAATCTATTGATATCTCATAGCTAAGGGATCATATATTCCTGTTGCTGGAGCAAAGCTATTTTTGTGCAGATGTAAAAACCATTTTTTTTATGTTTTTGATTTTACAGATGGGCTTAAAGTGGAAGAGTGGATCCACTCTTCCCCAAAGCATAAGGGATCTGTGGGTTTTGCTGTGGCTTATCCCTAATTATTATGGGGGAGGGGCAAGGGGAACAGGCTTTTGGGTTGGATGGGAAAGGTTGTTGTGGTAAAAATCTGTTGCTCTTGAAGTATGATAAGAAAATATTTTATATCTTGAGGGACCAGGTTGGTTTGAACCATGAGCCTTTGTTTAAACAGTTGCAGGAATAATTTTCTGAAATAGCTTGTGTTTAAAGGTTCCCTCAACATTAACTTTTTTGGTGATTCGTACTGGATTTGGCTAATGTGGGTGTTAATGTTATGCTTGTAGATAGGAGAGTTTTTTGAGAGCCAGAAAGTTCACCCTGGGCTTCTCTGGTGATTGTCACAGGTGAAATAGCACTAACAAATTACTCAGTCAGTTAACAGGTGGAGGCAGCCTTGGCCTGTTGCATGTACACGTTTACTGTTCTCTCTCTTTTACAGGAAGACTGAGCCCCTGTTTCTCTTGTGAACCAAAGTGGTCTTCCTAATTTGAGGTGACCATTTATTACAGACTTTTTAGTAGAAACCTGCTGCTCCTGAAACATAAGTGTCTTAAGTAAAAGGCAACCGAAATTTAATTGCACTTAGCTTTGTAAAATCAAACTTCTTTGAGGTTTTGTGAAAACAAAAATCCTCTCATTTGCCTTGGGTAGAGAGAGGGCGATTTCAGAGCTAGTTGGTGAAAAAAATAGCAAAATAATCTGGTGAAAATATTCAAAGTTGTTTGTCTTACAGGGTTCAATATAGACCTTTTTCTACATCTTAACTGCAGTTTTCATTTACAAAAAGCTCGTGTCTTTCGGTAAGAAAATGCACTTTCTCAGTAAATGAGAGCTTGTGATAACCAAAGTTAAAAATTTTGCAGAAAATGAACATTTTGATGTGGAACTTCAAATGAACGTTTTGTGGAAAAGTTTCAGCTCAGGGCATATTTGCCCCTTTTTAGACCCACCCTCCCACTCACACGCTTTTTTTTTACGTACAGAACTTTGACCAGCTGTACTCGGTTACTGTTTCTGAAGCTGTTGCTTTACGTGTATTTTGACTGGAAACTCTTTGTGTACCCTGGGAAAGCTTCATGCAGAATTGTAGTCTTGGAAACAGCAGTCCTCTTTCAACAGAAACACTACAGCACAGGAAATAGGGATATAAGTTCCCCATCCTGGTATTTTGCTTCATCTCTGACCTTGAGGGACCACCTCCATGGGTGAGAGGGTAAATCATTCTCAAAGACCTGTCAGTCTTCAGCATCATTTGAAAAGAAGGATTCAACTGATTTCAATTGTAAAAGCATTTTAATTTTTTTTTCCCCAGAAAGCATCTACCTGGGAGCTGGGTTTGGACTGACTCTGTGTCATATAGGCCACTAACTGAGGCAGTACATTGTAATGGCTTTAGTGACTGGCAAACCTTTAAATTGTTCATGTTGGGTCTTGATAAAGAATCAGATGTTCATCTGACACAGTTCTGCACAGCTGCCTATGGTCATGTAAAAGCAGACTTCCTCTCAGGACTTTTTCATTTCTGGTTCCAAACCCGACCAGAACAGGGAAGTGTAGATAGCCAAAGAGGGGGAAAAACTTTTTTTTTTTTTTCAGTGTCTTAGTTATCTCAACACTTCCAAACTTATACAGAGATTCCATTTTGAGAAGCTTAGGCAAAATGTAAACGTTTCTATAATGTATTGCCACTCCAACGAATCATGGAGAGCGCTGCAACAAACTTTAATCAAGTGACTAGTAGTATATCTATCATTGCTCTCTACTGTGTGGAATTTGAACTGTACAACAGCCTGTCTTAAATACTACAGCTCTTTCAACTGACGGAGATTACCTTTTAAGCTTCCTTTTTGAAGTGCAAGGGTCTGAGTTCTATCCCTTCTCTCATTAAGAAGTTCCAAGTGGCCATGGTATGCAGCTTAAAGACAACCGTGTACTAATGAGATGTTCCTAGATTTATTACAAAGATCTAGTGACAGGAAAGCCTTGGTCTTTCAGATAAAATATGCATTTTTCTGAATTATGCTACAGTAGAACCTCAGAGTTATGAACACCTCGGGAATGGAGGTTGTTCATAACTTTGAAATGTTCATAACTCTGAACAAAACATTATGGTTGTTCTGTCAAAAGTTTATAACTGAACATTGACTTAATGCAGCTTTGAAACTTTACTACACAGAAGAAAAATGCTGCTTTTAACCATCTTAATTTAAACAAGGACAGATACAGTTTCCTTACCTTGTCAACTCTTTTTTTAAACTTTCCCTTTATTTTTTAATAGTTTACGTTTAACACAGTACTGTATTTCAATTTTAAGTAATTTCTCTTGCTTCTTTTTTAATGTTCATTATTCATGGGGGGAAAATGCCAACACAAAAGCTCACCGATTGAAATGTCCATTCAAATAGCACTAAGAAAAATGCTGCAGCAAGACTTACCAGCACTAGTCTTTATAATGATCCCCCCCCCCCCCCCAAAAAAAAAAAAAAGTATCCAAACTTAACTTTCCTGCTTATGTACTACAGGATAAACTAAGTAGACTTGAAAAAAATCTTTCAAGATTTTAACTTTGCCTTTTCTGTAACCATCACACTGCTTTTGATCTCTCTTATGCAAACCATAGAGGCATTGCATTACCAAAATCAGTGGCAGCAGCTTTGCGTACAATACACCTGCCTTTTTACTGCTCCACTGTCTTTGGCTTCTTTTGCAAAGTGCTTTATTTTTTCCTGGCTTTTCCCAATATCAGTGACAGTTGATTTCTGGATACCATATACTACTGCTATGTTGATGAGGGTAACACCATTGTTGAGGTTTTTAAAATATTTCTAGCTTTGTGTCTATTGAAAGTGTGACACGTGTGCACTTCCCATTGCTTGCCATTTTGCTTAATCACACAGTGTTTTGTCTCTGCTGTTGCCTGATTGTGTACTTCCAGTTCCAAATGAGGTGTGGGATTGACCACTTAGTTTGTTACCCTGGTATTTGTATCTCCGAAGTTCTAGTGTTTTTAGCATCTTGATTTCTTGGGTCTCGTTTTGAGTCTGTGGCTTGCACCATTTCAGCATTGATGCTCTCCCATCAGGAAGTTATTTTTATTAAACATGGGTCCTATTTATCTTAGGATAAATCTTCTGATTGCTAATTCTGTCAGTCAGATGAGTACTTTTTCCTATTACTGGCCTATTTTTTTTTCAGTATATTTATACTCTTTCCTTCCGACAGGTTTCTATTTCTAACAGTGATTTTTCTCTTCTCTTTGAAAATAATTTGCTTGTTGGCATCTGTAGGATGATATTCTTGCCTAATGTACAAAGACCTTGATGAAATGCAATATGGCACATTTCCTTAGCCACTGTTTTCGTAAACAGAAAATGACTATCTCGGGAGTGCGTCAGACTTTTGAACACTGTTAGTTGTGTGTTGGGGGCAAATTCCAAGTTAAACACATTTCTCAAAAGCAGCACTTTTCTCTCCGTGCAGAGGAAAAAATGGATTATGTATGTTTCTGCTTCATATAACACATCTAAACTTGCTGAGTTTACCTTCCATATCCCCAAATCCAAAGGAAATCTGAAGCTGGGTACTGTACCAATTTTTTTAAGCTCATTTTCTTTGAGGATTTTTCTGTTCTTGTGTGTGCAGCTTCCTTTTAGGTTTCCTTTACATTTGAAATGCAAATCAGTCAAACGGACCAGTACAAATAACCTGCCCTCCTAACAGAAACGCTTCTTAAGAAAACCTGACTGGAGGGAGATGGACACTAAAACATCTCTTTTCCTTCAAAGAAAGGAAAAATGGAAGGAGAAGTACAAAGAATAAAAGCAAGAGATATACATTAAGGCTCCAATCTGGCAAAGATATATGTACTTGCTTAAACTTACATATGTGATTGATCCCATTGACTTCAGGAGGACCACGCCTGTGTGTAAAATTAAGTGCATGCATAAGTGTTTGCAGGATTGAAGCCTATAAATTGCAGTTAACAGAAAGTTGAGAGTTGAAATGTTTAAATAAAAATTAGAACTGGGCAAGAAAAAAAATGAAAATCAAAATTTTTAAAGATCACCTGAGCGTTTCAAAAAATTAGCGTTAGCTGTGCTCATACTTTTCTAGTGTTTGACTTTCATTAACCTCTGAGTGAATTTAAGTGGCACAAATATTCGTGGAAAGAAAATTTTAAAGTTGAATATGCAAATATTCAAGGAAATTAAATTTTGCATTGGTATGCTCACATTTCTGCACTGGCACCATTTGCATGGTAATCTAATCAGGGAGTGGAAACAATACCCTGGTGATTAATCTGACCAATTGCAACTCAAATATGCAGCTTGAATTCTGGATATCAAATACCTGTGATCAATCAACACAGTTTAGATAATACACTCAGAGATCACAATCCACTTCACAATATCCTATGAGCAGAAAGAGGCAAAATTAATCAAATCATTTTCACTCTGCTCTGTAACACAGGTCTGTTTGTTTTGGGGATAAATGGTCCTTTTTGGAAAACTAGTTGGAGATATCCCCTCATTATTTGAAGCAAGCTAAACAGGCTGGTGAAAACTGTGTGTGTTGAAGAGCATTGTGGAAGTGAAAAGACGAGTGAAAAAACGGTGTGGGAGGGGAGGGGGATGAGGGAAGCAGGTGAAAAGCAGTAGTAGCTTTCATTATCTTGTCTTGAACCCAGTAAATTCTAGCTGCTGCCCTAGCTGAGCATAATAATTTTTCTTTAGCAAACGTATTTAGATATTGGTTATCTGCATCAGCCAGAATTGTTTATGCCCCATTTTTCCATAACCATGCATAGCCAGTGACTGAGCCAAGCTTCTGAAGCTGAGAAGACAGATTGATTTCATATAGAAGGCAGCTGAGAGAGACCACACACTCTGTACGCAAGAGGTGGTTTACATTTTATGTCAATTACTGAACCGCGTATTTGCAGTACTCTACAAGATGTGAATTTCTTCACTCACTTTATTAAAAACATTTTATGCTGCTGAACATAATGTAATAGCTCCTTCACTTAGGACTTCATAGTCCTCACTGTGATGCATGTCATGAGGTTTGGAACATCCTAGCAACAGCAGGGACAGACCCTCTTGTTACAAAAGTTCCTACAACCTTACCTAAAGGAGAGTCTCTGTTAGCAATACAGGTCCTAAGAAGACGTCAAGCAGTTCTTGTTCTGACCAGTAGGGGACAGTGGTGCACACACATTAGTAGCTGTACAATTTTTAATTTTAGAACTGGAAATGATCTCAAATGCTGACTCAGTTTTTTTTACACACACATTTGGAACAGCATTTTACTCCTTTTCACTAATTTAAATATTTTGCCAATTAAATATGTCAGTATGTCAATCTGAGTTTTAAGATGTTTTGTTTTTTACATCAACTAAAAATCGGTCATTTTGAAATAAATGAACATATGAAATGCAAATAAACTACAGCGGTTAGAGGAAGAACAGATAGGATTGTCTTTAAACACAACAATAGTTCTTTGAATCGGCATATGTTTGGATGCTATTTGGTAATGTGGTATTTAAATCAGAACCACTGTAGATCTCATGAGATCCATTACTCATTAACTTCTGGTTATTCAACATGGGGACGATGACATATCTTCCTTCAGATATTCCTCGATGGGAGGGAGCTTCAGGGGTGCCTGTCTGGGAAAGGGGGCCTAGTACAGAAAAGGTTGAGAACAACTACGTTTACTGATGAGATCCTAGCCCAATTCTGCAGTGCCTGGATCCAGTGTATTTACTCTACCTGTAACTTTTTTTCTCCTTTTGGAAATCCCTAAGTTTTTTCTGTTACACAGAGGAAGAGTGATGCTTTCTTGTGAGTTTGAGGTGGGTTTTAGAGGTGGAGCGATGATGGGGGACTAGATGGCTCAGAAGGTGATGACATCTGGAGACATTCATCTGTAGATTGCTGTTTTTGACACAGTCCTGAAAGTCACTGCCCTTTGTTAGTTTTTATGTAGCAGTAGCACCTAGTGGCCTCAGCTGGGTACTAGTATTGTATAAATGTATGGTAAATGATTGTCCCTGTCCCAACAAGCTTATAGTTGAAAAGACAAGGCATAACTTGTAGATGAGACTAAAGAATGGGGAGGGGAGGGAAGACAGGGTAACAAAGCTAATATCCCCACTGTATTTTCCACTGAATGTGTCTGATGAAGTGGGCTGTAGCTCACAAAAGCTTATGCTCAAATAAATTGGTTAGGCTGTAAGGTGCCACAAGTCCTCCTGTTCTTTTTGCGGATACAGACTGACACGGCTGCTACTCTGAAAGCTAATATGATGTTTTAGTATAGACTTAGCCATGTGTGGTGTTCTTAAGCAGCTGGTAGCAATAATCCCAGTTTGCTCAGTAGTCTGAGCAATGGACTGTTCAGTGATGCTAGTCAGTGGTCTGTGTGAAATGAGTTAGTGATCCCATTCCAGTTCCCAGGAGGCAAATATCCAAAACAAAACCAAACTCCTTAGCGCTAATAGTCATCTTGCTGACAGTCTTGCCTCAGAAGCTAAGAAGTAACTGGGCATGGAAACTTGAATTATTATTTTCTCAGTAGAGGAGATTCCTTTTGGTAAAGGTTGAAAGACATGTCTGGAGCAGTTTTCAGAAAGCTTGCACTGTTGATGCCCGTATAGTATGTCTTTTGTGGGTAAACTTGATCTCTGCAGCCATGAGGCTGGCATTGTTCAGCAGCACTAATCTTATCCAAAATGTTTTTAAAACACTCCAAAAACCACACACGCTTCATGGAAAAGTCAGTCCAGCAATATTTCACATGACAAGGTAGCTAAGAAGAAAATCAACTATGGACTTGGTAAAACACAGGGAAAGAAAAGAGAAGAAAGCATGGAGAAGAGAGGGATAGAAGGGGACTGAATAATGGCTACCCAAAACCCAATTGTGTGCTGTGATCTTACCGTAGTACCAATAAGTGTGAATCTTTTCCTTTTAAGCTTTTGACAATTGGTGTGATGATTTCATTAAACATCAGTATTTTAGAGATGATTATGTGGTCAAGAGGTGAGTTTGGGTAACATTTTGCATGGAGTAGTTTTTTAACAGAAAAAAAACTTTTGCCAAAAAGACTTTCCAAAACAGAAAGATAGAAGTCTGTGTTTCCACAGGAAAATATTGGGGTATGGTGGGTTTTAGCCATAGCTTGATGTCCAGGGAAGTTATGTTGAATTCTTGGGACCAATTTCTGCTTCCAAAGTGTGTCCAATTAGCTCCAACGAAAGGTGCTGCATGCATGTTTATCAAGGACTGAATTCTGTCTACAGTTATGTCCCTACAATCTCTGCAAAGTCAATAAGAGCTGATCAGATGTAAGCGAGAATAGAATATAGCTGTCAGTATTGACTTAAGTTGCCCTTCTGGGTTAAAAAACAAAAGGCAGACATGGGCCTCAACGGAAACCACGGATCCACATTCAAATTGTTGTCTTGCAACTAGGGTGATCAGATGTCCTGATTTTATAGGGGCAGTCCTGATATTTGGGGCTTTGTGTTATATAGGTACCTATTACCCCCCACCCCATCCCGTTTTTCCATACTTGCTGTCTGGTCATCCTACTTGCAGCCCCGCTCTGATGCTATAGTGAGCCAAATCCAAACAGCTTGAAATTTGGGAACTTTAGAATTTGGATACAGAGTTTGAACCCTCAGGTCTAAGAGTAATTGAATCAAATTGGCAAGTATGTGTGTAACACTGGAGTTTTGGTGTTAGACTGTACAGAGAAATGAAATTTAGATTCAGAGTTGGGTTCCTTTTCAGTGCAAAAAACCCACACATCCCCCAAAACCCTGCTACTAACTGACTAAGCAGGAAACATTAGAGTGGCAATATTTTAGGAAGCTGTGTAGGGATGTGCAAGGAAATTTAGAAACAAATCAAAATGAAAAGTAGTAGTTGGGGTGGAATATGGATCCAAAAATTTTCAAAATTTATGAAAGGCTAGGTTTCTGATCAATTTGAACTTGGGTTCATTCTTATTTTTTCCAAACCAATTGGTGTTTTTTCTTGGCCTATGCTTGAAAAGGACATTCATGCAGTCCCAGGACATGTACAACTCCTGAAATGTGAAACAACATTTAAGCATTGAAATGGAAATTAGGAATGTTTTAATCTGGTTGCACAAAATAATACTAATACTTGTAGAGAGTATGTGTTATGAAATGTGAAATTCCTCAATGGCCCTAACTTTTCAAACATTAAGATGATAGCAGTTTATACTGGTAAGCCAACTCTAAGTAGTAGTAATAACAATCATTTTATTTATTGGGTTCCCATCCATCATTAATATCCTGCTAGATGGCTCACCAAAGACATAATTTGAAGTTAATGTCCTGCTAGGTGCCTCATAAAAGAGAGAAACCATTAGGCATATAACTGCCTTTATATTTTATGCTTTTCTCTATTGATGTAGATTACAGTAAAAGGGCCAATTTTGCATCTTCATTGAAGTTAATGGTGTTTCACCCACTTACACCAGGTCTGAAACTGGTCCAAAATGTGTTAACATTTTGTTGTTGTTTTGTTCTGCCAAGTGGTGCTGGAGCATCCATCATTGACTTGAAAGGTGCCCCAACTGGATCAGTTAGGATAGAGAGAATACTATTTTTCCCCTGTCAAATTTCTGCTCCTTGCAAAATCCACTTACTGTAAAATGTCATGTTTTTGGAGGCTTTTTTTTCTCCCTTCTCATCTTTTGACTAAATTGCCAGTTCTCCTGCTCATTCGTTTCATCTTTTATGTCATTCATTAAAATATTACATTTTATGCCCAGTATTGTTCACACTCTACAAGGTTTTTATCACTTAGATAAAAGCAATCTCCTTGATGCACAGCTGGTCTCCAGTATGATCTGATTGCTATTGTGATAGTTCTCAGATACCTAATGCCATGTAGCACCCTTCTAAGCTTTTTCAAATAACTAAATTAAATTACTTGCAGATGAACTCATTTTATAGCATGTAGCTGAGAAGTTTTCAGTTCATTTAGGGCCAGATTCTGCCATCTTTACTCATATTCAATAGTAGCTTACTCTTAGTTTTGTTGATTACTTGAGAAATAAGGTATTACTCATGAGTAAGGGTAGCTACTTTTTTCACATATATCCTATGTCTTTGACTTATTTTGGGTATGACATCAGCCATGTTTCTGCTCCCCAAAATTTCTGTTTAGGAATGCTTCTGCTTTTTATATGACCATGGGGATAAAGATGGTGGAAAGAGATGATTGGGAATCTCTTGATTCCTTTTAGAAACCCTGAAGGGGTTTTTTTTTGTTTGGTTGGTTGGTTTTTTTTTTTTTGGTGGGAGGGGATTTTTAGATGTAACAAATGCAGGAATTCTTTATAAAATAATAGTTTAAAGAACTTTGCTTTCTTTTATGAACAGTTTTAAAAGTGTTCTTAACACAATAATTATTGTAGCATTGTATATAACGCCTTTCCTTCCACAGTGTGTTGAAAGCTATCCAAGAATGGCAGTCAATCACCAAGGAAATATAACTGCCTCTGGGCTGGAAAGTAGCACTTGTTTAACAGAGTGCACTAATATTAGAGAACACTTTAGGATAGGAAGTAAAAACTGCCATATTCAGGTGCAATTACAGGGGAATTTAAGGCTCTGATTCTGCAAAAACTTAAGCATACGATTGTCTTCAATGGAGTTACTTCCATGCTTAAAGGTAAGTGCTTATGTAAATGTTTGCAGCAGTAGGGCTGTTATTGGAATGGAAAAGGAGGTGTCCAAGCAACAAACTCTCTTAAGATGCAGTTTGACACAGTGGAAAATGTGTGACAACCTTTGTTCTATTCTAAATTTCGGCAACAGCCTGATTAGGCAGTGACTCTACTAGATATTATAGGAAGAGTCAAGTATGCTCAGTACTTGAAGAGGAGGCCTAAAGGAACAAGGAAGAGGTGTGACAGGGTGCTCTTAGCAGCTACAAATAGAGCCCTTTGAAGGCCAGTACCCTGGTCACTTAGATCACCTTGGGCACCAGGAGTGGTTACAGTAGGAGGGAGCTTGATTGGTTTTGGAAGGGTAGAAAGGATCGTTCATACCTGTAGGGAGCCTGATGAGCTAATGAAGTAATTAGCTCACCCACTGGTGAACCCAGGGAAGAAAGCAAACCGTATAAAAGGCTGACTCAGGGAGCAGCAAGGATCCTCTGTCCACCTGCAACTATTCTGTGTTGTACCTGGAGCTTAAGGAAGAAACAATAATAAATTTCTGAAGGTGCCCTGGTGGATTGCGTGCGCTGTATAGTTCACCAAAAGGGCTAATCAGCCTGGGTTTGCAGGAGCTGATGGGGACACCCGTTCACAAGAGCTATTAATATTTCTGAAGATTCACTCCTGATTCATGGGGGGGGGGGCGGGGGAGAGGGAAATGCCAGCAAAATACTGGACAACACTGTGATGGGAGGCTAAATTTATGCCCAGTTATAAGCAGGCACACCTTCACTGATTTTTTTTTTTTTTCAAAGCATGAAACATATGAGGTCATACATTCCATGTCTGTTTTTTGTTAGCAGGTTTTCTACTAAGGTGTTTGTACCCACCACTCTTCCATGCATGTCTTTCTTTTAACAGTTATTTCCTCCTCCCCTCACCCCTCCCCCACAGCACACGTTTCTATAGCCTAAATTTATACTAATATAAACACTTTAAGCAGTATTTGCCCCAAAATTCTCTTACCCCGAATGCACACATTGAGACCACTTAGCAGCTTCCCTGCTCCTTTACTAAACTCTTGGATAGAAGCCACCGTATACCTGCTGAAAGAAATCCAATCCCCCCCCCCCCCCCCGCAAAATATAGGCAGACGCTGAATTAGTAACTCTTCCTTTCAGTTGACATTAAACAAATAAATAAATAAAATAAAAATCAAATCTACAGGCATGCACCTTTATGGAAGTCCTATGTAACTATTTGCATCCTGTGCAGATGATATGGAGAAGTACATTTTCCCCCATCTTACCCTCTGTTAGGGCCTTCTATCCTCCTATGGTGCTAGATCTCTGAAACAACTCAGGACTTTTTGTTTAAGAAATTCTTCTCAAAAGTTACTAGCCTGCTTCCAGATGACATTATTCATGGGTGGCAGTAGTCAGCTGGCACCAAATAAACCCATCCTCATCCACTCCTACTTATAAATATATTACCCAGCTGGCTCTGGTCCCATTATAAACAAGCAGCCACAAATCCTAGGCTAATAGGCTTCATCAAATCCTAGTTAAAGGCAGTCCTAGCTGACTGTAGCTGAGCCAAAATCATCAGGTTCTCTGGGACCATGGGAAATATAATTCCATTTAGGATTGATTTATTCTACAGAACTCTTTTATAATCTATATATTATAACCAGAAATGCTTCACCCTATAGGTGATGCTCAGTGGAGAAGAACAAATGGGCTTAGAACTCTTTTATAGAGCCTTTATTTCTCTCTCTCTCTCCAAGTGCTGGCTGACTGTGTCCACTCCTAATTAAAGGCATGTGCTGGTTCAAGGGGATTAGAAAACAGATCTCATGACCAACAGTGGGTTACTCAGGTTAGTTTGTTCATAGTTTATTTCTTAACTTGTCCATGCACTTACATTATGATGTAAAGTGGATCCTAGTATATTAAGCTATAAGATTCTAGCTCTTTTCTATTCAGTCATAAATCAGCCTAATTATTGCGTCCCTGGGTCTCCTGAGGCTTGTCTACACGAGCCTTGTGCTATTATTAGCATTGGTGCAACTGCACTGTATCGGAAAAAGGGATATGAGATTTTGCAAAGTAGATCGCTGTGGTCCTATGTGACATGTTTAAGCTTCATTCCAAAGTCTATGCAATTAATTTGTCATTGTAACCCCTGTTCGTTATTGGCGTTGAGGTATCTCCAAGCATTGAATTCTTTGCACTCCACTGTTGACAGAAGGCAGGCGCAGATGCTGTCCTTTGTTCCATCCCCCGCTCCCCCCAAAAAAAGTATATGTGCACATGTAAATATTTTTTCCCTTTCTCTGAAAATAAATATCAGATGACCCTTGAACAGTAGGGAACCCAATTGGAAAACATACTGCTCAACCCTTGGTCCACAATAAAATTCTGTTTACAAAAAAATATAAGAACCTAAGAATGGCCATACTTCATCAGACCAATGGTCCAACTAGCCCAGTAGCCTGTCTTCCAGCAGTGGCTGGTTCCAGATGTTTCAGAGGGAATGAACAGAACAGGGCAATTTGTCGAGTGATCCATCCCCTGCTGTTCAGCTTTGAGCATTCAGAGGTTTAGGGACACCTGGAGTATAGGGTTGTGTTCCTGACCATCTTGGCTAATAGCCATTGATAGACCTATCCTCCCATAAACGTATCTAATTCTCTTTTGAACCCAATTATACTTTTTGGCCTTTACAGCATCCGCTGGCAATGAGTTCCATGAATTTAAACTGAACTCTGTAAAGATGAGTAACAGATTGGTAACCACCCAGCTATTGCCAATAGCATTTGATATTGCACCTTCTGGGGGTTACTATTCTGCTATTTAAATAGACTGATATATAGGGAAGTGTACCTCCCCCTGCGGAAAAGGTAATATTACTGACAATTCTGCTATAACTTTCAGCTTGTTAACATAAAACTCTACTACTAAATCTCTCAGGGTAAACTATGCAGAGATACAAAAGCCCTAAGGTATTAAGTGATTTTGATATAAATTCCAATTTTATTTTATGACCATTTTACAGCTGCTGGTAGATATCTTCTCTCGTAAACTATATTTTTCCAGGTTTTAGGCAAATGTTACTCTTTTTTTTTCTGTAGGGTTTCAGACAATAAGTTTATTGTGATAAGTTAGCAGCATTTTCTTCACACTGTGCATAAGAGGGAATCTTAATGTGACTAAACTAGCAGAAGACCCATAAAGAAATGTGATTATATTTTAAGTATTCATAAAAAAAGTTACATTCAATTTACACATTTGGATTTTGTCTGTGACAGTCACAAAAAAATAGACTGCAAGAGTGTAAAGCTCTATAAACTAGGACAGTGAAATGGCTACATTGTGTGGGCTGCTAACCCAGAGCAAGCTTCTCCATGTGAACGGAGAACTTCTTTTTGCTGGTATAAATGGTGAAGAGAACAAAACTAGATAACTTATCCAGTTGGTGTCTAAACTTGCATTCCTTACTCATATGACTGGTGCTGATACCCAGGGTTTTCAGAACCCAAAGCAGTGGTTACTTAACTGTTTCTCACCAGGCAGTGCCAAGAATAAATCGTTGGGGGCACAGCTCATTCATCTGATATATAATTGATACAAACCAGAGTGCTTTCACCTAAAACTACATTTTTAATAGATCTTAAGCGCATGCACATATATACACACACACACGCTGTCACAGTAGGTTTAGAACATTTCAAAGCATTTATATTTACCTGAAGTTAAGAAATGTTTTCGAGGGATCAGCAGCCAGACTTCCGGGGGAGCCACCTTCTGTCTAGCCACTGAGGAACTTGGCTGTCAGATCAGTGCCCAAAGAAAGCTTCCTCGGATTTCTCAAAAGCAAATTCTTGAACTCTTTCCCCTCCCTTCAGAGGGTTTACATTGGTGTATCTTCAGCTGCAGGCCTGGCCCTCCACACTTAAGTAATCATTGAATCACTGTATATGCTGCTGCTGCCCTATCATATAGAGGCACCCTTTTTTCCATACGTTGCTGGCACTTCAAGCCCCTAAACTTATGTTAGACCTTGTCTTGACAGATACAGAGGAACTAAATTATGAAACTAAAAATTGATGCTAACTTAGGTACAAGCGATCATGACTTGATCACTTTTATATTGTGCAAACTGAATGAAGTCCAGACCAGTGATCTGTAGATGTATATTTGGTGCTTTAAAAGGGTCACTTTCACAAAGCTAAAAACAATTCTGAACCAAATCAGCTGTGAGGAAGTATTTAATAAGGAAAAAAATGACTAATTGGGAATTGTTTAAGAATGTGCCCCAAAAGTCACAATCCCACAATTGCAGAAGAAGGCTGTATTGGTTTTTAAAAAGACCTGGTTTAGAGGGGAAGTGAAGGCAACTACATTTTTTTTAAAAAAACTATACAACAAATGTAAAGAAAAAGGAAGTTGATAGTAATGAATATAAATCAGGAGCTAGGAATTTTAGAAAATTGCTAAGGGCAGCAGAAGGACACAAAGAGAAATCTATGGCTGACAGAGTTAGGGACAGTAAGAAGGAGTTTTAATTACATTAAGAACAAAAGAATCTATTACTAGATCAAAATGGTAGAATTATCAATAACAATGCAGAAAAGGAAGAATTGGTCAATAAATATTTCTGTTCTGTAGTCATATGATAACACCTTTTCCATTCCATTTGTATCTCAGGAGGATTTTACACAGCAGCTACTAAAGTTTAAATATTTTTAAATCATCAGATCCAGATACCTCTTGCATCCAAGAGTTTTAAAAGAGCTGGCCGGGGAGCTTGCTGAACTGTTCCTGTTAATTTTCAAAAAGTCTTGGAAAACTGGGGAAGTTCTAGAAGATTGGAAGAAATCTAATGTTGTGCCAATATTTAAAAAGTGTAAACAGGATGACTCAGGTAAGTATAGACCTGACAGTCTGATATTGATCCTGGGCAAGATAATGGAGCGGCTGATATGATTAATAAATAAAGAGGGGTAGTATAATTAATATATTGGATGTATGGAAAATAGATTCTGTCTAACTAACTTGGTATCTTTTTTTGATGTGATTACAAGTTTGGTTGATAAAGGGAATAGTGCTGATATACTATTCTTAGACTTGTGTAAGGCATTTGACTTGGTACCACAGAATATTTTGATTAAAAAGCTAAAATTCTATAAATTTAACGTGGCACTCATTAAATGGATTAAAGGTGGGCTAGCTGATGGAATTGTAAACAGGGACTCATCATCAAATGGGGGGGTTTTCCAGTGGGGTCCTGCAGGGATCTGTTTTTATCCCTATGCTGTTTAACGTTTTTATTAATATCCTGGAAGAAAACATAAAATCATCTCTGGTAAAGTTTGCAGATGACACAAAAATTGGTAAAGTGGTAAGTAATGGAGAGGACAGGATACTTAGACAGAGTGTTCTGGATCACTTGGCAAGCTGGGTTCAAGCAAACAGTATCCATTTCAAAACAGCTAAATGTAAATGTGTAAATCTAGGAACAAAGAATGTAGGCCATAGTTACAGGATGGGGGACTCTGTCCTGGGAAGCAGTGACCCTGGAAAAAGATTTGGGGGTCCTGGTGGATAATCAGCTGTACATGAGATCCCCATGTGACACTGTAGTTAAAAGGGCTAATTCAATGGTTAGATGCATGAGTAGGGGAATCTTGAGTAGGAATAGAGAGGTTATTTTACCTCTCTGTTTGGCACTAGTGTGACTGCTGCAGGACTACTGTCTCCAATTCTGGTACCTCTGGCATTGGTCCATAACTAGATGGAAATGATAGAATTCAAGAACAATGTTGATAAATTGGAGAGGGTTTTTTAAAAAGTAATGAGAATGATTAAAGGATTAGAAAACATGGGGTAGATTTAAAGATCTTGATCTATTTAGCTTAAAGAGAAGACTGAGGTGATTTGATTACAGGCTATAAGTACCTACATGGGGAACAACTATTTAATACTGGGCTCTTCAACATAGCAGAGAAAGATATAACATAGTTCAATGACTGTAAGTGGAAGCTGGAAAAATTCAGATTGAAAATAAGGTGTAGATTTTAAACAAGGACAGTAATTAACCATTGGAACAATTTACCAGGGGTTGCAAAGGATTCTCCATTTTTAAAATTAAGATGGGATGTTTTTTCTAAAAGATATGATCCAGGACTTATTTTGGGGAAGGTCATCGAGCCTTGGAATCTATGACCTAACAGTGTCTAAAGGGTCTTTTCCCAGGCAATTTTTTCCCTTTTTGTTGAATGGATTGGCCTTATACAGAACAAGTAGATGGCTTCTGCACCTGAGAGCTTCCAAACTGGAAGATATAAAAATGGGTTCAATTAATTCTCCATTTAAATTTTGGGCCACTTAGCCGTAAGGTAGTTCAATGTAACTACAATAATGAGTGATATATTTGTATCCAACTTTCGCTCCTCTTCTCCCAAAGAGCTTTCGAGATGGAAAATACAATTTTCCAACCTGGGTATCTGAATCAAGAGTATCAGTTCCACGTTTGGGCACTTAAACTGACATTTAGTCTTTCAAATATCCACTGAAGTACCCAAGTACCAGTTTGTGTCCACGTCCAGAATTGATTTCCCACAGATTTAGCCATCCCATGTTTGGAACTTGGACTTTGCATACTGGAATTAATTGCTCACAATTGATATGCAGCCAACTCTAGAATAGAACACTGCAGGTATTCTACGTCACTCACTCTATATAGGTTGTTCCATTGAAAATAGTATTTCAAAAACCTACTTGCAAATTCATGTGATTGTGATGACAAGACTTAGGCTTCCCCACTAACGCATATCATTGGCAATTATCATTGGGATATATATGGGTTCTATCTCAGAGCTGACTAAAAGATGATTTCATGAAAAATCTCAAGTTTGTTTCCATTTTGCAGGTATCTATTCTCCATCTGCCACAAAAAACTCATCACTCAAAAAAAATTTGACCAGCTGTAGTTACAGCTGATATTTAAACAAATTAAAAATGAAGAATGTTGTTGAAAAGATAATTATTTCATCCCTAGCATAGAGATGAACATTTATCAAGCTGTAAATCCATCTTGTGCCTTTTGTCAGAGTAAGCAGAACAATAGAATAACGTTTCATCACCTTTATGATAAGCCAAATTAAGTGGTGTTTTTAATATACTTTATCATAAATAAATTTTGTTTGTAAAAGGGAGAGAAGAAGCTGAAATTGGAGTACAAGTATAGTGTTCTGAATTTCAGCTGTTGTCTACATGCAAATCTATATCAATTTACCTAAAATGGTTTAGTGAAACCACTGCAAACCCAGGTGTAGACACTCTTATTCCAGTCTGAGTGCCTTATTTTGGTTGTAGTTTAAATCTGTTAATAATGGTTTGAGAGAAACTGAAATAAACCACTCTTAAAATGGAATAAGAGTGCCCACATATGGGGTTGCCGTGGTTTAACTAAACTGGTTTAAATTCTCACCTTAATGTTAAACTGGCACAAAACTCCATATGGCTAAACCTGACTATTATTATTTTGTATCTGGATAGCTTCTATTCTGTATTGCTTATCTATTTTCCCTGTGTCCTCCATAATCAAGCAGATATCCTGTATTAACCGTCTCTCTCAGTTCCTAGCAGAACTGACTTTTGTAGCAGGACACCTGGGTTCTGACTTGGAATCTGATTCACACGTTCTAGTGCAGCAAGAAAGCTAGAGAAAAGCCCTGTTAAATCTCTATTTTTCTTGAAGCTGTGACTACTGGGGCAAGTAGAAGGTTTGGTGGGATAGCTGATTTGACTTGCTTACTATAGACTGTGGTTAGGGAATAACACTGGTGCCATGTGTTATTCTTTCCTCTTGGTTTATAGTATTACATTTCAGAATGTAATCCTAATTAATTAAAAAGTTACTAAAGGGAAGGGCCTCTTGTTTCCCACTAGGTCACCATGATGGTTGGGGGAAGGTCTAGCCTTCCTAGCCTGAGGGATTGAATAGCATATGCTTTCGCCTCTCCATGAAAGTTGCAGGCATATCAATGACTTGCTGTACTTGTAAATGTGGCTGATCAAACCTTTTATGTTAATTTTGTCATTTTGTTAATTTATAGCATTTCAGTTTACAGGCAATACTTTAATCCCTGCATCCTGAGTGACACACAATTAAATTACCACTTACTCAGTCACGAGTCTCTTAGAAGCATGAAGTGTTTTTTTTTTTCACCACTTGGCCTTTGATATTATTACAGAACAGGCCTTTGGTTCTCATGCTGGTAGAAAACTATCCTTGTATGAATGAAACATGACTGCTGAATCAAACAAAAAATCATTCTTAAAAATGAAACTTGAGTTGAGGGCATATTCATACTCTCTCATGGAATTCTGTGTATGAAACTTGACTTTCTGGGATTGGATGACTCAGAGTATTGGTTATGTGATAATTTTTTTTCCTCCAAGTTGTCTCTTCTAATCCATATAGGTTCTTATACCACCCTCATCACTGTAGTATCTGAGCACCTTCCAGGGTCAATCAGTATTGACCAAATATCATTACTGTATAGTAACCTTTCTTTGGTTTGTATGAATGTTCTCAGATATAATAATGGTTTCCACATCAGCACAGTCACCACAATTGAGCCTCTTATAACAGTCTCAGCAGAGAGAACAGAGATCCAGGATTCAACCCAGCAAAGCACTCCTTCTAACGTAATTTTTTTCTGTGGATAAACAGAGGGCTTTTGTTCTAGTGGTACAAATATGGCACCTATCCATAGGATTAAAACATCCATGTTATTTTAAATGAACCTTTTACTTTTATAAAAGGAGGACTTGTGGCACCTTAGAGACCAACAAATTTATTTGAGCATAAGCTTTCGTGAGCTACAGCTCACTTCATCGGATGCATTTTCCACTGAATGCATCCGACAAAGTGAGCTGTAGCTCATGAAAGCTTATGCTCAAATAAATTTGTTAGTCTCTAAGGTGAACAAGTACTCCTGTTCTTTTTGCGGATACAGACTAACACGGCTGCTACTCTGAAACTTCACTTTTATGATGATGGAAAAGCAGCAGCTTTAAAGATTTTCACTTACAAGGTTATTCACATCGTGCTACTTTCTATTTTCTCTTAGACCTTAAAGAGAAAAGGCATTTTTTTTAAGTTTTGTAAAGGGGTTCATTTAGTCTCCTAAAAGCGACCTCAAACCTATAATCATATAGTGTACATGCATGAAGTATTTTTAAATAAGACCTTTTAACTTTAAAAGGTTCTCATAATGGTAAAAGAGAAAAAATATAGGGTTTATATAATGCCTACCAAGACTAAAAGAGGAATTTAGTACAGATGGACAGAAAATGGTGAATATTTTCTATGAAAGTTTGAGTGGCAAAATTTTCATTCAATTTTTTTTCTTGGAAATTTACTGGTCTTTCAACCAAACCCAACTGAAAAATATTCAGTTTTTCAAAAAGCAAAAAATGTGATTTTCACTGAACTATTGGAACACACAATGAAATGGGAAACACTTTTCATGGTGTTGTTTTTTTAAAATAAGGCCATATTTCATCAAGAAAAAAGCCTTTATGGAGAAATTTTGTCTATCTTTAAAATGGAATGACATACCTGAAAAAGACAGGAGGTAATGATGCACTGAAATATTGAAACAGCTATATCTAAAGATGACAGGAGCATCGTACCGCAGAGGCAAAAGTCTCAGATGAAATGGTAGGTGGTATACTTTCAAAGACACATTCTTAGTTTTATTGTTTGGGGCCCAGACTTTCCATGTAAGTGAACAGAATATTTTTATCAGCTACAATGCCAGGATGCACATGGTCTCTTGTTTGTTTATAAGTACCAGATCCCAACAGGGGTTTTATTCAGATGCCCCTTGATATGTGAACATTTTTGAATAGGTGGATGTGAGTGACTTGGATTTCCATTACTTCAGTTTTGTGTATTAAACACATTTTACCCCAGACTTAGTTTATTCTTTGGTGCATCTATGGCACCTTGCTGTGGGGAAGGTGAAGGCATCTGCCACTGCCTCACCTTTATTATTTCCTAAAAATGTGATTTGTCCTCTGCTCCGTTATAATATATACGGAACCACGATCTGTCTTAAACAATAAGTGTTTACTCGGGAACACACAGTGCTTAATTTGTAATGAAAGAGGTTCTAGGACTCAAGCAATTAGGTGTCGGGGCTCAAGCAAATTTTTTAAATTCATAAATGAAGCAGCAAGCCCAGAGGTGCTAGAGCTATGAACTGCCAAGCCGAATTAAGGACTGGGAACGCAGCAATGAGCTTCTCTTGCTTGTTCCAGATCCATCCTCCATCTTTCTCCATCACCCAGAAGCCACAGCCTTGGTACTTGAATGACATAACTGCAAGCAAATAATATTGCAAGCTTCATTCTTGATCTGTGTGCCACCTACAGGTCAGGTTTGGTAGTTCTTTGAGTAAACTGACAGTGGGATCTCAGAAGTCATGTGAATTCATAGGCAGTACCTACTTTGGTTATGATTTTTGTAATTCACTCACCCCTGCTGTAAACCTTTCCAGAGAAGTTTGCAGACAACTAATGTTTGAATCTTGGTGGGTTGTAGGTCAACTCTTGGAACCATTTGTGAATAATGAAGCACTGCTTCTTTGAAATCAGCATGCACATTCTTGAAACCAGCCAACTGAAAATCCAGAGTGGATAATGCTTTCCCATATTATCATCTACAATGTACCTGGTCTTAACCCCAAAGTGAAGTTGAGAAAAAAGCATCATTTCAGACATTTAAAAACTAGACTGGTCAAAGCTTAGAAATTATACAGTAAAGCACCAACCTACACTGGTAGGGAGAATGATAAAATGCCATAAGAGGGCTTTTCCTCCTCTCCTCCCTCCCCCCCCCTTACTTATATGATGCCCTTTACTTTTTCCACACCAGTCAATTTCGCTTTGTAGTCCACATCACTCTCTAGTTCTCATGTGCTACCATAAAGAAGTTGTTTGGGTTACCCAAACGACTAAAGAATACTTACATTGATGTTTTTGGATTTTAAATTATTATTTTTATTCCAATTTTGAATGTGTAACCCCTTTATTTTTCTAAAAAGCTAAAACCTTGTGCCTGATCTACAGGACTTGTGCCAGTAGTGCCTCTTTTTCTTATTACTGTATTCAATTAGCTAATACAGTATACAGCTGTCATTGTAAAATGCTTGAAGTATAACCCCTTGGCCTGTTACTTGAACTACAATACTATCTTGTACCTTGATACAAAGAATGAGCTGTAAAAGATTAACATTACTGTACTGTATTAGGTGACCCTGGTGCAATACCTATGAGACACAATGAACAAGATAAACATGACTGGGTTCATTAATATGTATGGACTAAATATTTGTTAACATTAAGTCTCACTATGATCACGCTTCAAACTAATTGTATAGTTATCAGTTCTTACCAGTACAGATAATACCTAAGGTGCCACAAGTCCTCCTTTTCTTGTTGCGAATACAGCCGTGTTAGTCTGTTACTCTGAAACCAAATCAGGTTGTTATTTTCAGCCCATCAGAGACAGGACAATGGGAAATTTAAAACTGGATAAGTTTTGCAACTAGCTGACTGTCACTTGGGAACAAATCTGTGTCTGCTTATATAGATGTAGATATTTAATACTGTAGAGAAGGAATAGTTATTTAAATTGATAGTATATGCAATAAAATATCTTGATTTTTTTCTTATTATCTTTGTCACAAAATATGGTGAGATGAGATTCACCGTTGGTATAAAATGATGAATTTAGTGCCTTTCTGCAGTTCAGATCAGCTGAGGATCTGGCCCGTGGCGTCTTAATGTCATGTACTGCAACAAATGCACCTATCAAATAGTGGTAATTACTCTTCGTAGAATTTTAATAAATAAATGGCATTTTTTTCATTTTGCTAGAAAAATCTGAAATGTGAATCTTTTAAAAACAATTTCTGACTTCCATTATGGATAGTAAATGTCATAACTGGAGCTAGCCAAAATGTTTCCATCAAAGTTGTTGTTAATGTTAAACTGGGTTTTTTTGATGTCATGCAAATTTCTGCTGAAAGCGTCTGCTTTCCTCAGAAACTTCTGATTTTTTTTCTTTCTTTGGAAACCCAAAAATGGCTTGTCAAGGTTCCTCCCCCACTCTGAACTCTAGGGTACAGATGTGGGGACCTGCATGAAAACCTCCTAAGCTTACTTTTACCAGCTTAGGTTAAAACTTCCCCAAGGTACAAATTAATTTTATCCTTTGTCCTTGGAATATCCACTGCCACCACCAAACTCTAACTGGGTTTACTGGGAAACGTAGTTTGGACACATCTTTCCCCCCCAAAATCCTCCCAACCCTTGCACCCCACTTCCTGGGAAAGGTTTGCTAAAAATCCTCACCAATTTGCATAGGTGACCACAGACCTAAACCCTTGGATCTGAGAACAATGAAAAAGCATTTTGTTTTCTTACAAGAAGACTTTTAATAGAAATAGAAATAAAGGAATCACCTCTGTAAAATCAGGATGTTAGATACCTTACAGGGTAATTAAATTCAAAACATAGAGAATCCCTCTAGGTAAAACCTTAAGTTACAAAAAAGACACACAGACAGAAATAGTCATTCTATTCAGCACAGTTCTTTTCTCAGCCATTTAAAGAAATCATAATCTAACGCATACCTAGCTAGATTACTTACTAAAAGTTCTAAGACTCCATTCCTGTTCTATCCCCGGCAAAAGCAGCGTACCGACAGACACAGACCCTTAGTTTCTCTCCCTCCTCCCAGCTTTTGAAAGTATCTTGTCTCCTCATTGGTCATTTTGGTCAGGTGCCAGCGAGATTACCTTTAGCTTCTTAACCCTTTGCAGGTGAGACTATTTTTCCTCTGGCCAGGAGGAATTTTAAAGGGGTTTACCCTTCCCTTTATATTTATGACATGGCTTTATTCAGCTGGATAGTCAAAATTTTTCTTGGGAGAGGGAGCCCATTTTATGACCACTGTAGGCACAACTATGTTAACAGTTTTTGCATATAAATAAAGTGTAGTATCCTAAGAAACTTATTTTATTGATATTGACTACCCACAGTAGTGAGATAAAGGCTAAAATTACCAGATAAGGACCGGGTGGTTTTGGGAAGCTGCGATGGGATGAAATTTTACACACTGAGACCTACTACTTTGAACCAATCTGAAGTCCATATTGATTTGCATTTGTTCCCATTTGAAGACATTTCAGTGTCCTATCTTAAACGAGTGAATAGTTCTAGCCCAGTTTGATTGACAAGTGTCTACACGCTGTAAGCCACCATTACAAGCTGCATCTATGACAGAGAAGCCAAGACTTCAATGAGTATTAATGAGGATCTGCCCTTTCCCACTAAATCCTCATTCCATGTTAGAATTCAGGTACACTGGTTGCACAGTTGCTAACTTTCACACGGTACATAAGCACCCTGATTTTCACAATAAGCCAGAAATCAAGCTAATCCCATTTCCAAACAAAGCCAAAACAAACCAATCCCTAAGAACTCCAACACCCTATGTGACTAGATCCTGGCAGCGTCCAGTCTGGGACTATGATGGGCCCACTGTGCACCCCTGACTCTCTTCCCGCCGTTCCCCTGCTTGCGCACCCATGCCCCTGCTTGCTGGGAGCTGATTTAAAAAAAAAGAAGCAACAAGCTACAAGCCAAAAACTAGCCAATGAGCAACTCACAAGCCAATTAAGCCAAAACCAAGCCCAATTTCTGCATTTTTTTTCTGCCGGTTTGGCAGGTCTGATTGGTCGTGCAGTTCACAGAAGCTTGTGTGGTTGCTGTTTTGGTTGTAGTGGTAGTACCCGTTCTGTGCATTTAAAAAAGAATTCACTCTCCAAGACAGACAGTTCAGCACATTTGCTTAGCACAATATTAATTAAAATTCAAATAAACCGAACCTCTCAGGAAAATTATGTGAACCCATATTGATTTGAAAAACATACATTCTTGATGCAGACAAAAGCCTGTGGAAGCAGAAAGAAATCACTGTTTGTGAATTGTTGAAAAAGCTTATTCCCTTCCATCCCCCATTTTCTTATTGTATATTTTAAGCAACCTACATTCAATTTTCATAATATTGCTTTTTAAGTTGCTGTACTAAAGAAGTAGAAGATGGCATATTCTTCCCATATTGACTGGGAATTAATTTGGTTCACAGCATTGTATTTATACACACACATAGGCACACACACACAGAGTGAAAAAGCAAAAATTGTTGTTTGGCCCCTCCCATTATCCCTTTGATGACTCAGGCCTGCTTTCAGCTAATTGAAATGGTTGCTATTCATCTTTGAAGCTGTTGAGGGATGCGAGCAAGTACAAACTAACAATGTTAAAACTGTGGGGTTTGCCCATTGTTTGAACATGTGAATCACTTAATAGGAGATGTGCTGCTCCAAGTTTGGGTGAAGAGAGAGAAGGTTTTAGAAAAAAAAGAGAAATGGAAAAATGAGGTGCTCTGCTAGTCTAAAGTGTCCTAGAAACTTGTCAAGGAAATTCTTATGTTCTCTTCTGATTAGGATAGAAAATTGTAAGACCTATTTTTAATTCCCAGTCCATAGCAGCGGAATACCGGGTAGTTATTTCTAGCATCTGTTTGTCGTAAAATAGGGTATACCCTGAAGACACACTCCTCATAAACACCGAATGCCGGAAATACTGTTCATATTAAATTGGACCACATGAATAATACAGAAGTCATGAATTTAAATTATTACTGGTATTTGGAGAAAATGGCCATATTTCAGCCATTAAATAACAACTTTGCTTTATTTCTGGAAACAAAGTTATTAAGTTGTAAATCAGATTGATGCCATGGCTCTGAGGTATTCCTGATTCTCAGGCCATTCAAAGGTATCTCATCAGTACTGTACTGCACTAAATTTGTTTCCTCAAAAGTGTTCAGCTTACTTTTGCATGATACTGAGAAAGCTTTTTCTTCGACACCCCCCGCCCCTTTAAACTTTACATTGTTTTACCTCTGTTTAATGAGGCAGGATTGAATCTGTTGGTAGATGATTTATTATGCACCTGAACCAGATAGGTAAGTAGGTCTTTTCATATCCTACAGTTTTTCAGATCCATAATTTAAAGGTAAGAGCCTGTTGTATATTGAGCAGCAGTGACTTGGGGAGAGTTGGAAAAAATAAGAATTTAAGCAGAGATTCTACATCAGTTGAGCACATCATTGCCTGGTATTCTGCTGGAGGGTTTGTGGCTGGAGTTTGGTGGAAGCACAGAGCAGTGGGAGGATGGTGCAGTGGTTTAGGCAGTAGCCTGGGGCTCCAATTCCCTGCTCCAGCACAGATGTCCTGTGAGACCTTGGACAAGTCACTTAGTCTCTCTGGGCGTCTGTTCCTCATCTGTAAATTAGGGGTAACACACTCCTAGAGATATTGTTGAGGATAAATACATTAAATATTGTAAGCTTCTCTGATACCGTGGTGATGGGGGGCCATATAGGTACCGAAGACAGACAGACAGACAGTAGTCTCCAGCACATAGATATTTGTACCTTAGTAATTTACAGGCACTGGTAGCAATTTTTAGTCTTTCAAAAACACACAAAGGATTTCAAATGGGATTTGTGCTCCTAAATTCCTTAGCTTCTTTTTACTCTCCTTAGAATTTTTATTTCAAAAGCCTTTTACAGACATTATCTAATTAATCCTTATGCGCTTGATCCTGCAAAATTCTGGAATACCTTCAGAGAGGTGCTGAGACCTCTCAACTTCCAGTGAAATTTAACAAGTTGTTATTTATAACAAAATGTATTGGGTGAAATCCTGACCTTGTTGAAATCAATGGCTGAACCAACTTTGACTTCAATAGGCTCATACTGTCCCTTGTTATTTCCACCCTTAAAGCTACAGGGATTTCTCCCACAAAATCATTTTGTATTCTGTTCTGCCAAAGGCCATGGTTGCAATAGCGACTAAGGCCTTGTCTTCGCTGCTAAGAAAAGGTATGTTTTTAACCTCAGGGTAGCTAATGTGCATGAGCTATATCGAGGTAAAAACACGAAGACAAGGCGTGTTAATTTTACCACAAGGAAAATGAGGCATGGTCAGCATTATTCCCTTGCCTGTGGTTCACCTTGCCTAGTTTACTTCATGATAAAATTAAAGTGCCTTGTCTCCGCTGTGTTTTTTACCTCGCTATAGCTCACACACTTTGGTTACCTCCCAGGCAAACCACACCTCTTCTAGCAGTAACATCAAGGCCTGAGAAGATAAAGATTGCAGCAAAAGCATTGTATAAGGCTGCCACCTGGCATTCCTTGAGTACTTCAGAGACGAGGCTTTACATGCTAGCGTGTTGTGCCTTTGGCAGGAGTTGCTGAACACTGCTACTTTCTATAGGTCTTTTCCTGCTGAGTTCAGGAGCCAGTGAGCACTGGGACTTTGTATTGGTCCAGATTATATTACATTGTCCACATGTATACAAGCAGAAAGGAAGAGTTTTTCCCCACTCTGCCTTCCAAATTATTTTTCTCTGATGGAAATATTTGACAATCTGAAACTCTTTTCAGCACTTTATATGTTGACACCGACATTGACTAGTTGTTAATATTTTATTTAAAGTTTTAGCACATTTTCTACAAATCTGCTATTGCATAAACCTGATTTTTTCCACATGTATGTTTAAAAGTAGAAGAAAAATCCACATGAAGAAAGAGTGGGAGCCAGACTACAAAGGGAGGGAGCTGGGCAGGGAGAAAAAATCTTGGAAGCTTATGATTGTTCACTCTGCCAGACAAAGCTGAATATCAGAGTGGGGAAGCCATAATCCTGTGTGTCTCAGAAACCCAATTTACACACAGCGAATTTCTCAGCGTTTTATAGTATTAATAGTTCCAAAACCTCCGCTTTACCCTTAGCTTTCTTGTGCCACTTTTCAATTCAACTTCCCTTCACAAAAATGAACATTTTAATAAGCACATACAATAAAATACCAGTTGCTAATGGTAATCATGCAAAGAAAATAGCAATTTTTATCACAGCTGTTATGAAATGATATTTTTAATTATGCAAAATCTCTAATGCCTTCGTAATTTCAGCCTGTATTTCCATTATTTGTTCATGAAAGCCAGCTCTGTATTAGTAATGTTACTAGGAGACGTTACTAGGCTTTAAACATTTATTGTCATGTTAGCAAAGTGGCTTTTCTTTGTGCTTACATCCTAAAAAGGCTGGCAGAGCACTGGCAATCCATGTACTAATGATTTATCTGGGTTTGTGCCAAGAGAACGGTAATAGCCATGTACAGAATAGAGCACCTGAAACCTAATGACCAAATTATCCCTGGTGTAACTTAGCTAAGTGGAGTTGCACTAAAGAATATTTTTCCCCAGTGTCTACACTGTTGCAACCCATTATGTTTTAAAGGTAATTGCATACGCTTTTGGTTAGGACAGTCAGTCATACCGAGTAACACAGGAGATGTAGCTCTTGGGTTCTGTCTTAATGGGCAAAAAGTGTGTATGTTTCTGTTGTGTTAGCTCAATTGACTTTTCTTAATGGGATTGAAAAGTCCTTCCCGCACTAGACTGGAACCCAGGCTACAACTCGGACAGCTAACACAAGCTTCAAACCCTGCAATAAGTGTTTAAAAGGGCTTTTAATCACATTAAGCTCATTCAAATGAACAAACACAATTTTGAAATGCACCATGTTGCCTGTGAAGATAGGGCTGTGGTGTGCTTATCCTTCCATATGGCCTCTTGAACTCAAGTCAATGTCATACAGAACCACCACTGCAGAGTTTGGTGTTCATTTGTACAATTATTTAACAAAAATCAAAGGGCTCCATTAATAACACCAAAGACTGGTTTTATCAGTTAATCATACAAACCTGGCTTCCCTTTATGATAGTCACACTTATTTGAGGACACAGTTATTTCTGAGATCTCATTTTCACTCTGAACTATTTGTGGGCCCTGTATCTTATATTTGGTAGACTAAGATGTTTAAAAAGTGAGTGCCTAAAGTTAGATGCCTAAGTCCATAACGAGACCCCAGAATAAATGGCCTGATTTCCAAAAGTGCTGAGCACCTACAAGCTCTCATTGACTCCACTGGGATTTACTGGGTGCTCAGCACCTTTGAAAATCAGCACACAAATTTAGATTCCTAAATAAGAATTTTTAAGACCCTAAATGTAGGCACCATTTTTGAAAAATCTTGGCCAAAGGGCCTTTTCTCCTAAAGGGGATCTCAAATCACATGATAAACTATAGATTTAGGGCCAGATTTTCAAAATTGCTCAGCACTGAAAACTTCCCATTTAGGCATCTAAATGAAGTGGTCAGACTTTCAAAAGTGCTTGGAAACCGAACAGCTTCCATTGGTCTCAGTGGGAGCTGCTGGGTGCTCAGCACTTTTCGAAATCAGGGCACAAATATTTACCTTGCTGGAGGCAGCTGATAGAGTCGGGCACAGTTTGTATGTTTGGCACAAGAGGCATTCTGGATTAGTAAGGTGGAATTGCTTCCATCAAGCATCCACAATGCACTGCTCCAGTTGCATTGTTACACCTTTAAGCAGAAGAAATTTGCATGGCCCATCTTCTGCTGGCCAGCTCTTTTAACTGATGGAGCATACGCACACACACCTCGCTATGCCTATGTTCTACCAGATTTCATCCCTGTAGCATGCTCCTTACTGTGCTAAGAATATCGCTGCCAAATCACTTTTAAGCATCATAGCAAGATGTCCTCACCTTGCACACACACGTATGGCAAGATATACACATCCCATCCCACATACACATCATAGGTATGTTACACTAAAGTTAAAGAAGCTGTAGGGGTTGTAACTTTGCAAAATTTGACCCCATGTTTCTTCTCTCTCCTCTCCCTCCCCCCCGCCCCCGCCAGTGCTGAGTGCTACTGTTTAGTACATACTGTATGTTGTTTTTAACCTGGTGTCACATATGTTGTTCCTGGCAGACGGAAGTGTTTTGTAGGAAGGATGGTGTGTGGTATTTTATGCTATCTTATGGATTAAGTCATGCTCGCAGTGGCAATACTTACAAGAGTAAGGATTCACAAGATTTAGCCCACTGTTTGAACCCAACTTTCTAAGCTCCTGTCCTAGGGAAAATATAAATTGCTATTCTACCTCATAGATATATGCCCAGGTGAGCAAAAGACCCAATATAAGTATTGGACATCATATACCCTTTCCCAAGGACAAAATTTTGGGCCAGGATTTTTTAATATCTTTTGAAATCTATCGGGCACTGTGAATAAAATTAGGATTTTTCACATATTAACTTGATTCTAAATTTGTTGACTTCTTTTCTCCCATGCGTCAGACAAATTGTTGTGAAATTAACTTTATCCTCATTCCTGCGAGGTACTCTGAAATTCTGGATGGGTGAAGCTTGTAGAGTTTGATGTTTTACAAAGGTCTTATTCTTTGACAGGTTCACAAAATTAATTTGCGATCACCGATTACTCTTTCAGCTTAAGCCAATTTTTTCTGAAGAAATAACTGAATTTTTTGTTTAAATGTTTTCTAGCTGCTTCTGTGTTTTAGAACTACCAGAATTCCCTCTCCCCTTCCTCCCTTCCCCCCCCCCCCGAAGCTAGTCTGTGTCCTCTATATAAGGTTGTTTTTTTCTACTAGAAGCTGTCTCCCATTTCCCTGCATCTTTCCGCCATAGTCCTGTCTGAATTTGTTTCTCACTCTGTTCTTATTTTTAACCTTATTTTCATTGTATTACTTTCTTTTTTAAGTCTCTAAGTACAAGACAAAGCCATTAATGTTTAAATCTAAGTCAAGGTTCTGAACCCACTATGTTCAAGTGTGTTCCAGATTAGCTAAAGTAAGTTTGCACATTCCTAGTTGACATACAGTTGTCTTTAACGTGCAAACCTGTGGCTAAGGGGATATAGCCTCATTACTGCAACTCAGACATGGCTTGGACTTTAGAATCAAAATAGCTACTGTGACTGTAAAAGGTAAATTGGTCTAGTGAACACTCGCTAGCATTCTTCTGTCTCTCTTTTACCAAAACACTGCCACATCCTCAGCCTTGTGTAAACTGGCATAACTCCATTGGTAGTGGAGCTGACTTGCACCAGCTGAGGATATGACCCACAGACTCTTAAATAGCTTTTGCAAGACTGCTATTTTTCTGCTGAATAGCTGAGAAAGTTTGAAAGTATCTGCCATGCTGGCTTCCACACTTGGAAGAAGAGTTGCATAATGTGTGCACCATACTTTTTTTGTATTATTAGTCTATTCCCCCCTAGAGAATAAATTCCTTGGGCTGATCAGCAGTAGAGGCAGAATTGTTTTCTTTCCCAAAATTTAATCAAAGCGTATGTAATTACATTGGAATCAATAAATGTTTTCTTTAAACAATGACTTTTGCATGACACTTTCCATCTGAAGTAAACTTAATGCTATAAGATTCATTTAGAGCCGGATCCGAAGCTCAGTGTAGTCAACAGGAATCTTTCCATTGACTTCAGTGGATTGTGGAGCAGGCCCAAAGGAAATCCTGCCCAGAGTTACAACCAGCTGGGCTGAGTGCTGGGCACTTCCAAAGGAAAAAATAATTTTCTCCCACGTCATGAAGCTGCCCCAGAGATGCTTCATGACCACAGTAGTAACTTCTGTGGTGGTGGTTCTCTTCTCCATCATCCACAAGGAGGAATGGCTGGTAAATCTGCATGTGTGTAGATTCACTGAGCACATCCATATCATACGTTCAAATCTCACTCAACAGTGGCATGAAAGAAGTCTTCACAGGCTTTGGGCTCTTTGGTTAAAAAGGGTGCACATTCGTCTTATGGGCTCCAGGCATTCTACCCTAGCTCTCTAAAACAAAATTACATTGGTTATCCAGCTAATATAGGTCTCTCTGTAGCCATGGGTCGGCGTTTGCTGCATAGTGCTTTATAATACCAAAGCAATAGCTTCAGCTTTACTGCTGGTTAATACAGTTTTCCATCCCTCCATTTTTTTCCCAATCCCTCTTTCTGTACACTTGGTCTAGCTCACCTCACAGCTCTTGCCTGTCTTCCTTACCTCTTTGCAGGAAACCCCAATTTACTTTTTTCCACCCCCCCCACCCCCGAGAAAACAACACCAGTTGGTGCACGCATCACCCTATTGCAGCTCCTGCCATACTTGTATATTTCCATTTTAGCTCAAATAGCAGCTGAAAACATGTTCTCCATTGAACAGAATATTTTACAATTTTCTTTCTCCCTCTATTACTTTTATACCTGGGAATCCATACACAAACCCAGATGTACGTATATACACAGGTCTAATTTTTACACAGTCACTGTGGGGTGGAGCAGGCTCCAGTGATGAGAAACACTGATAAAAGGCAGGATCTGGCTTTCCAGGAGGAGAGGTCTGGGAGGAGTTAAACTGAGGAGCAGAGAGGGATGAACAGTTAAGCCTAGGAAGGGCAGAAGTGGACTTTTGTTTGTACATTGTTTGTATTTGGTGGGGGAGGAGATTCTAGGGGAGAGCCCTTTAAATCCTGCCCCTGAAAGAAGGATGAACTTGGAGAGGCTGTGAGAGAGGCCAACTGTGACAGACTGTGGTAGGCAGAAGTCCAGAGAGGCAACAGTAAGGAGTCTTACAGAGCAGACTTCATTAATGGTTATAGGGTCTCTGGAC
The DNA here is from genome assembly GCF_965140235.1 of Caretta caretta. Taxonomy (NCBI): domain Eukaryota; kingdom Metazoa; phylum Chordata; order Testudines; family Cheloniidae; genus Caretta; species Caretta caretta. The sequence goes on along the minus strand of NC_134206.1, from coordinate 238,455,242 downwards.
TCAGTGTAGTGGGAGGGTCTCAATTTCCCTATCAGCGATGGGGAAAGATGGTAGGAGGTACCGATGCTTGAGAGCCCTGAGAGAAGGGTGTGAGCATCATGAGGCCCAGAGTCAGGTCCAAAGACCTTTCCTAAAGACATAGGCTTGTTGAACTTTCAATTTACCCTGGAAGAGTGGGACTAAAATGTGACCCAATTGTAGGGCTGAATCAGAAGAAGGGAGACCACCACAGAGTCAGAGCAACCATCAACAGGAGGTGCTAGGGAAGAGACAGCTGCTACACTATGCCCAGCCATGAGGGGGCACATCAGTGGTGAGTCAACCCTTCTAGAAGGAGACTTGCCATACTTCTGAAAGAAACCAGTCTGAGTTCCAAGGCAGTGTTGCTTTTTCAAGGTATGATTTTATTTGCCAGAAGTTTTTATTGCAGGCCTTAGACCTGAACATATTTTTTTCTTTATTTGAGAAATACAGCAACAACAAAAAGTCACTAGGGAGCACAGCATATTTCATTGTACACCAAGCTGAGATGTTAGTTCTCATAAAAACAACAAGTTCTCTAGATGGCTTTACTGTCAGAGGTTTTCACACGTTTGAGAAGTTTTAAGAAGGATGATTAGAAAATGAATAACGAAAGCATTCTTCTTTTATCATTTTAATCGACTCCTCTTGGGTACATCAGTAAGACATTCCAAGGTTCCTCTTTCCCCCACACCCTCAACCTTTCAAATCCATGTGTTCCATACTGACTGGCATAAGTTATGAAGAGTGATACTACAAAGAGACCTAGAAATATATAAAAGTCCCTGTGCCTTCCCTGAATATGTTAAAATAGTCAACAAAAACATGGTAATTTCCACTGTAGTTCATTTGATCTAATATTAAATTAGCTGCTCTTGGGATATCTATATGCAGTCAAAACATATTTGTGTGCTCACATTTTTCTATGGAGCTAATGATGAGTTATGGAATTGAATAATGGGTTTCAAGTAGAGATTGGTCATATCCAGAGTGTTTTACTCAAGCCATCATGTTCTTTGATATTTTTGGACTGATTAGGACCTGGAATGTGTTTTTTGCTTTTTCAGAACAAGAATCACCCTTGGATTCAGTGGTGCATCTATTTTCCCCCAGTAATAGAGAACAAAATAAATCCCACCACTTCCCCATAACTTTGATGGCATGGATAAATTAGAAGCCAAATGCCAAGTTTTCAGTTTTAGAAAACCAAAATACATCCTTCTTGTTCCATCTCCAGTTTTAAGCAGAACAGAAATCCCTTCTTCTTCCACTCCAGTGAATAAGATGAACCTATTCAAAAGAAACATTTAGAAATTATGGATAATGGTCATATGTGTATATTTACCTTTTAATTAAGAATAAAGCTTAGATACTGCAAGCTTTGCATGGTCAGATCCCTGGACCCACACAAAGCCTTGCTAAAGACAATGGGATCTACCCACATGGAACGTGTAAAATCAGAGCCTAAATTTCATATAACAGTTAATCAGGCATATTCTGCTATGGTCCAAAGGAGTTGTTGCCGATGTGTGGGCTAGGGAATAGAATGTATGCTGTGGATCCTTTTTTTTTCCCCCTCCTATTTTTTTAAAAAAAAATCTGATTTTAAAAACAAAACCAAACTCTTGAGTCCATTAACTCCATCCCATGTCATTCTAATAGAAACTGCTTTGGATTAGCTAGCAATTGAGAATCCCATAGGAATGGGTTAGCTCGTATACATGCTACCCAAGATAAAACAAAATTGTCACATATTTTGCTTAAGGTGTGGGAGGAAAAAAATCAAATCAAATAGCATTTTACAAGTGCATGTAATAACTTGAATTTAAAGCAAGTTATGTATTATTCAAGCAATTCTAATCATGGTACAGTAAATTTTTCATGAAGGTTAAGAAAAATCTGACAGAAATATCATTTAAACTGAGTGGTTTTGATGCTGCACTTGAAAGTGGGGATTTAATAGAACTTTTTTTAATATGACGAGCCTCAGATAACATCACATTTGGCAAAGTGCTTTATTGGTTTTTGGATTAGAGTTTTTTCATAGGTTTTTTTCCCCCCTTCAAACTAATAAAATTCATGTAGCTGTCAGCTTGGATTTGATCCCTATTTTGTTTTGCCTCAACAATGTAATCTCAATCAGTTTAACTTATTTTTATGCCCCATTTATAGGGTATAAAGATGACAAATCACTTGTGTCAATGCTGGGATTTTATCAAAAGTCTGAATGAGCATTAGGGCTGGGGATGGTGGGGAAAGTTGAGGGTCAAACCAGGTTAAGAGCAATGAAGTTCTGGGCTGCCACCTCTCATGCCAAATAGTACTTTACTCTGGCAGCATCCCCATTCAAATCAACTGAGCTACTTTCAGAGTAAGTTACTACTTATCCAGAGTAAGAGTGGCAGAATTGGAGAGGGTGAGAAAAAAGGTAGCATGGTGCCCTGGCCTGGGTATCAGGAGACTGGGTTCTATTCCCCACTGTACTGTGAGATGTTTTTCTTATCTTTTCACCTCTCTGTGCCTCTTTCCCTGCTCATGCGTTATCTGTGTTCTCTGTTTATATTGTAAGATCTTCAGAGCAGGATCTGTCTCTTATTATGCATATGTACAGTGCCTACAAGGCCCTGATCTTAGTTGGGACCTCTGGGTGTTACTGTGATACAGATAATAATAATAATTCCTAGTAAGTGGACTCTGGTAGCTGAGAAGGACAAAGCTATTTTCCAAGGGACCCCTAGTTTTTTCTTTTGAATTTTACATCTAATCTTTTCATTCAAAAATCATCCTGGGGCACTAATGGTATGTTTACACTTCACTAAGACACCTGTGGCTAGCTCATGGGGTTCAGGCTCTGGAGCCATAAAATTGCAGCACAGACATCCGGGCTCAGGCTGGAGCCCAATATCTGGGACCCTCCCACCTGAAGGGGTCTCAAAGCCAGGGCTCCAGCCTGAGCCCAAACATCTACGTTGCAATTTTACAGCCCGACAGCTCAAGTCACCTGAGCCCAAGTCACCTGACCAGGGCCAGCCACAGGTGTTTTATTGCAGTGTGGACATACCCTAACTTTCTAGTGATATGGCCAGATCCTTTGTACGTCTGAGATTCCTCTGCAATGTAAGAAGACTTGGGGAAAGAGGGTGAGATTAATTAAGTACAAGAGGCCTTTGGCATTATTTGCTGCTGGGATTGATATTTCTGGAAAAGAAGTTGCAGGCAGTCATTTTGCAACTGCAGTTTCTCAATCCCTAAATTGTGACAAGCAGCCAGGAATGTGTTAGAAGGAGATTCATCCTCTGAAGTTCCACCTCATGCAGCCTTTGAGATGACTAAGGAATTAGAAGGAAGGATTAATGTTAAATTTGAGGCATAAGAACATCTTGTGTCTAAGATGGAGGTTAAGATACCAACCATTGGGGAGGAATTACAAACTGAAAATTGGAATTAAACTGCTCTAAATGTGCAGGTTGAAAGGGCTAAGTATTTGTCTGTAGCTTTGGTAAAAGAGTGATTCTTAACAGAAGACTAGAAGTGACGGCAATTCACATTAAAATGATGAACTTGAGGTTACTTGGCATGAAAGCCAAGGGGTGGATATTATTGAAATGACAGATATAATTTGAAGGTTGCTTGAACTTTAAGTATGATACACTTTAAGTGTGATCTGCTATTGATAATGGAAAAAGAGTTTTACTGTATTCTTAAAAAAATCTTTCTCCCCTAAATGGAATATATATGGCAAAGCCCTTGATGAGGTATTCAGAGCAATTACTGTGTTTTATTTCTTCTGGAGATCGTGCAAAAGTGTTGACATAAATGGGGTATATAAGAAAACGAGGCTTCAACATGAGCAGTGAGTATATATAATCTTAAATCTTTCATCCCAAACTCAGATGAGGAGGCAAAATTTAAATGTTTGAAAAGTATAACCATATCTGACCTTTGCTGAAGAAGCTATTTTCATTGAATCATAGAATAGTAGGGCTGGAAGGAACTTCAAGAGGTCTTCTAGTTCAGTCCCCTGCATTCAAGGAAGGACTAAGTATTATCTAGATCTTCCCTGACAGGTGTTTTTATCTAACCTGTTCTTAAAAATCTCCAATGGTGGCGATTCCACAACCTCGATAAGCAATTTATTCCAGTGCTTAACCACCCTGATAATTAAGTTTTTCCTAATGTCCAACCTAAACCACCCTTGCTGCAATTTAAGCCCATTGCTTCTTGTCCTATCCTCAGAGGTTAACGAGAACAAATTTTCTCTCTTCTCCTCATAACAGCCTTTTATGTACTTGAAAACTGTTATCATGTCCCCTCTTAGTTTTCTCTTCTCCAGATTAAACAAACCCATTTTTTTTTCAATCTTCCCTCATAGGTCATGTTTTATACATCTTTAATCCTTTTTCTTGCTCTTTGGATGATCTCCAATTTGTCCACATCTTTCCTGAAATGTGGCTCCCAGAACTGAAAACAATACTCCAACAGAGGCACAATCAGCGCAGAGTAGAGCGGAAAAAATACTTCTTGTGTCTTGCTTACAACACTCCTTCTAATACATCCGAGAACACTTTGCTTTTTTGCAACAGTATTACACCATTGACTCATATTTACCTTGTGATCCACTATGACCTGCAGATCCCTTTCCGCAGTACTCCTTCCTAGGCAGTCATTACCCATGTTGTATTTGTGCAACTGATTGTTCCTTCTTAAGTGGAGTACTTTCCGTGTGTCCTTATTGAATTTCATCCTATTTACTTCAGACCATTTCTCCAGTTTGTCCAGATCATTTAGAATTTGAATCCTATCCTCCAAAGCACTTGCAACCCCTCCCAGCTTGGTATTGTCCACAAACTTTATAAGTGTACTCTGTATGCCATTATCTAAATTATTGATGAAGATATTGAACAGAACCAGACCCAGGACTGATCTCTATGGGACCCCACTTGATGTGCCCTTCCAGCCTGACTGTGAACCAGTGATAACTACTCTCTGGAAATGTTTCAGAGTAACAGCTGTGTTAGTCTGTATTCGCAAAAAGAAAAGGAGTACTTGTGGCACCTTAGAGACTAACCAATTTATTTGAGCATAAGTGAGCTGTAGCTCACGAAAGCTTATGCTCAAATAAATTGGTTAGTCTCTAAGGTGCCACAAGTACTCCTTTTCTCTCTGGAAATGGTGTACCAACCAGTTATGCACCCACCTTATAGTAGCTCCATCTAGCTTCATCACTGTCTTTCTGGATGGAATTCATTATATATATATATATAATAATAATAATAAAGCCAAAATAATTTATTTTAAAGAAGATAAAATTTAGCCTGGTTCAATAGCCTAAGGAAGAAGTGAATGCACTTCTGATAGAAAAGACAGTAATATTACTTTTTTGGTGCATTTTGAAGAGTGTATTTTAAAAATTGTGAAGATTTGCCCTACTTTACTCTGAATTTATTTTCTGACGTTTTGGGGGGATTATTTCTCAGACTGACTGAATTAGTTATAGCTTTTAGTTACAGGTTTCATAGTGGTAGCCATGTTAGTCTGTATCAGCAAAAACAATGAGGAGTCCTTGTGGCACCTTAGAGACTAACAAATTTATTTGGGCATAAGCTTTCATGGGCTAAAATCCACTTCATCAGATGCATGGAGTGAAAAATACAGTAACCAGTATATATATATATATAACAGCACATGAAAAGATGGGAGTTGCCTTACCAAGTGGGGGGTCAGTGCTAATGAGGCTAATTCAATCAAGGTGGGCGCCGCCCATCCCAACAGTTGACAAGAAGGCGTGAGTATCAACAGAGGGAAAATTACTTTTTGAAGTGATGCAGCCACTCCCAGTCTTTATTCTGGCCTAATTTGATGGTGTCCAGTTTGCAAATTAATTCCAGTTCTGCAGTTTCTCTTTGAAGTCTGTTTTTTTTGTTGAAGAATTGCCACTTTTAACTCTGTTATTGAGTGTCCAGGGAGATTGAAGAATGTTACAATTCTTGTTGTCTGATTTGTGTCCATTTATTCTTTTGCGTAGAGACTGTCTGGTTTGGCCAATGTACATGGCAGAGAGGCATTGCTGGCCTATGATGGCATATATCACATTGGAAGATGTGCAGGTGAACGAGACCCTGATGGTGTGGCTGATGTGGTTAGGTCCTATGATGATGTCCCTTGAACAGATATGCGAACAGAGTTGGCAAAGGGGTTTCTTGCAGGGATAAGTTCCTGGGTTAGTGTTTTTATTGTGTGGTGTGTAGTTGCTGGTGAGTATTTGCTTCAGGTTGGGGGGCTGTCTGTAAGCGAGGACTGGCCTGTCTCCCAAGGTCTTTGAGAGTGAGGGATTGTCCTTCAGGATAGGTTGTAGATCCTTGATGAAGCGCTGGAAAGGTTTTAGTTAGGGGCTATATGTGACGGCTAGTGGCATTCTGTTACTTTCTTTGTTGGGCCTGTCCTGTAGAAGGTGACTTCTGGGTACCCTTCTGGCTCTGTCAATCTGTTTCTTAACTTCAGCAGGTGGATACTGTAGTTGTAAGAACGCTTGATAGAGATCCTGTAGGTGTTTGTCTCTGTCTGAGGGATTGGAGCAAATGTGGTTGTATCTTAGAGCTTGGCTGTAGACAACGGATCGTGTGATGTGGTCTGGATGAAAGCCGGAGACATGTAGGTAAGTATAGCGGTCAGTAGGTTTCTGGTATATGATGGTGTTTATGTGACCACTGCTTATTTGCACTGTAGTGTCCAGGAAGTGGATCTCTTGTGTGGACTGGTCCAGGCTGAGGTTGATGGTGGGGTGGAAATTGTTGAAATCATGGTGGAATTCCTCAAGGGCCTCCTTCCCATGGGTCCAGATGATGAAGATGTCATCAATGTAGCACAAGTAGAGTAGGGGCGTTAGGGGACGAGAGCTGAGGAATCGTTGTTCTAAGACAGCCATAAAAATGTTGGCATACTGTGGGGCCATGCGGGTACCCATAGCAGTGCCATTGACTTGAAGGTATATATTGTCCCCAAATCTGAAATAGTTGTGGGTGAGGACAAAGTCACAAAGCTCAGCTGCCAGGTTTGCCGTGACATTATCGGGGATACTGTTCCTAACTGCTTGTAGTCCATCTTTGTGTGGAATGTTGGTGTAGAGAGCTTCTACATCCATGGCATCATCTGGACCCATGGGCAACTCCCATCTTTTCATGTGCTGTAATATATATACTGTTTACTGTTTTTTTCACTCCATGCATCCGATGAAGTGGGTTTTAGCCCACAAAAGCTTATGCCCAAATAAATTTGTTAGTCTCTAAGGTGCCACAAGGACTCCTTGTTGTTTTAGTTAGACATTCAGATATTGGTATCACATCCTCGTTCTTTAAAACAAACTCCCTTCTAGAAATCCAATGGTGACCTCTTCCTTGATCCCTGTATCTCAGGACTTGACATTAAGCCCTGGATACAGTGCACTATTTCTTTTCTTTGGATTGCTGCAGTTTGAGATATTTTATATGGGCTCTGTTGTTTACTTTATTTTTTTAAAATGTCCAAAATCTATAAAAGTAATGTTAATTAAGTAACATATTAAGGATTTCTTGCTAATATTACTCACTGAATTCATAAAATTTCTATAGAATTCTAAATATTATTGTGCATTTGTACTAAAGTATCATCCAGAAGCCCTAGTCAGGCCCAGGGGTCAATTATGCTAGAAGCTGGACTTACACAACATTAGGGCTCCATTGTGTTAGATTCTATACAAACACGCCATAAAATGACCCTTGCCCCCAAACAGATTACAAGTTAATTAACAGTTTAGTATCCACTTCGCTTAAGTAATGTTTTCATTAAAACCAGCAGCATAGGTGCTTCAACTAGAGGCCCTTGGGGTGCTGCCGCATTGCCTTGCTTGAAGTAGAAATAACTCGAAGACAAGGTTTCCACCTTCAGCACCCCCACTATAAAAATTGTTCCAGCACCACTGACCAGCAGTGTCCAAAATTTAAGCTAGCATGTGAGCTTATATATATTTTTGAGCCATTTCATATTTCATTTCAGTTCACTGAACATATCTACAAAAAGAAAAGGAGGACTTGTAGCACCTTAGAGACTAACAAATTTATTTGAGCATAAGCTTTCGTGAGCTACAGCTCACTTCATCAGATGCATTCAGTGGAAAATACAGTGGGGAGATTTATATACACAGAGAACATGAAACAATGGGTGTTACCATACACACTGTAACGAGAGTGATCAGGTAAGGTGAGCTACTACCAGCAGGAGAGTGGGGGGGGGGGGAGAGGGGAACCTTTTGTAGTGATAATCAAGGTGGGCCATTTCCAGCAGTTGACAAGAACGTCTGAGGAACAGCGGGGTGGGGAGGAAATAAACATGGGGAAATAGTTTTACTTGTGTAATGACCCATCCACTCCCAGTCTTTATTCAAGCCTAAGTTAATTGTATCCAGTTTGCAAATTAATTCCAATTCAGCAGCCTCTCATTGGAGTGTGTTTTTTGAAGTTTTTTTTTTTGAAGAATTGCCACTTTCAGGTCTCTAATCGAGTGACCAGAGAGATTGAAGTGTTCTCTGACTGGTTTTTGAATGTTATAATTCTTGACGTCTGATTTGTGTCCATTTATTCCTTTACGTAGAGACTGTCCAGTTTGGCCAATGTACATGGCAGAGGAGCATTGCTGGCACATGATGGCATAGATCACATTAGTAGATGTGCAGGTGAACGAGCCTCTGATAGTGTGTCTGATGTGATTAGGCCCTATGATGGTGTCTCCTGAATAGATATGTGGACAAGTTGGCAACGGGCTTTGTTGCAAGGTTAGGTTCCTGGGTTAGTGGTTCTGTTATGTGACGTGTGGTTGCTGGTGAGTATTTGCTTCGGGTTCGGGGCTGTCTGTAAGCGAGGACTGGCCTGTCTCCAGAAGTCCATAGAGCAATATTTTTAGATCTCAAGAAAGCTAACAGAAGAAGAATAAAATAGCCAGGAATAATAATAAATTTCAGGGACCACAAGATGACTTGGGATTCATCCCCAAACATTCCTTGTACAGGAGTTAACAATAATATTTTGTATCCATGTACGGGGAGATCTTGGCAAACCAGTAAAGTGTCCGAACCACTACTGCTCATTGCTAAAAGCAGTCAAGCTAGCAGGCTGTAAGTGGGCCTATGCAGCAGCCTTAGCATGATGGAGTCAGGAGGGGAGGGGGTTTGGGTGCCACAGAAAGGGCAGCTTGACCTCACATCCTTCCTGACAAGATCTCTGTTCAGATTGCTGAGATATGCTTTTTAGAAAAACAAGAAGCTTGTCTATATGTGCCCTCAGGAATGTGTCTGTCAGGGCCTCAAGGCATGCAAACGCTGAAAAAACACATCTGGCTAATTGATAATCAGAAGGAAACCTCTTGCATAACCTTTGAAATTGCTTGCTTAACAAGTTTTCTTTGAGTGGAGTGGTGTTGTAATACTAATGAATAAATAAGGGGAAAAAGTTTTGGGTCGTTGGATTCTTCAGGGACTCTCCCTCTGGACACATCTTGTTGTCCCTACGGGTAGACGGAAGATTGGCCTTCGGAAGACTGCTGCTCTGCCTCTTGAGAGCCACACACAACTTTGTTAATTATTGAGTGTTGGGGATGTTTTACTAACCTGTTGTGGACGTGTGTAAGTGCTTGAGACTAAGTAAAGTTTATCTTTAAATGAAAGCACTTTTGTGTTGTCCTGTTTCTGCCAGCCATCTATCGGTCGAACGGCCATGTCTCCCTTGATTTATTTCCTGATACCACCTCACACAGAGTAAAATTACCAAGAGCTTTGGGTTGCAAGAACCCCAGGTAATATCAGGGTGGGGGCGAATCAAACATAACATGTAGGAACAGTAGTGAGACCAACCAATTAAGATGAATTAACCAGAATTAAATTATTGTAGTGTAACACTAACACAAATATTTCAGAAGAGTGCAAATATATAATACTGAGTTTGTTTTTCCATAGGTACTTTTTTAGTATCTTGGGGGCAAGGATGTTTTCAAGCCTTAGTATACTAAGTTGACCTCTGGGACTTGCCACATAGCAACCTCCTGTGTGCTAAGCTGGTGCACTGTAGATTCATACCTTGGTTTGCCATACAGTAATATATCATGTAGACAAGCCCCGAGTCCTCACAGTGATCATAATACTTTTGAAAATGAAGAGCTTGGAGAGCTACAGCTTAAAGTTGCAATGTATATGATATTATTTGAAAACACAGGTACATATAATGCAGTTTGGCCAAATAAATCAACCTTTTTTATTCTAGTAACTAGACTTCTGCAAACTCTTCAACTTAAATTGCAAGAGTATGTTAAATTGCTTGTGCTTTGTGTTTGAATTGTAGATAGGACCAAGCTATAAGGATGGCTGGGAAACAGGGTTTCTGTTTTGTGAAAAAGTTCAAGGTTTCAGCATTTCTTCCAAGGCTTCAATGCTTCTTTCACTGAGATGCAGAACAAAATCAAGGCATTTTTTATTTTTCGATTGAGAGAGTGAGTGAGTGCGCACCAACCACAGGCCCCAGAATAGCCAATAGCTCAGCAGCACACTTCCCTGGTATGTAAGATACCCAGTTAAGTCACTGCTCTGTCTCCCTCTCTGGTTTTCACCAGAAAATCCATCCTGGACCAGAGAACTTCCAGACAAAGAGTCAGTCAAAACCAATAAGTGTCCAACAAAATAACTTGTTTTGATGAATCAGCATTTTCTGAGTGCACCAAAAAAAATAGGGATTTTTGCTGAGAAGTTCCCAGTGAGCTGGATTCAGCCACGACTTGTTCAAATTGTCTTTGTGTCCACAAATAGTCTACGGACTTTCTGGAACATTTTTCCCCCTCCATCTGACAACCCTTAACTTCATCAGACTGCTGTTCATGGTGGTTTAAAGTTTGAGCATGCCAGAAGCTGTTTTCTTTTGTTTTCTCAGAGAGAGAGAGAGAGGGAGAGAGAAGCTTCAGTTTAGTTGTGCACTCCAACCCTACTTGAAAATTCAGGAAAAATAGTTTCTCTTCACTCCTGGGTCAGCTAGACTCTGGTAGGCAGTTATTTGGTACATCATTAACATATGTAGTTCTCATAGTTACTGTAGACTAGCTTGTTTTTGTTTTATATTTTAACTAGAAAATCATATCCTAGTTTTAGAAGAAAAACTATCCCTGAGGTCAGAGCACCCTTATGAGTTAGAAGTAAGGCCTGACCGCTCTCTGCATGTGAGTCTGTGCCAGAAATACAGGGAATGGATCTCCTCGTTTTCGCCCCCCCCACCCCCCTTTTGTGAAATCCTCTGAGATAATGGGAACTGTCTCCCTATTTTAAACTTGGGTTCATATTACAATCCAATTTTAAAAGAAGACATTTGGTTCCCTGAACTTTGAGTTCTGTTATTCCAGCTATCCCCTTTCCAGTTCTGGTAGATGAACATCAGACCCATCTTGGATAGGCAGAATGAAATTTGGCCATGGAGAAACCAGACATGAATCTCTCTAACTTTGATGCCTGTGAACTGGATCCCTTTCACAAATCCATGAATCCATTTTGATCTACCTTGCTGGAGATTGGAAGTATTTTAAATTTCACATGAAAGCTCATTCTTACGAGATTTCTAATTCCATTTTGTACAGTCAAGGAGTTCAGACAGTCAAGTAAGTCATCCAAATGTTTTGGTATGTACCTGAACAGAATCTGTTCTCTGAATCTTTGGAAGGGCCAAAGTGGAAACTTTTTTTAATGAAAAATTTCCCAAACTTCAGCAGTTCAGATTAAATGGAGAATGAATTCAAACTATCCTTCATTATAATTCTTACAAATCAAAAAGCCATCTGAGGAAGCTCTGCAAAATCAACCTCCCACCTCTTTGCTCTGTCTGTAGTAACTATTAATAAGTTTAATAGATTCATAGATACTAAGGTCAGAATGGAACATTATGATCATCTAGTCTGACCTCCTGCACAACGCAGGCCACAGAATCTCACCCACCCACTCCTGCGAAAAACCTCACCTAAAGAAACAGACAGAAAGACATGGAACTTTGAAAGGAATTTGTTTTAAAAATAGCAAGCTAAAATCATGCTTTTGAAAGTTTTAGTGCAATAGTTCATGTAAAGTAATACGAAGGACACCAAAATGTTACAGTAACATCTAGGCAACGTGGTTTGGTGTCTGGGGCACCCATTTGGAGAAATGGGTACTATTCCTGGCTCTGCCAGTGATCTGCTGGGTAACCATAGGTACATCACTTACCCTCTCCATGCCTCAGTTTCTCATCTGTAGAACGGGCATAATGATACTGACCTCCTTTGTAAAGCACTTTGAGATCTAGTGATGGAAAGTGCTGTTTAAGAGCTCTAGGTAGTAGTATTATTTGGGATCATGGGAAAAGAAAGCAACTTTGAAGCAGATTAAAAGACTGGGTAGTAATTTGTAATCAATAACCAGATTGCATTTTGCAGTGCTTCACCTTCAGAGTCTCCCTCAGTGCTCTTGTTAAAGATGGCATTCTCTTCCTAGAAGCTTACTCAGCAAAGTAGCATAATTTTTTGTCTCCAAAGATGCGAGGCTACTTTTACGTACATATAGCAAAGCAGTGTGGTGTTGTCTGGTGCTTAGGCAGGGGTCTGGATCTGAGGATTCCTAGGTTCTCTTCCGGCATTGCTGCTGCTCTCCTATGTCTCCTTGGACTTATCTAGGAACTGTGAATATTTGCTTACCTCACTGGGTGTAGTGTGTGGTTAAACTAATAATTGTATAGTGCTTTGGATAGTGCTTATCTACTTCTTTTTTTTTATGAAAGATGCTGAGAAGTGTAAAGTGTTATTGTTAAGTGTCCTCATCCTAAATTTTTGTTTAAAAACTACCCTTGAGTTACCAGACTGGTCCTGAAAGAGAAAAAAAGAAGGGAAGGGGGATGCGGGGTTGGTTGTTTTGTTCTGGGGTGTTTTTGTCTTCAGACATGAGCCGCTCTTACCTAAAACCCCTGGTTTTAAAATGCACTCATGGTCTTGGAAATCTGTAGGAATTAAAAACAGAGGGGATCTGAGCCACTAAGTTTGGGTCCGGATCCAAAAGTCAACAAAGTTCAAAGACCTTAGATCCAATATTAGGATTTTGGGCCCATCTCTACCTAAAATAAAAATAATAATTTCTTCTCCTGGATGGGTGACCATTTCTTTAAATAGAGAAGGGGTCACCTTAAATGAATGCTTTTATGAATAAAACTATTAAACTGAGTCATTTACTATAGGCATACAAGTTATTGGCCCATTTCATGATTGGACTGGATTTTCTAGTTGGTCCTTTTGTCTCTCGAGGAATATGTTGCTTTTATTTAAAACTTTTACCAGAGCACAGCTCTGCAAAATATATACGGAGTGTCTTAAACCCTCACATCTCTGTTTGTTTTAATTGTTTTTCAGTAGGAATGGACTAACTGGCTTAAAGAATAACAGCCACCCTCCACTATCCTGCCATTAGCATTCATCCAAAACTTTGAAAGAACATTTTTTGAGGTTCAAAGAAGTTCAGGGCTCTTTACATTTGTACATGTAGCTATATTTCCTGATTCCAGCAGGAGAAGGGAAGTGCTAAAGTACTGCAAGAATGACTAGTCTCATTACAGAAAATGTGGAAAATGGCAGAAGCACGAAATGACTTTTTTGTTTCAGTTTTCACCAAAAAGTTTAGTAGTGACTGGGCGTCTAACTTAATGAATGCCAGTGAAAATGAGTTAGAATCAGTGGCTAAAAATAATGAAAGAACAAGTTAAATATGAGTCAATGCTGTAACATTGTTGCAAAAAAAGCAATCGTTCTGGAATGTATTAGCAGGAGTGTTGTAAGCAAGACACAAGAAGTAATTCTGCTCAAATTCATGCTGATTGGACCTCAACTGGAGTATTGTGTCCAGTTCTGGGTGCCACATTTCAGGAAGAATGGGGGCCCTGGTATTTATGTATATTTTTTAGAAAGCTGATCTCTCTTTAATGACTTTGACTCTTATGCATGTTACTGAGGGTAGTATGAGCTCTTTTACACTTGGTCCCCAATCCAGCAGTCCATCACTCTTCATCAAAATACTTAAGCATATACTCAGCTTTAGGAATATGCTTAAGCATTGTTGACATCAGAAGTAATAACAGGGATGTACTTAAACATGTACTTTGTTGAACGGGGCCTGAGTTCTGTTCTACTTCTATTTCACTTGGTTTATTGAGATATTTTTTTTTAAATTTCTTGTCAGTTTCTTGTGACAGTTGAAAGGGGTAAATGGGAAACAAAGTACAGTATAATTAAAAGCATTAAGGTGCTCTTTATTATAGTTGATTTGAGTTTGTATTTCAAGTTAGGAACTGATATAAAGATTATATTCAGGCCTAATAAACTTAGCCCCTGATCCTGCAAACACTGAAACATATGTGTAATTTTACTAATGTGAGTATTCCCACTGAAGTCAATGAGACTACCCATGCAAGTAGAGGTTTCAGAGTAGCAGCTGTTGCTCACAAAAGCTTATGCTCAAATAAATTTGATAGTCTCTAAGGCATGCAAGTAGAGTTTTACTTGAGCTTAAATGTTAGCAAAAAGAGGCCCTTATGATTTGTCTTTTTATTTGCATTTTATAATTCAACTAGTCTTTATGCATTCTAACTGCTGCTCCCTAGTACTGGTCAGTGAAGACAAGTGAGATTTTGTGTACACAAAGCAATAATAATGAATAATAATACAGTATTCTGCACTTATATAACACTTTTCTTGTGTAGTGTTCAGTGTTTAACAAAACTGGTGGGTAAACCTTATTAACATTTCACGAGTTGGGTTCCTTAGTCTCAGAGATATTGAAATGACTTGCTCAAAGCCACACAAATCAATGGCAGAGTTGAGAATAAAATTAGTTTATTCTGGTCCCTCGATCCATGCTCAGTCCACTAGACTAGAGCTGTTGATATAGGTGCACCAAGAGCCTGTTTACTGCAGCAGGTTAGATCCTTGCAGTGTTGGTTTCAAAACAGTTTGAGCTGAGGAGCTGCTGCAACTCTTTTCTGTTCATCTCAGCACAGTCCATGGCGTGATGCTTGGTGTGCGTCACCGAAAGTCTGTGAGCAGTCCTGTTTTGTAAAGTTTGAATTTAAAATCGACTCGTCCTTGAGTTGTATTCCCTCCTTCTCCGTGGGTGACAAGTTAGATGACTGGCTTTTCAGTAACTGGTATATTGGGTTTCCTGTTTGGCAGGACTTTTTGTCTGCTGCTTTTCTGATTCACCAGTCTTTTGCCACTAGAAAAATATCCTATCTTTGTTCTGGTCAGGTTTTAGCAAACAGCAATTCTGGCATGTGGAAGTTAATTGGACAAATCCTGAACCTTGCACAAAACCCGAGAAAATGGGCTTTGCCCATATGTGTTTTCTGTGGGGACAGTGGAGCACAAGCAGCTTTAGTAACAGCATCCGTGCCTTCTCCTAGTGACAGCCCCTCAGTATCTGGCTTACATAATCCCCTACTGGTCGTGTCTCCAGTATTGCACATCCCTGTCATTTCTCTTCTGCATCCCCCTGTGCAGTGGCAGAGCTAAAGTTGCAAAGCTTCTTTGCAGCTTCCTTGTGGTTGAGGAGCCTCATGCAGCAAACCCATGCCTTTGAGACCTTCCATTACCTCCTACGCTCTCCAGGATTTGGCCCAATGACTGAGCCAGTCTCTTTCAGAACTGAAATATTGGTTTCAGATCAGAGCATCGTCCTTACTTTGTAAACATAAAAGAGATGTTGTTTAGATATTAAACATTGAAGTCTATAGGGTGGTTAAATTGGTATTAAAACAGCATATAAACTAGTTTATTAAAAGTCTCTTACAGTGGATTCCCCCAACTGCCAGTGTCATGAGTCAGCAAGATGGCTGTCACCATCAGGACTCAGGAGACTGAGGGTTAGCAATTATAATGAATAAAAAATGTACAATAGTCATGTTAACACACACACCACTAATTCTCACAGTGATTAATTAACACTGTAAATCCAGTGATCTTTCCCCTCTTCACAGCAAAGATGTAAGAACAAAGTTTTGAAATGAGGACCCTGCTGACTAACACTTTATTGCTTTTCCAAAACAGCCTTCTGAACATTTAATATAATAGAATACAATATGATAAACCTTGCAATTAAAACTAGATTGTGGGACTAATTGAATGAACTATACTTTATGATGCACTCTCCTCCTTGCTTTTGAATTGTGCTTGCTTTATTTACTCACTAACTCACACTATTAAATAACAGGTTTCAGAGGAACAGCCGTGTTAGTCTGTATTCGCAAAAAGAAAAGGAGTACTTGTGGCACCTTAGAGACTAACCAATTTATTTGAGCATGAGCTTTCGTGAGCTACAGCTCACTTCATCAGATGTATACCGTGGAAACTGCAGCAGACTTTATATACACACAGAGAATATGAAACAATACCTCCTCCCACCCCACTGTCCTGCTGGTAATAGCTTATCTAAAGTGATCAACAGGTGGGCCATTTCCAGCACAAATCTAGGTTTTCTCACCCTCCACCCCCCCACACAAATTCACTCTCCTGCTGGTGCTAGTCCATCCAAAGTGACAACTCTTTACATAATCAAGTCGGGCTATTTCCTGCATAGATCCAGGTTTTCTCACATCCCCCCCACCCCCATACACACACAAACTCACTCTCCTGCTGGTAATAGCTCATCTAAACTGACCACTCTCCAAGTTTAAATCCAAGTTAAACCAGAATATCTGGGGGGGGGGGTAGGAAAAAACAAGAGGAAACAGGCTACCTTGCATAATGACTTAGCCACTCCCAGTCTCTATTTAAGCCTAAATTAATACTATTAATTTCCACGGTATACATCTGATGAAGTGAGCTGTAGCTCACGAAAGCTCATGCTCAATAAATTGGTTAGTCTCTAAGGTGCCACAAGTACTCCTTTTCTTTTTACTATTAAATAACTTGTAATGGATCTCTAGTCATTAGTGTAAAGTGCTTGGCTGGAGACACTGAAGAAAAGATTTTCAAAAGAGTCCTGGGCCAGATTTTCAAGTGATCAGCAGCCACCATTGCAACCGTATTTTCAAAAGGGTCCCATTTTAGGCACCTAAATGAGGGCCACATTTTAAAAAGAGCTTAATACCCCTATAGTGTCATCATCACACTTCTGGCCTGGCTGGTTAATGTAGCGCTTAAATAGGAGCTGAGCTGTTTTGAAAACCTGGCCCTGACTATCCAGAGCTGCACTTGGATTAGTTGATCTGGCCTTTCTGGTTGCATCAATTATGTTCAGTTCTAAGAGTGCGCAGCTGGGTCCTCATAATTGAAAAATAGTTTTAAAAACTCCCTTCTGCCAGTTGTAAAGTGTGGATGTGATAGGTAATAAGGGAGGAAAAATAATAAAGGGAGCCTTGAGGAGGGAAAGGGGGCATTCTGAGACAAAGTAGACTGGTTCAGGAGAAGGCAGTGACAGTTGTAAACTCCTGACCACAAGTGCCAGGCTATTTATTTTTTACAAGCCACAGCCTTTTTACCAACAAGCTTATTCAGTATACGTTCTTATTAGACCTGGTGAGAAAATGAAATTTCTGTTCCATGGTAAATTCCAACATTTCTGATTTTGTTTTGTTCTCAGTCCGAACCAAAAAGCTAAAATTTAGAAACTTTCCATGGAATGAAAATTCAAAAAAGTTTCTGTCTAACACCATCAAAACATTTTGGTTTCATGATGTCAAATAATTCTGTTTCAATATGATAAAAATGTTTTCCTGTTTTAATATATTAAATAAAACATATTGACTATATTATAAAAATCTAAATAACATGAATCAAAATGAGAAAATCATATAAGATATTTTACTGAAATGAGAAATTCAAAATGATTTTTTTTGACTTCCCCCAGAGAAAATTTTATCAAAATAGACAGCTCTAATTCTTACCCATCATCGTGATATCTGGGCACCTATCCCATTATAGGGTGTGCATGAGTAGACTACTGGTGCTCCTCTTGCGTGGCTGAAGAAATGAGGTCCAGCGTTCTCAAGTTTTGCATCAGTAGGCTACTGCTGTGCCCCTTGTTAAAGTTTTATTGCTATATTAGCATGATTCTACTATGTTTTTATAGGCAGTTCAAAGTTTAGACAAATTGGTAGGAGTATTTTGCAGAATGTAAATTTTCAGATTAGTGCATTGAGCAAACTCATCTTCTTTTGAATAAAATTGTAACTAGATTACAGAGATGGGTCCAGACCAAAACCTCATCAAATGAAATATCCCTGCACCATGGATGGGAGAAGTTGGGGATCCAAACCCATATCAATCTATAAATTATGTGGATGAAGCCTATTTACTAAGCTGAACCAAACAAAATTTAGAGTGTGAACCAACATCCTGGATCCATATATCATTTGAGTCCACTCCAGCTTTACAGCTGTAGTAATCTTTGTGTTCCCTGTGCAATAATTTAAAACCTCACAAACTGAATAAACAATTTAAATAAGGCCAACTCAAAATCAACACTACCTAGGATGAAATTAACAGGGCCATCTATGTACGTGCTTTAAGGCATAAAACGTTCACAATCTTTGGACAATGAGAAATTCCTCTCTGCCTGTATTGCACAGTGTTTGCATGATGAGTGAATTGACAATCTTTGGAAGCATCCAGCATTGGCCAATACTAGAAACAAAGTACCAAACTATATGGACCATTGCCTTGTTTCTTTGTGTCAATTCTTACTTTGTGTCTACAACCATTTCATATCAGTAGCTGTGTTGTTTTCACTATATTATTGACTGTCACAGGGTAGCTGGCCCTTCCAAAGGGAGAGAGGTCTCAGCCCACCTGTGACACAGCTGATTTGTCTCCCTAGGTGGAGAGAATGAATCAAGTCAAAAGACAGGTGGTCATATGACCAAACAAGGTATCTGAGGTAGAAGAACGGAGGCCTGTGGACAGCCAAAGAGGGAACTGCAGAGAGAGGCAGAGAGTCTTCTGCAGTGGTCCCTGAAGAAGGCAGTTGGGTCTTGGTTTAGAAAGACTCAGCTGGAAGTTTTGTTTTCCTTTTGTGGAGAAGACAAAGAAGGAACGCCAGCTCATGTTTCTTATCCCAAGGTTTAGAGAACAGAGAAAGACACCCTACTCACAGAGGAAGGTCTGTATCCCATTTAAGGCTAAGGTGGAGACCTTTTTGAGTAAGTATAACCAGACCCCAAGAAGGGCTGTCATTGGACTTTGGAAAGCTTCTTTTTGAATTATTCAAGAACCAAGAGGGGAAACTAAGGCAGGGTGCTGCATGTAAGATGTGGCTGACCCTGTTACATTGACCTTCTTTCTGATTGGTTAAACATAGGTGCCAGCCATAGTTGTCCTTATAAAGCAAAGCGAAGGTATGAAACAAAAAAGGGTTAAAGGGATAAAAATGCTATGATGCAATCAAAGAGGTAAAGTAAGGTCATCATGAATATTAGAACAATGAGGCAGAAGAGGAAAATTCAGCTAGCCCGGAGAGAGCCTAAAGGCATTGCAAGTCAATTTGTAACGGTTATTCAGAGCACAAACTAGTCTTCAGATTTTTAATTTTCTGGAAATCTGATCCACTAAATACAGGTCCCAAGCCACCATGTAATTGGGAATAAAAGTATCCCCAGAAGTGGAGTAGTCTTTTTCTATTCTGTTACACTGCTCTATCTCCTTTACTTTGCTTAGTCTCTTTCGTATTCCATTTCCATTATGTATAGTTTGCTCTTTGCTATTTTTGTATGTTTTTCTGCTTCTGTGGCATCTTTCTCTCCTCTTTTTTATTCTTTTTTTCTTCCACTATGTCTCTCCCAAGGTTGTCATCTTCTTACTCTCTTTCTTTCTCTGTTCCTCACTTCCTACTTTACTTATTTTCTGTTTTTTCCACTTCTTGTTTCTTTTTCCTTCATCTCTGACTCTCACCCATCCACACTCTGAGTCACATTTCTTCTCTACTGCCTTTTCTCTTTCCTCTTCCTAGTCTCCTTTTTCTCTTACAACTATGGTAGAAATATTTTGAAAGATCAGCTGTTTCTTAATGTATTTTTAGTAGTAAAGAGATCAAACTACAACATTCAGACTAGTAAAATAAAGTTCTTGGATGGAATTAGACAAATTTTCCAAATGATTCTCCTCTTTGAGTCTGGGACATAAGATATTAAAAATCTTCTAACGCTATCTTGAAAAATGCCTTTCTGGTTGTCATATCAATCTTCATAAGAAAATAAGACCACAATGTCAGTGCCCAAGTCTGCTTTTAAGGATAATATGTTTTGGCAATTTTACTCAAATTATACCAGATTACGATTATTTATTTCTTTTACGGTAGTAGTCAGAGTTCCCCAAAGAGATTGAGAATTTATTGTACTATGCACTTGTAAAACCAAGTAAAAGAACACTCTGCCCCCAAAGAATTTACAATATAAATAGACAAGACAAAGGGAAGGGAAGGGAAACAGAAGCACAGAGATGGGAAATGGCTTGTCTAAAGTCACACAGCAGGTCAGTAGCAAAGCAGGGAAGAGAACTTGGGTCTTTGGACTCTGAGTCCAGTGCCCATTGGACTATTCTCCCGCTCTATGAGATGAAACCACCTCTCTTCATATTTAATCCTCTTTCCTCCCCCACTTTGTGCTACTCTCATGCAGTCTTGATCCTCCACTGTTAAAAACAGCACATATAGAATATCACAAAAAGCAATTGCCAGGGATTAGAAAACTACTGTCTTGAGTAGCTTCACGTGCCTACAAACTCAAAAGGGATACAAAACAGCTTTAGTTTTTACAGAAAGCTTAATCTTTTCTATCAAGAAGAGATTTTAATAAAGAAGATAGCATTGCTTGAGGGCTAGCCCCTTCAAAGACATAATATCCTTAAATAACATTGTTTCAGAAATATTCTCAGCTATTTCAATCTTGTGATGGAATATCCCACTTTTGATTGGAGCTCCAGCTAAAGCTTTACTACCAAGCTCAGCCAGAACAGTGACTAATTTGTCCATTAGAGGGTTACAGTCTGTGTCATATTTTTCTGCATCCATCTCCCATGTAGGCCTTTGGGGTGAAGTCCTGGCCCCGCCGAAATCAATGACAAAAAGCCCCCATTCACCCTTAATGTCTGAGAGTCAGTTTTAAGTTCTAAATTCTTCGTATTCTGGAAAATTGAGTTCACATGAATAGCATCTACTACAGACTAGGCCCAAGAAACAGCTCCAGGAGCTGTTACACAGTGAGTTTTTGTCTTTTGGCAAGTGGGAAAGCAAGGGCTGTTTAACACCCCTACTCCTCCCCAACTGTGGAAAGAATATTATCCTCTTAATTTCTACAGGTCACTTCCATAAGTGACTCCTGTTTTGAGCATCACCAGTCTTTCAACAAGAAGTGATTAGAGGTAAGTCATTTCTTCAGTGCTCCTGCCTCCCACAAATATTTCAGTGACTTATTGTTGAGCTTTCCCAGTGAGTGTTAGGTAGAGACAGAAAGAAATTGAGTGGAGTTTGGTAAATCAAAAGAGACAAAGCCCAATAAAAAGAATAACCAGCTCAAGTAAAGAGACCAATGAAGCAAAGCCCTAGAATGAAGGACAATTTCAAGACCAACAATTTTTTGAACAACTGGCTACTGGTGTAGGCTTCTTATCGATATGGTGACTTGAGCTTTTCTGCTTTCAATTAGGCAAGGCACTGCCTAGGATTCCAACTTTGTTTAGTGTGTGTGTTTTATATTTATATAAAAATTGGTGCATGTTGAGTTTTATCTGGGTGTAATCCGCTCAGTTAGAGGACTGGAGAAAAACAAGTGGTGTGTTTAACAGAAAACAAGCAGAGATTGACAAAACCCTCAGAAACTCAGCTGAACTGCCCCCTTCAGGATATATATAATGGCTCACATACCAGTCCCTAGCTCAGGGAGCTCTTTGGGCATCCCTATGCCCCAGCTATCTCTTGCTGCTGTAATGGCCTATTGGCTACTGTGTCTTGTAACTGGGATCCAGGCTAGTACAGATCATCCTTGACGATCTGGGGGCTAGAAAAGTACCATAAAGAAACATTCAGCCCTCCACATCCCCATGTCATGCCAAGCACAACTCAGTCAGCCAGAGGATCTAAACCTTCTGTACATAAATAAAAATGTGGAGTAGTAAATTTTACACTTCAGTATTACTGTGATCTGAATCTTCCAGTCTAACTTCTATTGAATAGCTATTTTTATACTGAATAGTTTCACAGAGACTGTTTTTAACGTAGTTAATTTCTTATGAAAAGTCCTCATCTGACAGCCCTAAAGAAGGGCCCAAACCAAACCCCCTAAATACCCTGAAGTTTGAATACTCCTAGTCATTGTAGAAGTACAAATCTTGGTCTGGGTTTGGCATTTCAGGGGGCCTATCTCTTCTGGACACTCAAGTGCTTTGTCTACAAAACAAGGACAGCATGGGCAGATGCAATGCAAGTTTCCCCTATACCTCCCTTGCAATTTGCTTCAACCTTCTTCTGGAAAGACCATGTGACATTTTCAGCAGTTCCTAAGTGACTCTACAAGCTCAAGTCATGGAAAGTCAATGAGAGTTGTGCTCCTAAGTCATGCAGATGCTTTTGAAAATCCCAACCCCTACCTCAGGGAGGATAGTTCAGTCTCTATGCCTGTTCAGATCTTAACCTCACAACTAATATCCCTTGAGAAGAGACATGCCTCTCGGTTTGCTAGGGTTGCACAGCTGAGGCTGCAAAATACATCTGCAATTTCAGTTTATGGCTTTGTGACAGTTTAACCCTACACCCTAGTCTTGAGTTTGGTGTATGTGTTTGCTAGTGCTATGCTTAGGAGTAGCCACTGAACATACACTGGAAAACACTGCAGAAACAACTGTTACTGTATTCCGTTTTTGTTGACTCCAATGAGATCTACACATGCTAATCTTTTCTTGCCATCTCCAACTACACCATCTCACATCCACCACAGATGTGCTGCATGACCAGTTGAAATGCATGCTATTCTACCAAACTATATCCAAAGTAGGAAGCTATGTGTTAGTCCATATTAGGGGCTCTGGTCAAAGAGATGAGAAAAAACCCACTGTCAGCCTGCTGAAAGAGTATCAGGATTTTTTTTTTGTGCAGTTTGGAGTGGATATGGAGGTAATAGGGGGCTTGTGTGAAAGAAGGGAGGGAGGAAATGGAAGCTAATTTTTGTGGTTCTTGTCCCTCAATTAAAAATAGTCAGGAGGAGAATTCTCCTCATGAGAGTTCCAAGGGTTAAAGGAATTGCATTGTGCATAGTACTTGTGGTTGTCTCAGTTTAAATGTTAAAGGACAGGTAACAGGAGAGAGACTTGTATGCTTGCCTTATATATTGGAGAAATTGTTCATTCATGTGAAATGTTGACCTCTGTCATCCTGCCAAGCTGACTGAGCCCAAGGGTGAACTACTGCTCAAGCGTTGGTTGCAAAAGTTAATGCTGCCAGGGGAGTACTTTAAAAGGACGCTGTCAAGGTTGGTGTACCCAAAATCTGACCTACCATTTTTTTTCCATCCCCTTACATCTATTTGAAAAGTTCATGTCATTCTTTTCTGAGTCCCTTTTTCTCTAAAAGAAAATGTTTCAATTGCTATCTGATAAGAGGCTAGGAGGAGAGTCTATGAGAATCTAGTATTCAGAGCATGGAAATACAGATGCTATGAAGGGGGAAATTCTGGAATGGTACTTAAAGGAGGTGGATACATTCTGTTTGTTAGTTAATTATTAAAAATAGTTTCATTTCAATTTTAATCTACCATCTATTGGAGCCCACAACTAACTTCCAAAAGAGGTGGTGAAATCACTTATTTTATTTTAATAGCATCATAGCTGTGCATGGTGGGTCTTAGACAGAAATACAAGTATTGGCCTTACTCTCAACAGATCCCTCCCTCTACACTGCAACTTGGCTTGATGACCTCTTATTATAAATTGTTTATTATATTACTATTATTTCTGTACTATTTTGGTACCCAACGATCTCAGTCAGGATCAGAGCCTTGCCATGCTTGGTGCTGTACAAACACACAAGTAGACACAGTCTCTGACCCAAAGAATTTGCAATCCGATTGGAATCTAAATGTGACAGGTAAATGTAATTGGTGAAAGAAGGGGTGGGAGGAAAAGAGTAAAGGAAATAAGATCATATGGTTAGAGAGTTAACTATTGTTTAAGTTGATGATTTCCATTGGCTCCAATCAAAATCTGAAAATGAAAGCCCTGAACTTTCTGAGGATTGCATATCAATGTGTAGAACCCTGCAAAAAACTCAGAGGGGTCCCAGAGAAAGTGTTCTGGGATCACGTGGTAGCCTAATGGACACGCTCACAAGGGCCAGATTAAAGTTGCATGGTCAATCTTAACTTTGGCATTTCCAGTTTTTCATACCCTGCATCATCTTTCATGTGGAACTAAGGCACCACAGAGACTTTTAAATCTCCAAAACTAGAGCAAGGACCACAGAGGAGAGCTTTGGAGTAGACAAAGAAAAGGGTAGGGGAAGGATGATTCTTTACCACTCCAGCATATAGTCTGGCTCCTCAGGCTGTGTGCTGGGACTGGGATTGTGAATTAATGTCCTTGAGAGAGGCATCACATTCTAGTAGAGAGCATACTAATGACGTTGCTTGTTAAAAATTATACCCTTAAAAAACAAAAACATTAACAATCTTTTTAGTCTACCTTACAGTTCTCTACCTAGCAATGCTGCTTCATATTCAGCAAAAGAGAATGAGAAATCAAAGCATCACCAAAGAAGTTGTTCTAGTTAACAGACACTCTGCCTGCTGCCAACAAGGATTTAGTGTTTATCTCTATTACAACCGTCTGAAGCTAATTGTATAGTTGTGGTAATAGTGCCCTCCAGAGGAATTTTGAAGGAATTAGTTTGAGTAGCTAACACAAAAGATGGTATAAGTGTTGATGCGAAAACAAAATGGAATACAGTATAAAAGAAAAAATAGTTGACCCTTTGAAAAAAAATGTGCTGTCTCAAAGACTTACAAATCCAACTGTATCCGAGAACCTAGTTATAATAGGTTGCCCCATAACAAGGTTATGAACATGAGGTCTGCATAACTCCAACTGAAATTAAAAATTAGAGTACCACAGTGGAGAATCAAGCCATTGATTCTACTTTGTAGTGAGACTGGATTTAACCATGTTTTGTACCAGGCTGCAGTCTCTGTCTAGGCTGTCTTGACTTACAGGCATGGTTATGCTTGTGAACTTAACCCCTGTCTACAAATGTGAAGAGCAGTAAATGCAAATGTTCACAAAAAATGAAGCTTATTTTGGTGCCAAAGATAAAACCACACTTACTATTTCACTTATGGTATCTCCATATTGTGGTTGCAAATTATTAAACCTTTCGATTTGTTACATGTTTGTAACGACTGTTAGTGCCACTTTAAGATTTTTCATTTGTTAATGAAATCCTATATATTGACACTGGGGCCATGCACATAAGCCATATCATTATCAGCTAGCAAAACAATATCTGTATCTCATGTCATCTGAAGTTTGCTGCTGCCTTTGCTTCCAAAGAAAGTGATGGTTTGATGTAATGCACTGTGACACTCGCCCTGGAAGGGCACATGTTATTGCAGCACACGTGGCGTCTTATTTTAGATCATATAGGAGATGCACTCAGTGCTTCAATACGATAAGAGGCTTCAAAGCCAGAGTTTCAAACAAACTGTACAATTTCCTTGCTTTGGAGCCTCGGGATGGCTGAATTGGTTTGGTTAAAATTTAGACTCCATCTAAAACTTCACCAAAAATGCAAATCAAATCCAAATTGCATGAGATCATGCGGAACTCTGTATTCATTTATTAGGGGATTGGAGCAAGAAGGATGTGACATTCACAGTGGGTTTCTCTGTAACAGGAGCATAACCCTCAGTCTAAAATTTCTGCAAAGTCCATGTTTCTCAATCTGTGTGCAGCTCTTCTCTGGCAGAGCGGCCCAGGTGAGAAGAGAATAAAACTGGGGACAGGGAAACTACCAAAGTCTACATTTTACTAGTCTCCCACTTTCTCCTGCAGCTGTGGGTAAAGCAGTAGGCAGGTCTTTGAACCCCTCCTGTCTTCCCATCCTGCCTTTGAGGCAACCCTTAATACAGCCATCCATAGGAACAGCTGATTGGTACAGGAGTGTAAGTTCAGCCACTCATCTTTGCTCCTGTAGTCCATTGGGCACACAAACAAGAGCAGCATTAATGTATGCCCATATTCTGGTGAGCATAAGCCTTAATATAGCTCCCACTCACATCATTCCTGCCTAGCATAGGAGTAATCTGTGCAGGTGCCCCTGCGGCGGTAGGTAATGTCTGCCCATAAAAATGTAGGCCATTTCCCCTGACTGCTAAATCCCATCACATAATACCCTTCCACAACTTAGAGCCTGTGAAGTAGCCCTTCAGTAAGATTTTGGGGATGCAGAAATTGGGGGTCAATAGCTCCTTCCTGTTGGATGTCATTGTTAGGGGGCTTATTCCTTCACCCACTTACTTCCCTGGTCCTTCTCGCATGAACAGAGAGCAGCAATACCCGAAGTCCAAAGGTGCAAACAATTCGATGTTTATTGGGGTGAACTTCCAGCAAGCATGATTCCAGTTTCCTTCCTTAGTATCCTCCTTCCCAGCTCTGACACCACAGAGCCTTACACCTGTGTCCCTGATCCCATTCCTACCCTTAGCCAAACATGATTCCATCTTCCTTACTCCCATTCCCTGTTCCCATTTCCCCCTTTAGCAAAACATGATTCCAATTTTCTTACCCCCATTCCCTGTTCCCATCTCCCCCTTTAGCAAAACATGATTCCAATTTTCTTACCCCCATTCCCTGTTCCCATCTCACACACCCACATGCCCACCCCCACCCACACCCTTCCACATTGACTACAGATTATATAGTAAAACTTGAGTTCAGTTTAGCTATACCTTAACCAATCATTTTCCTGAAATTTAACTAACCAATCCTAACATATTGTAACATGATTATGTAACCAATTATATCCCACCACCTTAATTAGTTTACACCCAGCAAAATTAATTATACAGCAGACAGAAACAATCACAGAACCAGACAGAGATTATACAGACAAACAATAGCAAAGTGGGAACTACAATGACAAGACAACACAGAAGTGAGGATTTCACATCCCAGCTATTGATAAGTGAGTTCTTGCCAGACAGGATGCTATCAAACTAAGTTTCCTTTTACATTTTCTAGGCACTTCCCTTTCTCTGGAGGTGATAGGAATACAATCCTGTCCTGATAGTGCCTAACAGCCCAATAGCACCTTATTTCAATGTGACTAGTTTGGAATGTGAGGATGTGACTGTTCGCTTCCCAGCTTATGGCTGCCTCTGCTGCTTAGCCAAAGGCCTTAGCCTAAGAACAGGGCCTCAGACTGTCACAGTAAGAGAAGGCCCTTACACCAGCGGACAGTGATTTTGATTCTTTCTTTTATACCTCTATCACTAGACAAGTGATAAGAATACACCTAAATTCTTAGAGTACAGGCCTTTGCAGACAGGCCTGAATATCTGATGTCAGAGGTACAGTGTGATACCTGGGGAAACAGATTCACATCATGGAATTTCTTTTTCTCTCACATTTTCTTTTAGTTTCTTAACCTAAAAGATTTTCCATCCAAAATCTTCTGTTTGGGGAATGTTAAAACTGCATGACCAAGCCCTCAAAATTCAGGAAATAAAAAGCTAAGATTGCAAGTCAAACCTTAACTTGCTCCTTAACTGTGTGTATGACAACAGTCTTTAATTACATGATCACACAGTTTCTGAAATGGGAAGACACAAGTTTTGCTACACTTTGTTTTACATAACAGCTGGTGGTACCAGGTATTACTTTGTTTATTCCAGGCAAACACTCCTTTCATAAACATAAAGGGAAGGGTAAACCCCTTTAAAATCCCTCCTGGCCAGAGGAAAAATCCTCTCACCTGTAAAGGGTTAAGAAGCTAAAGGTAACCTCACTGGCACCTGACCAAAATGACCAATGAGGAGACAAGATACTTTCAAAAGCTGGGAGGAGGGAGAAAAACAAAGGGTCTGTGTCTGTCTGTATGCTGCTTTTGCCGGGGACAGAACAGGAATGGAGTCTTAGAACTTTTAGTAAGTAATCTAGCTAGGTATGTGTTAGATTATGATTTCTTTAAATGGCTGAGAAAAGAGCTGTGCTGAATAGAATGACTATTCTTGTCTATGTGTCTTTTTTGTAACTTAAGGTTTTGCCTAGAGGGATTCTCTATGTTTTGAATCTAATTACCCTATAAGGTATCTACCATCCTGATTTTACAGAGGTGATTCCTTTACTTCTGTTAAAAGTCTTCTTGTAAGAAAACTTTTCATTGTTCTAAGATCCAAGGGTTTGGGTCTGTGGTCACCTATGCAAATTGGTGAGGATTTTTACCAAACCTTCCCCAGGAAGTGGGGTGCAAGGGTTTTGAGGATTTTTGGGGGAAAGACGTGTTCAAACTTCCGAACTACGTTTCCCAGTAAGCCCAGATAAAGTTTGGTGGTGGCAGTGGAAATCCAAGGGCAAAGGGTAAAATTAATTTGTACCTTGGGGAAGTTTTAACCTAAGCTGGTAAAAGTAAGCTTAGGAGGTTTTCATGCAGGTCCCCACATCTGTACCCTAGAGTTCAGAGTGGGGAAGGAACCTTGACAAATCCCTTAAAGTTTTTCAATTTATTTGAAAAACTGAACAGTAAACCATTCTTGCATCTTATAAAGCAGGTAAAATTTAATAAGAAGTAATTGTGAACAGTTGCTGGCATGAATAGCCTAATCTAAATATGCAGCTAAATTAACTTGTAGTTATATGGCTCAGTTCCTGAATCACACCTAAAGATTTCTGAGGTACTAAATTTAAAAAAAATTGTGTACATGGCTGATGACTAAATTTTTAAATTAAGGGGTATAAAGAGATTTTACAAAAAAACAACTGTAAATTATGTGGGATAATTATGACAATGAAATTAACATAAATATACAAGAATGGATAAATATACAAGAGACTAGATATGTTAGGCTGTAGAAAAAAATTGCATGATGTTGTATTGTATTATGTGGGAAATATGTGATCACGTAACTAAGTGTGAATTCAGAATAGGACAGGGTTAACCATGTGCAAGTAAGCCTAACCGCTAGAAGTAGGAAGCTTTTGATGTTAATGTTGAAAGTTTATTAATATATTTTCTTTGATTAAAAACAATGGAATCAGTTCTCCTCTTCTGGCAGGTTTACATTGGTATTATTTCACTGACTTCAGAGGCGCTGCTCTCTATTTACCTCTGTGCAGTAGAGCAGAATCAGACCCCATATTTTATCAGAAAAGTATGTGTGCACCTTTATGATACTTTTCAATAACTGATCCTGCATGTCAGGTGAACCTAAGCTCCATTTGATGCAGAACCTAATGGGAGGGGTCAAAAGTAGCTTTATGCCACCTTTGCATCTCCCCACTTCTGGAGCCACTCTGGGGGGATCCAAGGCCATGGCACACGATAGAGCACTCTCAAGGCTCCCCTAAATTATAACCAAGTGCCTATATCCTAACAGCCTGATCTGGCAGCCGGGAATAACCAAGGGGAGTGGTGCTCTTGCCATGCCCCCTATGTTGGAGGTTGTGAGTGTGGCAGAGAGCTCTACACTATATGGATAATCTCTCTATGCTGGAGAAATTCCTCAGAGACCAGCTTTACCGCCTCTTGCACCAGCAGGTCCAACACAAAGGGATTGTAGGACAAGGATGAAGAGAACCCATTAAGTCTTGCATGGAAAATAGTCTGCAGCAGTTGCTATGGAGCTTCTCTTTACAGTGTGCTGGTATCACAAAATCATGGTTTTGTATTTGTACAGTACACGATAAGAGGAATTTACTGAAGGTCAACAAATCCCATTGAGTACTGTAGAATGGCATAGCTGAATTTCACAGGAAGCCATTGAGCAGACACACTGGAATGAGTCATCTGGAAGGAACAACATAAGAAAACACAGTAGAAAACCACATAAGGTAAGAGAAATGAAAATTAAAGCAAATTGGAATTTGAGATAGACCTGAACCAGAACTCTAGAGCCAAACATCCCTGAACTTTGGGAATGTTTGACTCTTGATCTGAACCTTGTTGCTTGGGCCCATCTCTTCCTGAAACGTATGATCTTAAATAGTGGATTACTTACATTTAGTTAAAGCTACGTTTTGGTTCTCTTGCATGCCACTGTTGTGTTAACTGCATATTTAAGGATGTTTGTGGTCATTTTCTGCTTTGCATTTCAGTGTTTACTTTCTCAACAATCTGATCTTTTAAAGCTGTAGTCATTTTTACCAGAAAAACAACTCTGTATAATAAGAGCTACTGTCCCTTTTTAAGAGATCAAGGTACATAGATATGCAAAAAAAAGAGATTAAAATCCATTGTTCTTAATATTCAGTCATGACTAATTCAGCAACCTTGTACATGCAGAGTATGCCCTTGATAAGTGTTAGCCGACGGCCAAGGATGTTTGGTGAGGTGCCAGCTATGCCCGTTTATACCATCCGTGACTTTAACCGCTAGGACGCACTGTCCCTTCGTGGCAGGCAGCCCGGGCTAGGCTGACGGATGCCCCAAGGTCCTAACCACCCGTGACTTTAACTGCTAGAGCTCAGAGCTCCTTCGCAGTGGGCAGTCAATACTGACTGACAGGTGCCCCAATGGCAGCACTAAGAGCCTCTCCACACCCGTGACTTTAACTGCTAGAGCTCAGAGCTCCTTCGCAGCGGGCAGCCAGGATTGACTGACAGGTGCCCCAAGAGTTTGCCCCGTGGAGGCGGCACAACCCAACGCTAGGCTCTTAGTGCTCTCACCTAATGGCCAGGCTTTAGAGCCAAAACGGCTGAGCTTCTTTAATTGTGTTGGCTGCTTTACAGTAAACCAGAGAAAACAAGTCAGACTTATGCACAAATGGTTACCAAAATTTATTAAGCTAGATTCTAATCATGTGGTTACAAAATTGCTAGTGCCTACTTATTTAAATGTAGAGATGTTACGCACACAAACAAGTTACAAAACTGAAGCCACAATCCCAAAGAAAGAAAACAAAGTATAGAGCTCTATTTCAAAATATGTGTACACTAAAGATAGGAGATCAGGTGTGCGTGCTTCTTACCCTCCTTGCATCTCTCGACTCCAGCGGTGCCAAGCCAGGATCGGTCACTCAATTCCGCGGAAAGACGAATAAGGGACAAGGCTTAGGGACCCTCTTAGCTGCAGAAGCCTTGGGAGGCTGTCACTTATCTGACCAGCAGATAGATAGTGAAAAGCACTCAAAAATCATGGTGCTGTAGGTCCCCTACTTATACCTCTGTACTCCTTTATTCTCTTTCTCCTTTCTTATGCCAAATTGAGGCTGGTCTGTCTGGGTGACGCCAGCTTTCGCAAGAGTAGTTTACGCTTGCAAGGGAGAGAAACAATAAGTTTCGACTACTGGACATTTCTTTTATCAGGGTAAATATTTTCCCACCTAGGATGTTGGTGTGTGTGCATCACGCTATTTAGTAGGAGCTAAGAGCCATGTCTGTCACAGGGCTTCTGCCTGCTGTGAGCTTAATCGTTGTATCTGTTCCCAGAGGCACATTGTAGCAGCACACCTGTGCTTTTCACAGCTTCAAAGGCTGTGCTGGAATATATGTTAAGTGCCCTGTTCTGGCTTCCTCCTGTGTTTCCAGTAATGCTGGTCTGAGGGGGGGGGGGGTCGGCTACAATAAGCCATACGGTTCAAAAATAATAGGTGCCTTTGGTGACTTACTTTGTATTTAGGGCTGTGTGTGAAAGAAATATCTGGAACATTTTTCCTCATAAAGTGAAATGTACAAATTCTTGTGGCACCTTAGAGACTAACAAATTTATCTGAGCATAAGGTGCCACATGTACTCCTTTTCTTTTTGCGAATACAGACTAACACAGCTGCTACTCTGAAACCTGTACAAATTCTGTTTCTTTGCCAGTGCTATGGAAAAATGAAGGTTGTGGCTCTTCACTAGAGTGACTGAGAGTGAAAAGCAGCTCTCGGAAGTCAAAGCTCCCTTTTTCCCCTTCATGCAAAATGCTCTTATTGACTTCAGTGGGTGATGAATCACTCCATCAATGATGCACCATAATATTGTATCTGTTTGTCCTTGCATTTTTCTTGTTGTTAGTTATTTCCAGTAGTGCCCACATTCTTCTAAGCCCTTATCAAACAGTGAAGAAAGCATGATCCCAGCCCTAAGAAGCTCACAATCTAAACAGTCTCTAGAATAGGGGGAAGAGTACAACATAATCAGAGTGATCACGGTGGCAATTGGCCACTTCTTGGTAATATAACTTTGCATGTTCACCAGCAAATAAAACCCCTGTTTTGTCTGTGAGTTTGCCAATATGTAGTAACTGCCCCACATGCAGTGATACATGCAGTATGTCTACGCTGCAGTAGAAAACCAATGGCTGGCCCATGTCAGCTGACGTGGGCTGTGGGGCTATTAAATTGCAGTGTAAATGTCCAGGCTCAGGCTGAAGCTTGCGAGGCGGGAGGGTCCCATACGCCAGGCTCCAGCCCAAGCTCAGATGTCAACACTGCAGTTTTATCACCCTTCAGCCCAAGTGCCACAAGCAAACGTCAGTTGACATGGGCCAGCCACGGGTGTTTTATTGCAATGTAGACATACCCTTAGAAGCACTGATCCAAGAGCAGTGGTATCACATCACTTACAAAGCAGTGTCTCAGCTCTTCCATAAAGCTCTTCCTGGTCTTCAGACAGGGGACACATCTGAGAAGGACCATGGGAGACATGATGGCATTCCTGGTAGCCAAAGGCCCAAATAAAAAATTACCCACTGATGGTGTTGTCTGGATCATGTTCTTTGCATCAGAGTTTTGAGCCAGTGACAGTAGGTGGCACTAAAGAACAGCAACGTGTATAATCTGTTGTGAAGTGGAGCAGATGTTTGTTCATCAGCTCTGTGTTTAGTTAGATTTCTGGCATCACTGATTGTAGAAATTCTTGAATACACTTCCTCTGTGAACATCTTACACTCAGAGTCCTTTCCGCAGTCTTAATCTATGCAGATGCCCTGCTTTCAGAGAGTGGAAGTTACAGGGGACCCAGCTTTTGGAGAAGCATTACTGAATGGGATAAATTTGAAGAATATGCCTGTATTTAATTTTAGGGGGTAAAAAAAGCATTTATCAGCTCTTCACTTGCAACTGGGATTTTGTCACATTTACAATTAACACCAAATAGGAAAAGCTAAATCAAAGGAATGATTCTGTCTTTGTTTGACTTCTGCTTGTTTCCTGACATCCCAGCTTCGTTTGACTCCTGGTGTCTGACTTGTGATCTCGATCTCTGGTTTGTCTCCTGCCTCTGACCTTTTGGTATCCTGATTTGCGAAGCCTGACTCTGGTTACTGATTTGTAGTTCTGATCTCAAGTTTGTCTCCTGATTCTGATCTCCCGGTAAACTGTCCCAGCCTACTTTTGACTCCCATCCCGTGATTATGGACCCCAGCTCTTCACCACTGACCACCGCTCTTGCTGGCCGTGACACATAATGTCAAGTTCTGTGACAACAGCCACCAAAATCGGTGATCTTTCTTTTCTTTAAACACTGGTAATATGTACAACACAAATGCCAGAAATCAGTTTGTGGTATGCATAGGGTAATTCAGGGCTTTGGGAACATATAAGAACTAATATACTACCTACCTCCTAAAGACTAAATTTTGCCCTTCAATAAATTCTTTCAATTCCATTGATTTCAGTGACAGCCTCAAACATAGGGCAGAATTTTCCCCACAATGTTTATCAAATTCTTATTCCATTCAGTTGCTATCAGATATAGGATATCTATAATTAATAACCTTAAGCATTTTATCCTATTGTGTTCAAGGATACTGCACAACTTTTTCTAATTGAAATGTGGTTTAGTTTTTACTAGCACTCTCACCCTCTGCACAGATACTTTTGTGCCTGTAAGAATCATGGAGTTGATTAAGCTCTCGGTTTTATGTGAATTCTGGATTGGCACCTAAACCAAATAGTCTGTACCTTCAAGGCACAGGTCTGCAACACAATGAGTGTGGAGGCATATAGTCGCTCTGGGAACCCCCTGAGGGGAGTAAGGCCCAAACAGCCTCTGATACTCCCTTTTTATGGAGAACTGCCTGGGCTCCCCTGCATGGGGCCGAATATTCTGGCTAGTGTGCAGGGCTGCATATAGGTTGGGTTATGACTCACCTTGTATCTCTTTGAGGAAGCTAGCACCATTGTCAGCACTAGCCTTGAACTGTTCCTGAGTGCAGGGGAATATGTTAGTGATAAACCCACAGTTTATTCTTTCCTCCACTGCAACCCCTTTACAGCAGCTCAGCAAATAATGAGGCTGCAAAGCTCTCGCTTACCCAGTCCTTGGGAAATACCCCAGCAGAGGGGAGGTTCCCCAATTTAGCTCTGCACCCTGGGCAGCAGGACGCCACCTTAGAGAGAGGCTGTGTGCTACCCAGGAATTGTGCTCTTCATGTTATCGCCTCCCAAAATTCTCACAGGCTTCTTCTTGTGCCAAGCAACCTCTCTTCCCTGTGTAGCATTTCAGTGTGTGTAATAACAGGAATGTATATTACCCTAAAAGTTGTGTGTGATCTTACTGAAGGTGGAGAATAGTGAAATTTCTGAATCTTATTTCAGTATAGAAGAACTTCCATTTCCTTTCAGTTTGGAAGGAATTGTCTTCTGTCTATAGTATATTTAACAGTGTAAGTTCATTCACCAGTACCTTTAAAACTAGGGTTGCCTGAATAATGTGAAAGACAACAGACAAAGTGCAACCCATTTCTCCTTATTATCATTTGAAATTTCCCTGGAGGAAGAAATGGGAAAGAGTCATCAACAAACTAAACTTGTTAAACAGGAATGAAAGCTCACGCCTCCTTGAAACTGAAACCATGTAGTTCATCCGAGTATGCCTGTGAATTACAAAGAAATAAGACGTCGTATGTGCTTCCAAACAACTATGCGCTTCAGGTAAGAGGCCATAAAAAATATATAGGTTAGCAAAATGCCTAATATTGCATTCCCCTGTTCAAGCAAAATTAGAGGATTGAGCCCAAAATGCATGAGATTCCAATGTATATAATGATTCTGTCATCAGCTCTTCAGAGTAGGGAAAGTATCTGAATATGTTTGGAAAGTGCTTAGCACATTGTGGACATTACACAGTGCTGCAACTCCTGTGATATTTTTTTTATCACCAATTCCATGATATTTGATGTGTGTGTGTGTGTGGGGGGGCTTCTTCTTAAAATCCCAGTCGCTGGAGCAAGGCAATTATGTGAGAACCTCAGCTTTCATCTTAAAAGAAAAAGGAAGTGTCTTATCCTCCTGATTGCACAGCTTAAAAAACGTGAACCATAGAAACTCAAAAAACATAAGGGGAATAAAATGAACGCCAAACTTCTTTCTTTTAAAAAATCTTGTTTTGGAGGAACTGGCTCAAACTTCTTGAACATTTGGCATTGTCAGTGCTGTTACTATAATACAAATTATTGCAACAATAATAAAGGACATGCCCTACTTATTGTTAGGGGACTTATTCCTTCACCCACCTACTTCCCTGGTCCTTCTCGCATGAACAGAGAGCAAAAATACCCGAAGTCCAAATGTGCAAACAATTCGATGTTTATTGGGGTGAACTTCCAGCAAGCATGATTCCAGTTTCCTTCCTTAGTGTCCCCCTGCCCAGCTCTGACACCACAGAGCCTTACCTGTGTCCCTGTTCCCATTTCCCCCCTTAGCAAAACTTGATTCCAATTTCCCCATCCCCATTCCCTGTTCCCATTTCCCCCTCTTTACTTCCTGATTGACAGCAGACTACATAGTAAAACTTGAGTTCAGTTTAGCTATACTTTAACCAATCATTTTCCTGAAATTTAACTAACCAAACCTAACGTATTGTAACATGATTATTTAACCAATTTTATCCCACCACCTTAATTAGTTTACACCC
Organism: Caretta caretta; assembly: GCF_965140235.1. Taxonomy (NCBI): domain Eukaryota; kingdom Metazoa; phylum Chordata; order Testudines; family Cheloniidae; genus Caretta; species Caretta caretta. The sequence continues at coordinate 238,419,119 of NC_134206.1, read as the reverse complement.
AGCAAAATTAGTTATACAGCAGACGGAAACAATCACAGAACCAGACAGAGATTATATAGACAAACAAGAGGGAAATGGGGACTACAATGATAGAACAACACAGAAATGAGGATTTCACATCCCAGCTATTGATAAGTGAGTTCTTGCCAGACAGGATGCTATCAAACTAAGTTTCCTTTTACATTTTCTAGGCACTTCCTTTTCTCTGGAGGTGATAGGCATTATCAGGACAGGTCTGTATTCCTAACAGCCCAATAGCACCTTATTTCAATGTGACTAGATTGGAATGTGAGGATGTGACCGCTCACTTCCCAGCTTATGGCTGCCTCTGCTGCTTAGCCAAAGATCTTAGCCTAAGAACAGGGCCTCAGACTGTCACAGTAAGAGAAGGACCTTACACCAGCAGTCAGTGATTTTTATTCTTTCTTGTATACCTCTATAACTATCTAAGTGATAAGAATACACCTAAATTCATAGAGATAAGGCCTTTACAGACAGGCTTGAATATCTATATCCTAACACTTATCAATGGAACTTTTGACAAGGATTTGAGTGAGAGTAGGTGTAGGCCAAATACTGAGCCTGACCCTCCCAGAAACTGAGCACCTCCTGAAAGGCACAGCGAGGACTTGAATAGGACCCAAGATATGGAAAGCTGAAATTCCAGTCTAAATGGCTAGTTATAACTACTTGTCTACAGTTGTCTACTCTATCAATACGTAGTATGTATATATACAGCATCTATACCTAATGTGTTAACACACAGTGATTCAGGTCCTGTGCTGTAGCTAGGAACTGCTTGTTGCAGGAGAGTTGGGGTCTGTCAGGTAGTTGATTCCCTACCTGATTTGTCAGCCTCCCTAGTGCAGGGTTTCTCAGGCTCCGTCATCCTCATGTTGGCTCTAACCTAAATAAGATTGCAACGATCCCAAGGGGACTGTCTGCCCAATGAGAACAGGAGGAATGCAGAAGTGGCTACGCCCTCTCCAAACTCTAGCACAATGCTTAGACTGGTTCCAACACTGCAGAATGTGTTAGTATTACACCTTCTGAGCTGCACAAAAAGGCTAAAATGAGGAAATATTTATATAGATAAATAAATTTATAAATCTATTTATATCTGTGTATGAGAGGGAGGATACAGGATGCAGTGGGATGGCTATAAAACCTTTATTGCATGGGTTATGGGTAGCTACATTGTGCTTGAGAGACAAAGCCATGAAGGAGTTATGCAGATCATTGCAAGGATATGCTATTAAACATTTATGCCGCAGTGCATCATCATTTACATTGTTCGAACTGCAGAGAAAAAAACTGAAATGTTTGAGAGCTTAAAAAAAGTATTTGTAGTATTTTTTTTCCCTTAGTAGACTACAAAGTAACTATATGGGGGTGGGGGATGGAAAAACTGTGAAATTATATTTAATCTAAAATTTTCCATTAAATTTTCTGATTGAAAAAAATCAAAATGAAAATTTTCAATTTTGGGGGACATTATTTTGATCTTAACATTTTTTTCCCTTTCTCTTTTCCTTTCTCTCTCCCCCTCCCCTTCAAAAAAGCAGAGGGAAGGAGGTTTGTAAAATGAAAAGAGGAGGGAAAGACTTTTTTCCATTAGAAAAAGGTGGATTTAAAAAGAAGTGGCTTCCCCTCCCCCACAACTTCAAAGGGTTTTTTATCAAAAAATTCAACCAGCTCTGTCACAGAGATCACTTTCCCATGGTAACTGCTTTATTGCTCAGTAACAGGTTTGATAAAATTTGTACAGGTAATTCAATTGTCAAATCCTAATCAGGCTACAAATTAAATTCTAGTGAATAAGAGGTATAAGATACATGTATAATTAATGAATATCCTTTGTCTATTTGATTTGGTTACTGTTTGGTTACTAGCTTGATGTCTGCTATATGGGTGCAAAGAAGTAACTCAAGCCTGTGTGTAGGTTGCACATCTGCAGGAACCTAAAGTCAATGGCTCTAGACAGTCTCAATCACAGGTTCTTAACTGAAAATACAGTGTCAAGGCCTTTTCTTGTTTTGTTTCTGTCCAGGGGGAGCGGGAGTTAGGGAGGGGCACAAACAACCCCCGGTTTAGGACTGAGCCAGGGCCCTTCAGGTGAGAAATCTTTAAACAAATAACTTGGAAACTGTCAAAATCCTCAACCCTGATGCAGGGACAAGGTCTGAAGGGAAACAGGCTGTAACATGTTCCCCCAGAGGACTGTGGAGATACTATCAGGGATGAATCAGGCATATCTAAGCCTATCATTCCTCTCAAGACATAGGGTATGTCTACACTACAATCTTAAATTGACCTATGTTGGGTCAACTTGCGGCCACAGCAGTAATTACAGTGATGTCCACACTACCCTCCTTCTGTCGGTGGTGCGCGTCCTCACCAGAAGCACCCCACTGACTGAAGAGGGGCAGTGTAAAGGGCTGAGATCCAGGGCTCTCAGCTCCACACAGTTCCCTGATGGGAGCCCAGCTGCCCCCTAGGGCTTCTCACCTCCAGTGGCAAGATCCACTCCCAGAGTCCGGTCAGCTGCTGTGCTCCTGGCAGGAAGCTGGAAGCCAGGAGTCTGGAGAGGAGCAGGGCTCCCAGTGAGGAGCCCAGACAACAGCTGATGTAAGAAACTCAACGTCTACACAGGTTTCAGAGTAGCAGCGATGTTAGTCTGTATCCACAAAAAGAAAAGGAGTACTTATGGCACCTTAGAGACCAACAAATTTATTTGAGCATAAGCTTTCATGAGCTACAGCTAAATACACCAACAGAAACTCTACGCTTCTCATGGAGGTGGAGTTATTATGCTGGTGTAGTAAGGCTATACTTACATCGACAGGAGCAAGGCTATACACATTGACATAGTTAAGTCAACATAAGCTGCCTTATGTCATCCTAACTTTGTAAGGTACATCAAGCCTTAAGTAAGACAATATGCATGTAGGTCTTTTTGTTATGTTTATCCCTTTCTTTCTGATTGCTATAATCAGATAGACACTTTTTTTTGAAGAAGCTGTTTGGTGTTCTTGCATTTACCTACTGTGCACAGCTCCTGAAGAGAAATCTATAGCAGGGGCCAAGTCCAGTTGGACCTGCTGTGGAAACATGATTGCTAAATGGGTGCTGTAGCCGAGAGACCCACTCTAAAAATGGGGGTGACTTCCAGGATTTCAGTCTGAGAGAAGTGCATATGCTGGTCCTGTCCCTTGAAAGGGGTGCCGAAGGAAAGACTGAGGGTCAAAGGTACAGCTAACCCTGGACAGCACGTCTTAGAGATTTTCATATCAAACAATCCAATTTTCATCCTCCCTGTTCCTTCTGATTATGGGTGAGTAGTCTGAGTCAAGATAGAGTTTCATCAAAATAATAATTAAAAATGTTATGTTGAATACCCGATAAAGTGAGCTGTAGCTCACGAAAGCTTATGCTCACATAAATTGGTTAGTCTCTAAGGTGCCACAAGTACTCCTTTTCTTTTTGCGAATACAGACTAACACGGCTGCTACTCTGAAACCTACTATAATATAGATTTTCAGTGCACAGCATTATTAGCTAAGCTAATACATTATAGATTTTAGCAGCATATTGAAAAAATTATTTGTGGTTTTCAGCCTCAGCAATTTACAAGGGATCTTTTCATTTCAATAGTATTTCTGTTCTGAAAGGAAGAGTATAAATAGTCATTACATTCTTAAATCAAATGGGTTTTATTTCTATTTGAAAAAGTAGGGAACACAATTGTGTATGGCTTGTGGTGGCTGCTATTCCCTGCCATTTGCACTCTGAAGTTTTGAAGACACACTGCTTTTGCCGTTGTGCCCCCTCCATACTTATAAGTCAATATATGTTTACTGGTCTTGTTTACGATCTCATTCTAATAATATGTCATATGGGGGAGGGGCGGGGGAAAGACTAAATTGGCTCACTGATATTTGCCTTGATTGATATGATAAACTCCAAATTGACCAAGTCACTTAACCTCTTTGTGCCTCAAAATACACCTCTATGAAATGGACATTATAAGGGAAGGTTTTCAAAGGCACAAAAGAGAATTAGACCACCAACTCTCTTTTGAACCTTTGAAAATTTTTTTCCCCCATATTGACCAGCCTCACAGGGGTATTGTGAAAGAGCTTTGAGATTCTTGGATAAAATGTGCTATTCAACTGTAAAAATGATAAGGAATTTAAAATAACTTATTTGGAGACTGCAGAAATGAGCATCTTTGGTTCTAATGACCACAAATATTATTCAACAGTCCAGAAACCAAGGACCATTCTACATCTGTTTCATATGGTGGGTTTCATTCCAGGTACAAGATAAGAGAGTGGATCTTATACCCTGTGGAGAGAACTCTAAAATGAATGTCATTTACATGTACAGCTTACAACACATTAAATTCATTTTAACTAGTTTTATTTTGTTTTGTTCCAGTGAATATACAGCTCAAATTCTGCAGTGTTACTCATTGTGACTTTGAAACTGTGGCAACTCTCCCCTGAGTGTTGTTAAGATTCATGGGATGAAGAAGCATGGCGTACTTTTGGAAAATGCCTTTGACACAAGATGAGTTACACGAAGGACAATCTGAGGACCAAGCGTCTTCCTTTATGTATCATTTTAATCCTGATAGCCAGGTCAGTCTAGGACTTGACCAAATAGTTGGTGAAGGCAGCAGTGAAATACCCTTTTATGGTCCAGCATATACACATGACCTTGAAGAAAAGGAGTTTTTCTCAGATGCAGCAGAAGAACATTTATACGGAGTAAATCCACCTCAAATTCCTCATAGGGACCTTTACTTTGGAAGCTCCACCTCTCACTGGCAGCAAGTCAGGGTGCCACCAACAATTGGCTTCAGACCTTCTTTGCTATCCGGATGTAGTGACCTCTCCGTTGAGAATTCCTACCCCACATACCCCATTGGAACACTTTATGACTATGATCCATATGGAAGAAATAACTTGAGTCCAACTACAGATGAATTTGGGTCAGATGTGGAGAAAGAGAATAAAAATCTGAATTTCTATATAGGCTTTGAACATATAGACTATCAACATCCCGTTTTCTCAGACGACAATGCAAGTGGACAAGGAATGAAAGATAAAAGGAGAAATGACAGTAAAACTTGCCTTGTGAGCTCTGGGGAAACATACTTAACAAACCCTCCTAGAGAATTGACCACAGGACCTGTCTGGCCCAGCATTTCTGCAAACAGCTCTGCAGACAGCACAGAGGTATGTGCCAAATTTGTATGGTTGAAAGACTTAAAGATCTTGGTTTTGACTGTCCTCTGCCTTGCATCTTGTGTACTCACCCACACCTATGTGAAGTGCGTGAGAAATGGCTCTAATTCTGCACATGTCAGTGGGCTTTAGATCAGGCCCACTGAAGTCAATTGAAAGAATTGCAGTGATTTTAATGGGCTTTTGGATCAGGTCTTAAATAACGACACATGATGTGAGGCAGTGGATAATCAGGCAGGAATATTATTTTTCTTGGCACTCAGTTTTTCCTGTAATGCTTTTATATGTTAAAGAGGAAGCTACCTTTATAAACAAACAGTCCATTGACTCTTCTTGATGATTAGTTGGGAGGAAAGCTTCTAAATTTTACTTCCTTGTAGAATCTCCTCGTATAAAATAATCTGTCTTTTCAGTCAGAAGAGAACCGAGCAGCCCATAAGAAATCACTTTAGAAGGGAAAGGAGACTGCTTAGTCTAACTAATAAGAATTTTATGTTGGCCAGATCTGTCCCACATCTTACTTGTGGCTTCCCGAACTTATACTTAAATGTGTGGACTTATCTCTCCCATCTGCCCATTAAAAAAAGCTGGTTCATTTTTTAAGGTAATGGAACCAGTTTCTCTACTGATGTAATTGGTTTAACTCCATTGATTCTAATAGGACTAGGCTAACTTGGACTAGCTGAGGATCTGGTTTGTGGTCCAAAATACTCCAATGCTGTTTATTATAGTAGTGCGCTTTTGGACCATTAGATTGTTTGGATCATTGGACCATTACTACTGTAGAGCAAAGTATTGTAGGGTGGGCTCCCCCCAGCTTTTTTACAGAGGTAACAAAAAATTTATAACAGCAGGGAATTATGCTGAATCTGTTTTGCTGTGTAGCCAAATTTACTATCTCTATCCCTGTTCAAACTGACTTGTCCTAATCCTGAGATTTGGCACAATGACTAATTTGACCTCACTCTGCTTGCTTTTATGTATGTATATTTTTGAAATAAATATCTTTTACTGTAACTGAACAGGTCTTCAGAAATCAGATCTCTTGATGATACTCTCTGGCTCTTGCTGTCTTTTTGAACCAAGTTTTTTCTCTTTCTTTTGCCTTCCTTCAAGCGTTCAGTGCTCCATTCGAGAATATTTGGGGGGGGATGAGGGAGGGGCGTTAATTTCCTTGTTTTCCAGGTCTCCATTTCCCTCTTTGATGTTGTCCCTCCTCACCCTCCTCTCTTCACCCTTTCCTTTCCACAACTTGACATTTTTCCCTTCCTCATAATGGTGACCCCCACCCACCTCTTGGTCAGCATTCTGAAATATTTCGGGAATCGTGAAGTATCCAGATACATGTGGGGAGAAGTATGTCAAATCACTCTACAGTGACCCTTTTCAGATAGCTAGGGCACGATGTGGCAAAGTGCTGAGCATCTCTTGACCTTACTCAAAGCAGAACATGCTGAACACCTTGCAGGATCAGACCTTGGGGAGTAAAGTTGACTTTTATTATAGACCTCCGTCAAGACACCAGTTCAGACCACTTCGCAAAAGGTGAGAATCACACCAAGGTCTGGAGTTTGTGGTTTGTGCCTCTCTCTGGTGTTTACAGGCTGGAGAAAAAATCTATTCCTCCTCAGATAGTAAGACTGTGGTTGACTGCACAGAGATCTGATGGTGGTTTTTAAAAGGGTGAAATAACAATTTCTAATTTATTTGGTGCCTTTCCTCCTGGAGGTCCACAAAGCAGATTGCAAACGGTAGCTGCAGCTAGGAGCAGTGATTACTAGGAAAGTCTATCTTTTCCCTTGCATACTCAGAGTGGAACATGCTCATTCACTCTGTGAGAACAGTGCAGATGCATTCTGGTCACATGTAGGTGGTATGAGGGGACAGAGCATTCTCATTGGGGATGGAATCTTCAGAGGTAACAGCTGTTGAATTCTGCACTCAGCATCTGCAAACAGATTTTTCTAAGGCTTCTAACTTGGCCAAATGTGGGCAGATTTCATGGGAACAACAAAAGATCATCTCCCTGCCACATTTCAAGTCTCTGCTCCAAAGCATGCAGTCAGACGAGCTTCTTCAAGAAACAGTCTTGAGAAATTTTTAACATGGACAAAATGTATTTTTCCCCAATTCATTCTTGGAAACAACTGAACCATTTTGGCTGGAACTCTTTTGGGGAAAAATCAGAGTGAGGCACAAAGATGGCATGGAAAATTTCAGCCTCAATTTTTAAAGTCTGACAAAGTTATGTTTGATGCAAACCTGCAGCCAGACCAGGGCTGGACACACAGCTGCCATGACTCCCCCTTCCAACAGAGCCCGCAGTAACTCATGGCTCAGGGACGTTGCAGCAACTCAGCTACAGTGATTTATCCCCTAAGCAGAGCTTACAGTGAGTCAGCACTCAGGTTTGCTGTAGCAGCATATACCCGGTCAGGGCCCAGGTCATATGACCCCCAGGCACAAGTATTTCACTGACCCCGCCAGAGCTTCAAGTTAGTCCATGCAACAGCAGTACTCAGCCAGGAACCTTTATGCTTCTGCACAGTATTTGACTTCCTCGGCTTCCAGCCTTCCCTTGATCCAGTTGTTGTTCCTGCTCCACCCTTGTCCTAGACTTGTTCATTGCTGTTTCAGCCTTGTCCGTGCCCTACTCCAACCATACTCCAGCCCTACACCTGCCTCCTGGTCCCCCAGACTCTGACTTCCAGCTGGCTTCGACCTTTGGCCTGCATCTGGACTCTAATTAGGATCCTATTTGGCTTGTCTACAGACTCTGACCTCAGTTCTGACCCACAGCCTGTCCCTAGCCCTTGGTTTCGGCTCTGCCCTCAGCTCGGTCTTGATTTGACCCTTGTACCTGTTCTGGACTATGGCTCTAATCACCAGTTCTGACTGCCTCGAACCCAGAGCCTGACAAGCTGTAGTCACTGACCCTAGAGAAACATTTAAAACATTGATGTTCCATACAGAAGACTACAAATCCGTAATATTTTACAAATAGAAACAAAAATTAAATTACGGACTGCTGAGGATCATAGTGCATTGTATTTGCTGAGTTACCAATGAAATCTTTTGATACTTCAGTGGAATCCAGTGGGTGATTTATGCTCACTGGAGTCCCATCTAAGTAAGTGAAATTGTGCTGAGGTATGAGGATTTAGCCCTCATGAAATCTATTGCAAGATGATGTTGCTGAACTCACTAGATGATTCAGTTTTCCTTAGGTAAATAAAGTGAGCTTTATTTCTTCTGGTTTAATTTTGGTATTTTTAGCTTGCAGATTGGTCTATCCAGCTGGTTGAAGCGGATCAAGGGAGTAATGAAAGTATTGCCTCCTTCTGCAATGGAGTGAAGAAGTAAGTAATGAAAAAACTTTATTCAACCAACTGTGACATTTATCTCGCTAATATTAATTGGATGATTATTTCTGAACAATGCCATAATTTCAATGTCTTTTAAATAAGGAAAAACTCTTAATTTTGGTTTAGAGATGAATATGAACGAGGAAGTGTGGTAGAAAAAATATTTTCTCTCCTTACCTCCCTTTTTGTTACTAAGAAGTAAATTGACCTCTTCAAAATGGATGTTTTTCAGTGTATTGAACATAAAAGATGTTTCATGCCACCTTTTTGACCAGCTCTAGTGCCTCTGGGGTTTGCAGCCAGAAATTGAAAGTTGGCTGGGAGATGATCCTGGTACTGGAGAAGTGTTTTTTGTTCTCATGAAAACTGTGTTTTGGCCAAGTTTTAAAGTTTTGGATAATTACCATCTGCACATGTATAGTAGAGCAGAATTGGCACTTGTCCCTTAAATTTTCTAAACAGTTCATCTGCACTGCATATATTGCCACGCCTGAAGTTAACTGCCTGCCTGCTCACTCATTTTCCTTCAGCAAAATACCCTCTTGCCTAAGTAAAGGTGCACTGGGCTGGGAGCCTGAATATCATGAGTTCAAATTTCATCTGTTCCATTGATAAGCCCTGATTATTGAGCACAAGCTGTTCATTAATGTCCAAGCACTCCTCTCCCAAAGCCGGGGATAGAACCTCAGAATCTTGATACCTAACATTCCACTTTTGTCTAGAAAACAACAGTGTAACCCACTGACAAACTGTGTTACATTCCACTCCAGTGGCTGTTCCACTTAGAGGATAATAGGCTATTATTGCTACCAGGTACTACCTTAGTGTTCCAACCCTGCTGAGTTGGATAGAGTTGGGCTGTTACAGTCCCATATGGTAAAATTTCTTTTCTTTTTTCTTTCAGTTTTCTTTTTAAAAAACTAGAAATTTCATTTTTTTAAAACCAAGAACATTAAGAAATATAAGATTGAAGGTTGCCCATACAACCTCAGTTGAGTCCCAGTATTTGTATTTATTATGATAGTCTTTAGTAACATGGTCACATACTATTTTCCCCCCAACGACCCATTTTAGGTATTTAAATATATATAATCCATTTAAATTTAGATATTGAGTCAGTTTTTTGCAAGGTCTGTCAAGACCTGTCTTCATAAAAATGTTTTCTAATTCATGTTAATGGCTCTCAAATTAGCTGAATATATTTTTAGCTCCGTGAGGGGGTTGTCCATCCCCCAAATATGCTGCATCAGAGATTTCTCTGTTTCCCTTTTTTCATAGTGCATCAGTCTGACTCCAGACCCCATTCTAATAGCATCAGATTCATGAAAGCCTATTCCACATTACATACTTTCCTGTCAGATACTCAGATTGTTCTGTCCAAACATACATTTAACTTTTTACTCCACTTACAGGAAAAGCCTCCTATTGATTTTCTGAATTAATGAGTTTATTTACAGCGTTAGGAAGATTAATTTCTATTAATCTGTTTCTACTTGGTCATAGCTTGTTTTGTGTGTGACGGTGGCAAACCCTTTCTTTTTGTTTTATCAAAATAAGAAAGCATCCTGAGGAGATAATGTCACACTAAGGAAAAGACCAAGAAAAATCTCAAATAGATTTGCACACAACTAACCCATTCAGTCTTACTGAGCTTCCCCCAAGTCCCTAAAAAATCTTAGTAACTATCAGGTTTTATAAATCAGAGGCAAGATATATAATTCAAACTCTACATCATGCAAACTTACAGCTCCAGCTAGTAACTCGAATAGAAACCCATTATATTTTTCTCCAGGTAATATTTGTACAGGTGGCAACCCATAATTGAAATGTTTCATTGTATACATATCAACTTTAAAGCAGTTTCCATAATCTCTTTACCAGGTTTCTTGGTACAATTATGGAAAAGGCTTTAGCAAATGTTCTTCCATGGATAGTTTCAGAATCCTTTTTCAAATGAATTTGACACTGGTGAAAAATGCCAAATTGACAGTCTCAAGGTTCACTGCTATGAGGTGTTGAATTTCTTCAACTCCTACTGATTTCATCAGGAGCAGTATTCTTGCCAGGGCAAGTTAAAGAAGTATGGATTGGATGAATGGACTATAAGGTGGATAGAAAGCTGGCTAGATTGTCGGGCTCAATGGGTAGTCATCAATGGCTCCATGTCTAGTTGGCAGCCGGTATCAAGCAGAGTGCCTGGGACCGGTTTTGTTCAGAGTGATCTAAACAAATTGGAGGATGGGCCAAAAGAAATCTGGTGTGGTTCAACAAGGACAAGTGCAGAGTCCTGCACTTAGGAAGGAAGAATCCCATGAACTGCTATAGGCTGGGGACCGACTGGCTAAGCAGCAGTTCTGAGGACCTGGGGATTACAGTGGACGAGAAGCTGGGTATGAGTCAGCAGTGTGCCCTTGTTGCCAAGAAGGCCAACAGCATATTGGGCTGCATTAGTAGGAGCATTGCCAGCAGACCGATGGAAGTGATGATTCCCCTCTATTCAGCACTGGTGAGGCTACACCTGGTGTATTGTGTCCAGCTTTTGTCCCTCCACTACAGAAGGGATGTGGACAAATTGGAAAGGGTCCAGCAGAGGGCAACAAAAATTATTAGGGGGCTGGGGCACATGACTTATGAGGAGAGGCTGAGGCAACTGGGGTTATTTAGTCTTCGGAAGAGAAGAGTGAGGGGGGATTTGATAGCCGCCTTCAGCTACCTGAAGGGTGGTTCCAAAGAGGATGGGTCTAGGCTGTTCTCAGTGATGGCAAATGACAGAACAAGAAGCAATGGTCTCATGTTGCAATCGGGAGGTCTAGGTTGGATATTAGGAAATACTATTTCACTAGGGGGGTGGTGAAGCCCTGGAATGGGTTACCTAGGGAAGTGGTGGAATCTCCATCCTTATTCATTTTTAAGGCCCGGCTTGACAAAGCCCTGGCTGGGATGATTTAGTTGGTGTTGTCCTGCTTTGAGCAGGGGATTGGACTAAGATGACCTCCTGAGATCTCTTCCAACCCTAATATTCTGTGATTCTATGAAATAACCTTATAATGAAGAGAATTATACAGAGAACTATGCCACAAAATGTACTGTAATCAGAGACCATATAAAATGCTGCCAACTCAACATACAGTATGCTGCTTGAGCACAAAAGAAAGCAATGTGCTTACTAAAGAATATTTTATTTTAGCTACTAAAAATGCAGGTCAATTAGTGAAATGTAAAGCCTCAATTGGTAGGATATGTACTCCTATCTGATGCAGTAGAGTGTATTTGCAGGTTCAATCCCAGCTGAGAATCATGGTGTCTCTAACTTTCAACGACACGCCAAAGGGGACTTGAAATTGACCTCTGGTAATTGGAAGGAGAGGCAGTATATAATTCACTTATGTAGTCTCAGATTTCCCTTTAGTGGCTTGACTTAGTGACTAGAACAGTTTACCTATATACATCTACAGGAGTTTCCTTAAACTTAAATAGGAGAAGCCTATATTTCTGCTGATGAATGTTCCAGGTTTGATCCTAGAGCTGGTTGAAAACAGATACAATTTTTTGTGTGTCAGATTTTGCACAGAAAATGTGCCCTTGCTTGTTGAAGAATTTTGAAATGTTTTGACTCGCTGTATTCAGTCTTTGCTGAGGCCTTAGTATCTGTAAGTTTATGTGCCCAAAGCTAGTTACACTATCTTCTTAGAAATCTGTCATTAAGAACATTGCTTTAATAGAACAAGATGAGAGTGAATATATAAGAGCAAAATCTATGGAACTTGGAAATTGTAAAGAGAATAATAACACACACTTCTGTTTACAGCGGTCAGGCTTCTTACCAAAAGGTTTACCCTGTGATCAAACCTAATAAAAGATCATGACGGCAAAGTCCTCACTAAGGGTGATATTAAATGCAGGTGGAGAGATTATGGTGCCAATCTATATGCCTCCCCAGAACCACCTATGATACAGGACAACAGAAAAGAGAGAATGAGACATTAACCCTGTGAGAGTAAGTGGTGTGTGCTATTAGGAAAATGAAGACTGAGAAACACCAAAGGTAGACAACATGCCTGAAGAATTGTTAAAAAATGATTGGCAAATGCAGTGCTGATTATATATGGAAAACATATAATTATGTACGGATGACTGGAAATTGGCCAGGAGAATGGACAAAGGGAATTTCTATGCCCTTACCAAAGAAGGGAGGCATAATAGAGTGTAATAACTATCGTACATCTCCTTGATGTTGCATGCAGGCGAAATTCTGCTCTATATAATCCAGGATCACATGCAACAAACAATAGAAACAGGAATACCACCAGAAAAAGCTGGTTTCTGAAAGGGCCAAGTCACACATGATCAAACTGAGGATATCCACAGTCTCATTGAAAAATGCAGAGAGTACAAGCACACATTGAGTATGTGCTTAATTGGCTACTCAGAAGTATTTTACACCATCCAGCATGACAGTTTGTATCTTTGAAGGATACTGGCAGACAAAGCATCTAATTGAATTTATTACAAGTCTCTAGCAGACCACAGTGCAGATAGCAATAGGCAATGGTGAGTGGTTTTCCACTGGGCAAGGTGTGAGGCAACCATGTATTTAGTCTCCAAGACTCTAACATATGTATACAGGATTTATTATGAGATGAACCTTAGATAGTTTTGACAAAGTGAAAGGAGCTGGGATTTCCATTAGTGAACATCTCTTAGCTAACCTAAGGTATGTTGACATGACGCTCTTTTCTACAACCACCAATGCAATAAATGTTGGAGTCTATGAAAATAGTTTGTGTGGAATATGGACTATTCCTGTATGCGATGAAAACAAAGTGCTTGTACCTTGACATGATTAACAAAAATGAGATGCAAGTGGGCATCAGGATTAACAGACAAACTGTAGTGGCAGTAGATGAATTTAATTATCTGGGATCATATATATCCAACTAAGGATGCTGTTCTAAGGAAATTGGTAAAAGACTAGGGATGGCTTACTCAGTTATGGTCTCCCTTAAGAAACTGGAAAAACCATGGCATCTCAAAATGTATGAGGGCGTGACTCATAAAAAGCCTCATTTTTTTCCATAGTGATTTATAGATGTGAAGCTTGGGAAGTTAATGCTGCTGACAAGAAGAAAATTGCAGCTTTTGAAATGTGGTGCTGGTGAAGACTCTCTTGCATATCCTGCAGATAGGCATTCATCTTTTTTTCTATGTTAGAAATATTGTTGGAGAGAAGCAGACCCTGATGTCAGAAATCAGTCGCAAATGTATGTATTTTGGTCCCATTAGGTACAGAGATGGAAGCGGGGGAGGGAATCATAGCAGACGGCAACCAGTGAGGAGATGGATGAATGGTGTGTGGCAAATCACTGGAAGGTCACCTTACTGAGTGCTTGAAATTCAGCAATGGATTGAGAAGGCTTCCAAAAATTCTGCTATGATGTCACCATTATTCGGACATGACTAAATGGGTTTACTTAGTTTAACAGAATACTCGTTGCACCATGGTGAAATTATTTTGATCACAATACAGTGACGTCTCTGGCTAAACTCCTTTTGACTTTAGTGGGATTAGGATCAGACCCACACAGTGATTCTGTTCATAATATTGCATACTGTAATCAATGGAGATTTTACCAGTGGTTCTCTTATTTAATAAAACATGAAATAGGCAACAGTTATCTCACCGAGATGTCTGACAGAAGTAGATTTGTTCATAGCATCAATGTACCCTTCATCATCATGTATTTTTTTCCCTAATATCTAACTATACTGTTGTTTTTGGCATATTGTGGTAGTTTTGTCTTAAGTGACAGGAGAGACAAATCTATAAATATATCATATGTTCTCTCCAGAATCAGAGACGCATATCCTGCTTTTGATTTGAAGACAAATACTGGGAAGATTTGGAGTGTCACAACAACATTATCAGATGAGATCCTTTGTAAATCAAAATTCAAAGTTAGCATTTTGACAAACTGTTCATCTCCTCCACTGCATCTTACACCATGTGGTAAGTGCTTTGGGTTTCTTTAGCCTTCCAGAATTCAGTTCTTCAGTTCTACTAAAATACACAAACATCTTGTGAGGTACTTGGTACCATTCCATTTTAAGGTTGTTGTTGTTTTTTGGAGGGAGGGTGCGGGGTGGGGGGAGCAGATTGAAAGTGCCAATTGTTTTTTTTTTTTTTTCAATTTTGCATGAAAAACAATCAGCATTGATTGGCCTGATCTAAATGTAAGTAGCTTAAATATTTTTGGTCCAGATTCACCAATATGATCCGGCTTCTTTGTGCTACTTTAGTTTAACGGGTTGGTTAAGCCAGGCTCACAGCTGCCTTGTGTCACTAAGGCAGTACAAAGCAGCCAGTGCATAAATGTGAATCTGGCCACTTTTATTTTTAAGGCCTTCAGTTTGATTGTGAGCATTTAATTTTTCTGTCTGCTCTCCAAGAGATCACTAAAACACAAATGGTCTTAACACCTTAAACTTTAAAATGAACCTTTAAAATGAACATTTTAATTTTTCTTTTAGCAGTAAGGAAATAGCATGAATGAAGAATTGAAATGAAAATCAACCTCTGCTTTGGTGATTCGGATTGTTAGCTTTGGGCAATCAGATTGTCACAGAAGTTTGGAAGGAATTATTTTCCCTGTGTGCTGCATTGCACAATTGACTAGGTATATTGTGGGAGATCTCTGCCTTCATTCTGAAGAATCAGATGCTGGCCATTGTTAGAGGGAGTGTATCAGACTTGAGACACCAATAATCTAGTCTGGTAGGGCAAGTTCTTTATGCCTATAAAGGCAAATTTAGTTACTTATATTGTGATTTGCTTCCCAGAATTCACAATCCAACTATACATACATCTTTTCTGATTTTGGATCAGATACTCAAAAATGGGGGGGGGGAGAAAATCTCCGAAATGGAAAGTGGCCTAAAAATTTGGAGCAGGGTTATGGAAGAATGTAACTACTAGAGTAGATTTATCATGGGCTGATTGCACAAATCTTTGTATCATTGCTGTGCTCATTGCATATGGCTACATGAAATGGATGTGGCTGGTTGCAGTGACAAACAAATCTCTGGCATATCCTTGGGTCTTGTGCAGGCGCAGAGCCTTCATCATGCCCTCTTTTTTTGCATTAGGTTGTATTCACTTTTGAGAATAGTACACACAATTTCAAGAGGGGAAAACTGAGTTTATAGATTTCAGTGGGAATAACTAGTTTTTTGGTTCTGCCATCTCTGATTCAGAATTGATAAGTTTATAATTCTAGATTCCTGACAGACTCTCCTGTTTCTTTCAAAACCGGGGTGAGGTCAGTGACTTGCTAGGATTGTATGAATGACAACTCAATCTTCCTCAGAGCGTGTAAAGCCAGAAAAAAATTATTAAATAAGGTGTGGTTCATTCTAATTCCTCTAGGTGGAGCTATACTGCAGCAAAAGTTAGCAGTCACATTATGACTTCCATTTTCTCTGCTCAAGGATATAGCCTGCAGCTCTCTACCAAGCTGCTATTAATTTTTTCTTCTTCTCTTTGTTTACAGCTAGCTGTATTGTCCGCAACTTAATTGTAGAGATTCTCCATTGTACAAATCAATATCCAGCCCAGGAAGAGTGTTTTCTAAGTGTTTATGGGTGTGATGAATTTTTGCAAAAGTAAGTATCTCATTAAGAGATGGTATTGATTACGTATTCGATCATTTAAGCTATGCACCTGAATACTGATGTACTACATTTGTAAACAAAACAGATCCAAAGGGAAAGATGCAAAAGCAATGGTCACATCACTAATCTTAGATCCCACCTTCCTCGAGCCTCGGAAGGTATTGAACCATGGAGTTTGGTTCATGCCTATCTCAAATTGTGCTTATACTGTAGGGTACTGAGAAGGGAATGTGGTCTAGAGAAATAAGCATGAGACAGGGAGCTAGTACTCCTGAACTTGAATCTCAGCTCTTCTATTTACTCCCCCCGTGGCCTTGTACAAGTTATTTCATCTCCCTGTCTGCCTCAGTTTCTTCATCAGCATCTCTTTTTTTTCTAATGCCAAGGTTGCATTGGGCTGAGCTGTCTGTTTCTCCATCCATAAAATGGGGATAACATTGCCAACTTCTTACTGCAGGGATGTTATGAGGATGAGTTAATTAGTGTTTGTGCAGCTCTTCAAAGATGTACACCACTTAATACATGGGAAGTATGATTATGAAACGTTGCCTACTGGGACAGCGTTTCTTTCCATCAGTGTAGAGAAAGTGAAGACACCCAGCTGTCGCTGAATGTCCGGTTGTGAAGAGAGAACATACATGGCAGAAAGAGGCCTTTTTGGGTATCACTAGCCAGGAACTTTTGAACTTAGAAACTACTTGAAGTTGGATGATGATATACACATGTACTAGTTGTAACTTTTATAGGTTTCTCCCTCACTAGTAACTGATTTCACATGTCTGTGATGAATTATATTTTGCAACTCAGGGTGTAGGGTTTGGTCATTTAGACCTCACTGTGCGTGATTCTCCAAGTGCTTACACCTGCATAAAACAAGACAGTATTGTTACGCTGGTGTAAAACTGGAACAAGTGACAGGCAATTCAAGCACCTTACCTCCATTACTTGATCACACTGTTGCATAAGAGAGACTGGGTTTGTTTAGAAGGGGGGGAAAAAGCTCTTTCTCATTTCAAACTAATTGCTAACGAAAAAATAACAAGTAATTGTACTTAGGATGAGCTCACTGTGTCTCGGTACAGTGTACAGTACGTTCTGAACAGTTTATTTTCACTTTTGGAAGAACTCATCAATAGGGAACTGCTGAATTCCTGCACTTGCAGAATCTCTGCATGTCTCATTAGCAGCAAAACAAGGTCAATAATGTTCTCAGCTGCTTGCTTTGCTCCTTCAGTGTAGTGCAAAAGGCATTGAGCTGCAGTTCTGGCCTCAGCTGCTGTAATTCTATGCTATGCTGTGCTTTCATCTTCCCCTTTTTCCTGCCTCTTCCTGATCATCCTCAGCGTGCTCTAAAAGAGATCTTGAAACCCTAGGCCAAACTCATCCCCAGGGCAACTTAATGTGAAGCCTGAAGGATTACTTGAAGGATCAATTTGGCCCTGTATCTGAGATGTCTATGAATGTGAGCTGCTCTTTCCCCACTCCCTTGTTGTTAATATAGATGTAAAATCAGAAGTGCTCATGCAAAATTCTTCTTGGTATACGTCAGTGCTAAATTCCAGAATAATCTCAGAATCATGTTTGCAGTGCTCTCTGTAGCTGTGTTAGTCCCAGGATATTGGAGAAACAAAGTGGATCAGGGAATATCTTTTATTGGACCAACTTTTGTTTGTGAAAGAAGCAAGCTGTTGAGCTACACCAGTGGTTTTCAACCTTTTTTTTTTTTTTCATTTGTGGATCCCTAAAAGATTTTGAGTGGAGAAACGGACCCCTTTGTAAATCTTAGACATAGTCTGCCGACCCCCAGGGATCCATGAACCACAGGTTGAAAACCACTGAGCTGCACAGAGCTCTTCCTCAGGTCTGGGAAAGGTACTTAAGAGTGTCACAGCTAAATACAAGGCAGACCAGATTGTATGGCAAAAGTAGTTAACACATACTCTTAAGAGACCATTCAAGTGGCCCATTAACTGATCTACACAAGAAGAAAAGGGAAGAGGGGGTTTAGTGGGCTACAGATTGTGTAATAAGCTATAAATAGAGTATCTTTATTAAGATCATGCTTTTTAGGGTCTACCAAAGTTGTGAATTTAAGCTCCCATGTCTGTCTTGTGAAGGTCTTGTGCAGGTGGTAGGTGTTGTTTTTTTGTCTTTATTTTTCTGTGTGAGTTCGTTTGAGAGTGTAGTAATTGTCTCATTTCACTCACATAGTCGTTGTTGGGGCATTTAGTGCACTGGATGAGGTACACCTTGTGTTGATAGGCATGTGTAGGATCCATGGATCTTGAAAGGTGTGTTGTGGGGGGTATTGAACATTATAGCAGTGGAGATATGCTTGCAGGGTTAGCAGCTATTGTTATGGCAGAGTCTAGTGCTACTTTGATGTGTCCTGGTCCATGGGGAGCTTGATTCTGATGACGAACTTGGTAAGGTTTTTGAAGACCAGAAGGGGGGGGAGGGGGAAAGAGCAGGAAAGATTTATTTCAGAAAGTGGTTCCTGCAAAGTACGGGTAGTAATTGTTTGATGCCACCCTACACTGGAACCCATATGGGGTATCAAGTGACAAATAGGAGTATGTGATTGGAGGGGTTTTTTCCTGTATTGAAACAAGATCTCTCAAGGTATTTCTCTCGAGCCATGTTTTGTAGGTGACAAATCTGAGGAATTGTCACAGATTGAAGGTTTTTGAATTAATTGAGAAACTTAACAGTGTCAAGTCACCGGGACCAGATGACATTTACCCAAGAGTTCTGAAAGAACTCAAATGTGAAATTGTGGAACTATTAACTATGGTTTGTAACCTGTCCTTTAAATCCGCTTCTGTACCCAATGACTGAAAGATAGCTAATGCAACGCCAATATTTTAAAAGGGCTCTAGAGGTGATCCCGGCAATTACAGACTGGTAAGTGTAACATCAGTTCCGAGCAAATTAGTTGAAACAATAGTAAAGAATAAAATTGTCAGACACATAGAAGAACATAAACTGTTGGCCAAAAGTCAACATGGTTTCTGTAAAGGGAAATCAGGTCTTACTAATCTATTAGAGTTCTTTGAAGGGGTCACAAACACGTGGACAAGAGGGATCCAGTGGACATAGTGTACTTAGATTTCCAGAAAGCCTTTGACAAGGTCCCTCACCAAAGGCTCTTATGTAAATTAAGTTGTCATGGGATAAGAGGGAAGATTCTTTCATGGATTGAGAAATGGTTAAAAGACAGGGAACAAAGGGTAGGAATAAATGGTCAATTTTCAGAATGGAGAGGTTGAACTTGTGGTGTTCCCCAAGGGTCAGTCCTAGGACCAATCCTATTCAACTTATTCATAAATGATCTGGAGAAAGGGGTAAACGGTGAGGTGGTGAAGTTTGCAGAGGATACTAAACTGCTCAAGATAGTTAAGACCAAAGCAGACTGAAGAACTTCAAAAAGATCTCACAAACCTAAGTGAAATGTCAAATGAAATTTAATGTGGATAAATGTAAAGTAATGCATATTGGAAAAAATAACCCCAACTATACATACAATATGATGGGGGGGGGGCTAATTTAGCTACAACTAATCAGGAAAGAGATCTTGGAGTCATTGTGGATAGTTCTCTGAAGACGTCCATGCAGTGTGCAGCGGTAGTCAAAAAAGCAAACGGGATGTTCGGAATCATTAAAAAAGGTTAGAGAATAAGATGGAGAATATCTTATTGCCCTTATATAAATCTACGGTACGCCCACATCTTGAATACTGTGTACAGATGTGGTGGTCTCATCTCAAAAAAGATATACTGGTATTGGAAAAGGTTCAGAGAAGGGCAACTAAAATGATTAGGGGTTTGGAATGGGTCCCATATGAGGAGAGATTAAAGAGGCTAGGACTTTTCAGCTTGGAAAAGAGGAGACTAAGGAGGGATATGATAGAGGTATATAAAATCATGAGTGGTGTGGAGAAAGTGAATAAGGAAAAGTTTTATGTTCCCATAATATAAGAACTAGGGGCCACCAAATGAAATTAATGGGCAGCAGTTTTAAATAAAAGGAAGTTCTTCTTCATTCAGCGCACAGTCAAGCTGTGGAACTCCTTGCCTGAGGAGGTTGTGAAGGCTAGGACTATAACGGGGTTTAAAAGAGAACTGGATAAATTCATGGAGGTTAAGTTCATGAATGGCTATTAGCCAGGATGGGTAAGGAACGGTGTCCCTAGCCTCTGTTTGTCAGAGGGTGGAGATGGATGGCAGGAGAGAGATCACTAGATCATTACCTGTTAGGTTCATTCCCTCTGGGGCACCTGGCATTGGCCACTGTCGGTAGACAGGATACTGGTCTGGATGGACCTTTGGTCTGACCCAGTATGGCCATTCTTATGTTCTTATTTGGGTGGCCCATTCAATCATGCTATCTACTTCTCTGGTGGAGTGTCCTAGTTTGGTGAAGGAGGTTTTAAGTATGCTAAGGTGTATATCCTGGATTTTCCTCTTGGAGCATACTCTGTGATATCTGAGTGCCTGGCTGTAGATAACAGATTTCTTTGTGTGTTTGGGGTGGTTACTGGACCTGTGAAGGTAGGTGTGGTGATCTGTGGGTTTCTTGGATACAATTGTCTATAGCATTCCTTTGATGAAGCTGATGTCTAGAAATTTGATGCTGGCACAGAAGTGTCCTAGAGAAAGTTTGATTGATGGGTGGTGGTGGTTGTTGAAGTAGTGGTGGAAAGATATAAGGGTGTTTAGGTCATCTGACCAGAGGCTGAAAATATCATTGATGTATCTTGGGTATATATATATATATTTTTTTGTGGTGCCCTCATCCAAAAATTCTTCCTTGATGTGGCCTGTGAAGAGGTTGGCATGTTGGGAAGCCATCTTAGTACTCGTGACTGTTCCCATGGTTTGAGCAAAGTGTTTGCTTGTTGTTGAATGTAAAATAGCTATGGGTGAGGATGTGAAAAGGATGTTTGGGGTGGGTATCTGAGTGTTGTCTTGTAGATATTTGAGGTGGATAGCTATGCCATCATTGTGAGGAATGTTGGTGAATAGGGAGGTGAAATGGATGGTATTCTGAGGGGCGTTGTTAAAGTTGCTGAGTTTCTGCAGGATGTCAGTTGTGTCCTGGAGGAAGCAAGCTCTTTGTGTGGGATGTGACCTTTTAAGGATGGTTCTTATGAGTCCTAATATTCCTTCAGTAAGAGTTCCAAGGCCAGATATGATAAGTCTACCTGGGTTCCCTTGTTTGTGTTTCTTGGGAAGCAAGTAGAAGGTCCCTGAGTGGGTTCATGGGGGAATGAGGTTGTAGAGTTTCTCTTGGAGTTGTTTGAGGAAGGATTTGACAATGCACTTAAATTCCTGGGTGAATTGTGATGTGGAGTCTTGTTTGAGTTTTCTATAATAGGTGGTGTCAGAGGGTTGTCAGTTGACCTCATTAACATAGTCATCACGGAAACCTTGTAGCAGTAACGAGAATTGTGTGCTGCTGTTTCTTTGTCATTATAGTTCAGAAGAACCTGAACATAAAGCCAAACCACAAAAGAGTTCATATAATGCACTTGCCTTACACCATGGTGTTAGTGAGCCAGATGGCATCATGAAGTTCTATAAGAGGCTTCCATTTGTTATCAGACTGAACTGTATTATAGAGCAGTTAATTCCCCCTGTAGCAGAATCTGAAATACTTGATGATGCCTGGAATCAATTAGCTTTAAGTGAATGGAAGTGTTTGGGGAAAAGAGAGAATACATACTAGTGTGTTAGCTAGGAATAGCATGACACATGGCATTGCCAAGTAAATTAAGATGTAACAATTTATTATTCCCCCTCCTTTGCGTGTGTCCATTATCTTCTGATGTTCCCCTTGGCTTTTTCTTATGAACCACAGTGGAAACCTGGATTTCAAACATCCCCAAAAGTTCAGGGAATTTTATACTGAGGATTTTGCTTCATCCCATAGGTAATTGGTGAAATTCTGAGTTGGAACCATGCTCCATTTCTGGTCTTTACCTTAGATCTCCCTAGGTCAGAAATTGTGAGTTGTCACAGACTATTCCATTTTTTTTCCTTTTTACATTTCTCTTGCCAACAAATTTGTCTTGCACCATCTCTAAAGCATTGTTAGGATTAATCCTTAGTTTGTCCCTGCCTCTTCTCTCATCTTTAGTTATGTCTTTCCCTCAGCCCATCTTGATGTACTGCAATTTCCTCTTCTATGATCTTAATGTGTTTCTATATATCTAGGTGTGGGTGCTCTGGGGCTGGAGCACCCCCGGGGAAAAAAATGGTGAGTGCCGATGGACTTGCCGATCAGCTCACCTGTAGATATACCATAAGTCTCCTAGCTACCTGTTCAATTCATTCCATCAAACCTGACCTCTTCTTTGTTTCTATCTTTTTATTTCTTGCCCTGTCCATCTCTGCTAGCTGAAGATTTTCCCTGTCCAAACCACCTGTATTATGCTATTTGTTTAAATCTTCCCTTCAGACTGTCCTTTGCTTTTTTCCTTTTTAGCTTGTGAATGGATGCATCAGCAAAGTGGTTTTATGATGTCCTTTATGAAAGATGCCATATAAAAATAAATTATGTTGGGGGTTAAGCAGCTTGTGTTGAATAATTCATGACTCCCACTGCTAGCAGCAAACCCAAAGAAGCTCTTGTTATGTGCCAGTAATGAATCAATCTTCCTTGCAAACTTTTTGCCTCTAGAGCTACAGGCCACTTGCTCAGAGCATTCCAAAGTGCCTAGTAAAACATACCACATTGCTATATAAAAAGATGTTAGTTTATTTTTGTTTCATTTTGTTTATTGATCTGGCTGTTGTTAGTAAGAAGAACTGATTGCAGTGCACAACAAGCAAATGAACATAGTCCAGCAGTTTTTATAAAGTTTAAAGTTTCCTGTTGTTTGAAGGCAGGAAGGAGGGTTTTAGTTTGCCTTTAGTATATTGCTGAATTCCCTCTTCATTTTCCTGTAGTGTATTTTTGTGTAATTATCTTGTGCCTAAATTCAGCAGTCACAGTAAACAGAAATGTAGACTAGAAATGAGCATCTCCAGTCTATAATTTACACTCTCACGCTTGCTTGTGACCTTACTGGTGACACTTTTTTTTTTCCTTATTAATTCCAGTCTTTGAGAATCAAGGCCTGAATAGAAACTGGTTTTTCCTTCAAGTGAAGTTTAAACTATTAATTATAGAAAGGACAGAGGTATATTTGTGTAGACTGGGATCATTAGAAGCCTGCATTTTGGGGTGAATATGTTCTCCATAAAAATAAGCCTCCATTTTCTCTTGTCACTGCAAATTAACCTTCTCATACGTGATGCTGCTCCAGTGAGGTGTTTTTTAATAAAATTTAAGAGCCTGCCTAAGGATTCAGAAGTAACGCGGAAAGAATTTTATATGGTTGGAAATTAATGGTGTTGCTGGGGACACTGAATTGGGAGTCAGGAGACCTGGAGTCTATTTCTGGCAGCCATTGACCTGCTCTGTCACCTTGGGCAAGTCACTTCACTTGTTTGTGACTCTCTTTCCTCTCTGTCTCTGTCTTGCCTGTTTAGACTGTAAGCTCTTAAGGGCTTGGGCTGTGTCTCATTATATGTTTGTACAATGCCTAGCACAATCCCAGCTGAAGTCTGTAAGTGGTATTGTATTGTACTGTAGGTATTTGTAATACAAATAAGGCGAAAGGGGATTTTCCAGAATGTGTAATGTTTATAATAATGTTGTGCTTCTTATATCGTTGAAAGCACTGTAAAAATACTAACTAATCCACATGACACCCCTTTAAAATGACTGTTTAATTTTTATGTCCATTTTATAGTGGGGTAACAGATGCAAAGAGGGCCAGGTTTTGTGGGGTGCTGCAGCCCTTTTATACTGCTCCAGGATTGGGCCATTGATAGAGTCTGTCAGTCCATGATAAACTTGTGACAAATAGGAGCTGAATACTACTACATCTATTTTATGGACCGCTCCATCTGTTTTTTCTTATGACCTAGATTTCTGACTGGATTATGTTTTCCTCAAAAGTCGTTAACCTGCTCCATCTACTCATTCATGCCCCACTATCTGCATGAATAAAAGGCTCTTCTCCAAACATTTGTGCAAAACAAAGTCCACTCACACTAATATTTGCAGAAAGGAAAACTAGAAAATTATAGGAACATGGTCAAGAGATTTAAGATTCATAAATATGTTACGTATAATTTCCCGATTGTTCCACTAGTTGTAATATAGCGTGAGGGTAAGGCAAGAGGGGAGGTGCAGAAATCAATGGTGAAAAGTGGCCTATAGGAAAAGGACTGTCATTACAGACTTGGGGTTGGTAAAGGGATAATGAAGACAAGAGTAGATGGTGACAAGGGAGCAGTGAGGCAAGACGCATGGGCAGAGCCATAGGCGCCAACTTTTCCCGGCACTGGTGGATGCCTGACCCCGCCCCGACTCCACTCCTGCCCCGTCCCCTCCTGCCCCTGCACTGCCCCCATTCCAACTCCTTCCCCAAAGTCCCTGCCCCAACTCCGCCCCTCCCTGCCCCATTGGACTCCTTCCCCAAATCCCCATGCTGGCCCCACCTCTCCCCCAGCTGTTTCGTGGTTGCAAGCGCTGGGAGCTAGGGGGAGAAGCAGGGGCGTAGCGCACTCAAGGAGGGAGGCGGAGCAGAGGTGAGCTGGGGCGGGGAGCTGCCGGTGGGTGCAGAGCACCCACCAATTTTTCCCCATGGGTGCTCCAGCCCCGGAGCACCCACGGAGTCAGAGCCTATGGGCAGAGCATCAGGGCTTGATGGGAAGTGACAGGAGAGATGTAGAAGCAGGTACAGCCATGCAGATCCCCAATGGTGAGGATGAGGAATTTGAACACTGTGTAGAAAGAGAGAGGGAGGCAGTAAAGAGACTGGGTGGTGGGGGGCTGATGACAGCAGTACAGATATTTTTTTATTTCAATGTGGTAGCTAGTGCTTTTGCACTCTAACTTTTTCTTACTTCTAAATCTGTACTGTATGCCTTTAACATTAAGAAATCTTGCAAATGTACAGAAGCACTGTCAAAGGACCTTGCCCTAGGTATTTATTTCATCAGATGGAAATAGGTTTCTCCTTCTGTGACCTTCAATGTGTCTGTCACAAAATGCCACTTCTGCAATTTTGCCTTTTGTACCTTCAAAATGGGGAGCTTGTGTTTTTCCTAATTACACTGTGGGATAGGTGTAGAGCATTTACTCATAGAAGTCAGAAATCCCCAGAACTTTGAATCCTTTGTAATTATCTGACAGCCATGTGCTGTGCTAGTTAATGATTTAAAATTAACCTTTGTTTTCTGTTAGACACCCCGATGTGAGATGCAATAGTTCCTAGTCTGCTACGTGCACATTCTATAAGCCCCTATTTCTGTCATAGGTTCATAGGGCCAGAAAAGGACCAGAAAAGAACCTTGTCATGGACTGGCTGGCCCTTTGAGGCAAGCTAGGCTTAGCCTTGTTCATGGTTTAGCAGCTACTCCTTAGCCTCACTGATGAGCTGACAACATAGGGCTAATTAGTGACCCCAGCTGTGTGTAATAGGGGCTGAATTAGAAAGACTAACCCCAGCTGTGGTGGTGAAACAGGCAGAGCACTCCTTAAACAGAACTGGGAACTCAGCAGAAGGGGGAAGAGTTTGGAGGGAAGAAGAAGGGGAGTGCCCCTCTGGGAAGAGGCTGAGGTACTCACTAGGATTAGGGTACCTCCTGGGTAGGAGAGCTCGGAGTTAGGGCCTGCAACAAGAGAAAGAGACCCACAAGGAATAGAGTAAACTCCTGTTGGGGAGGCCTGAGATAGGGGCAGGAGGATCTCCAGAAGTAAGCTGCTGAAGTCCACGGTGAAAGGAAGCAATAGGAGAATCCTGCTGGGAAGAAGTAAGATGAGAGAAGCTCTGCAGGGGCCAGGAAGCAGTGAAGTCTGAGAGGGGCAGGAGAACTAGTGATTTAGATGTTTGATTTAGAATTTAAGTTGGACTTTTTGTTTTGGATGGGGAGTGAATTGTTATATGACTTAGCTGGAGGGCCAAGCCACAGAAAATCCAGAGAGGGAGTGGGGAGAAGATGATGGGCAGGGACTAGCCATCGCAGCCAAGGAAGTGGCCACCAGGGGCAGACAAGAGGCAAAGTCCTCTGTAATGGTCTGTCCAGGCATGAGAGGGCACTCCAGAAGTTGTGATGTGCACTACAAACCTGTTTCTCCTACTTGGACCAGGGACAGAGGTGCAAGGAAGCCAGTACGCCCTGGTACGGCATAACGGCAAGAACCGGTGCGCTGTACCGGGGCGGACTGGCTTCTCCAGGCGGCAATTCATAGGGCCTGGGGCTCCCAGCAGCGGCTGGAGCCCCGGGCCCTTTAAATTTCCACCAGAGCCCCGCTGCCGGAGCCCTGGGGTAGCGACGGTGGGGCTCCAGCAGCTATTTAAAGGGCCCACGCTCGGAAGGGGCCCTGGCCGCTTTTCTCCACCCCCCCCACGCTCTCCCCTATGGGGGCAGAAGCTTGGTGTTGCCTTCTCCCGGGGCTCTGTCCTGCTGCTGCAGGGCAGGCTCCGCTGGCAGCCCAGCTCCCCCCTCCCCTGCCTCTTCCCCCAGTGTGCTGCGTTCCCCCGCCCCCTCTCACTCTCTCTCCCTGCTGCCGATCAGCTGTTTCCTGGCATGAGGAAGCAGAGAAGAGGTGGGGGCAGGGCCTTGGGGAAGGGGGTGGAATCAGGGCATACCCCCTTTAGCCCCCTGCCATGAGCCGCTCAGGGCAGGGAGCTGGGAGCGACCCCAGCCCTCTGCCCTGACTCCTGCACCCCCCCACACACATCCCCACCCCCACCCTGAGCACCAAACGGGAGCTCCTGCACCCTCCCCCACCCTACATACCCACCTGCACCCCTCGCACCGAATGGGAGCTGCCCTGGGTAAGGGCTCCACACCCCAACCTCCTGCCCCAACCCTGAGCCTCCTCCCTTATTCTAGCTCCTGGACAGACCCTGCACCCCAGCCTGCTCCTGCACCCTAACACCCTCCCAGACCCTGCATCCCCAGCCCTGTTCTCAGTGCACCTCCACCCTCAGCTTGGTGCAGAGAGAGACAAAGAGAATGGGCTAGAACCAGGGAGAAGATAGGTACCCGCTCTATGTGGGCAGGGGTGTGTGTGGGAGATCCTGTTTACCCCCTCCCCAGCCCTGCTGTCCTTGCAGTTTACCCCCAGTTCCTCCCTTGCTCCAAAGACCAACCCTAGCTCCTGCCCCACTGTGTTTTTGCCCCCAGTCCCTGCCTTGCTCCAGTCAGCGGGGACTAATTCTCCCCCCATGCGTCACTGTGCTCATCTTGCCCCAGCCCCTGCCTCGCTCCAGCTGGGGACCAATCCTTCCCCCCCACCACCACCACCACGCCCCGCTGTGCTCTTGCCCCTGACCTCTTCTTTCCCCAGAGGGGCTCTCAAGTATGTTTGGCATCAGGCTCACAAAAAGTTAATCCAGCCCGGGCCCTTTAAATTGTCCCTGGAGCCTTGTTGCCAGAGCCCTGGGGTAGCGGCACCAGGGCTCCGGTGGCAAGTTAAAGGGCTGGGATGGTAGTGGTGGTCCCAGGCCCTTTAAATAGCCGCCTTTAAATCACCCCCAAACCCCAGGGCTCTCAGTTGCCTCTGCAGCTGGGAGCTCGGGGTGATTTAAAGGGCCCGGGGCTCCTAGCTGCTGCTCCCACAGCCCTAGCCCCAGGCCCTTTAAATCCTGATTTAAAGTGCCTGGGGATTTAAAGGCCCCACCTCTTCTGGTTGAGGCCCCGCCCCCTCATCAGGACTCCAGAGTACTGATAAGTTCTTTAAGGTACTTTCACCCCTGTCCAGGGAGCTCTGGAACAACTTGCCATGCTGAAAAGCAATATAAATATGGATCAATCCTTCTTGCTCTCATGTCCAGGAGCCTGAATGAGGCAACATGAACCTGTCAGAACATGCACTGGAGATGTAGCTGATGGTGCATGTGAACGTGTTCCAATAATAAATCTGTCATGGCAGAAAATCAATGCCATTAAACCCTAAAGTTTTTCAATTTGAACAAATGTTCTGGCTTTTAACTGAGAATTAGTGGTGCATTATTTCACCTGATTTTTTTTTAAAATGATAGCCAATGGAACAATGTTAACTTCCACATAAAATTAGAAATACCAGGCCAGACCCTCAGCCCCGGGGAAGTCTCCTTTGCATTGATCCAACAGTGCTAAAAGGACTGAAAGCTGCTCTAAAGAAGCACAGGGGGATTGGCGATTCTCATGACAAGGGAATTCCCCTGCTAGTATGAATATTATTGGAGCACTCTAGGTGAAGCCAGAGTACTCTGCAATCTGGACAGACCAGTCCCTAGTGAACCATTCCAGTTGATGTAAGGTAGAATAGCCCTGTGGCTGCTTGGGCCCCCGGGTGGCCCTATGATTAGAGGAGATCAAAAACTGACTTACAAGCACTTTTGCCTTCTCCTTGTCCACTGCACAATTTGAGCTCTGGAACTTGAGAATCAGGCCCCATGCTCATTTACGTCGATTTGCAAATATAGATTATCTGTTCCACCCAGCCTCTAAATACCAACTAAATACAGCTACACTTTTTTCATCCAGGATGTTCTATTTAGCTATGTATCAAGATATAGAAATAATACAAATTATCTACTGTCTATGATGCTGGCTAATATGGTCTCATTTTTTTCCTCATAACCCCCTTTACTGTCTGTTACCATCTGTTGTCCTAGATTGTAAACATCTTGGGGTAGGAGCCATTTTTAATTCTATTTGTACAGTGCCTAGCACAATGGGATCCTGATCCATTACTAGGGCTTCTAGGCACTATTATAAATAAATAATAATAATATGTTATGTCCTAGGTGCTTTGAATATAATCCATAGTAATTTGAGGTTTAAGTACAAACAGGCTCTAAAGAGAAAGTATGGCTTTGAGTGTGGAAAGATCTTTTTATTTCCATCTTTCTTCATTGTCATTCCTTTACAGAACTTGCATGTTTTAAATCAGAGCTTCAACCCTACTGATGATTCTATTAATCTTTTTCCATCCAGCTCTTAAAAACAAGTCATGGTCAAAACCTCACAATCCTTTATAGATCCAATACACTGTATTTGTGTAATACAACAATGTTTTGGATGCTTAGCATGAGTTGCTGGAGCCTGGTGGAAAGTGTGTGGGAGAAAAATAGGAGCTGGGGAGTAATGATGATTTTGTTTGTTCTTTCTCCCCCTCCTTCCCTACCACCTTCCAAATTGCAGTGATCATGCTTTGGGCAGTCATGAGAGTCTTCGCAAGGCAACCACCTCCATTCAGCTTCGTCTACAGAAAGACACCAGCTATCAGCAAAGTTTGGCTCGATCGGTGCGTCATTTTTTTCTTGTTTCTTTCAATATGCCTGAGGAAATGAAATCTTTCCGATCCTCTCATGTAACCATATGCATTAATAATCAGAAAGGGCTTGTTTGCTCTCTTGAGTGTACATTCAAATGTAGTTCATCATTAATGTAACGTATTCTGAGTCTTTCTGCTTCTCTCCTCTAGTTAGGCTTCCTTTATCCTTTTGGTAATCCTAGAGAATATCTGAATATGAGAAGAGCAAATGTTACCTTTGTTAGAAGAATTCAACTTTATTGGAGTTGAACTATACTCATGATATCAGTTTGTCTTTTTTTTTTTCTGGCTGGTCCTTGTACATTTTTGAAACATATTAAGGGCAAACATCCATAAAGTTCTACACAAGATAAATCAGATCCAGATCCTGGTTACTGAAATTCTAAGTATTTGATTGTGTGTGCATTAGAGAGAATGTATTTCTGCTGAAGACATAGTCTTATCGCACTTTAAATCTGAAGAGATTCTCATTCAGATTATTTGTGATTCAACTACCTAGGAATGGATTATTGAGCTTTAATGATACTGATCATGCTGCTAGATATGAATTTTGTTCCCTGTGGGCAATCTTGAATTTCTTCCAAACCAAACTTCACACTACAAAGGAGACCTTGATGTTTTTGGTGATTTTGACTGGAGATGGGTTGCCTTTATCCACAGATAGGATATCTGCCTAAAGGAGGTAATTGGAACTACTAGCCTGAGTCTGTGAAAATTTGGATCAGATAACAGATTTCTAATATAAAAAATAGGGTTTCTTTTCTTTCCAGTTCTGGTATGTATCCTCCTAAGAATTGTCAGGTTCGGTGTAATTCATCTGTTGCAATGTTGTTGGTTTTTAAAAAAAAAAAAAGGTGGTTGTGAGACCAAATAAGATATTTTAAAACATACTGTATCTTTTGACTTCTTTACCTTTTAACTGATAAAAGCAGAGGTGCTATCATGTACAGCAGTGGTTCAAATTATTTGCACTTTGCATTACCAGGGTATGCAAAAGTTGTTGGGTTCTTTTTGTTGTTGGTGGTGGTTTTTTGCAAGCAATTGAAAATATCTGTAATTGAGATTCCATTAGTAGCAGAAGGACTGATGGTTCAGGAGACAGGAAATATATGACAGAGAGGCTTTCATCACCAAGTCACCATTTCAAATTTGGCTCAGATCAGTGGTGACCAAAGGTAATTACCATCTCACTGATGTCAGGTGATCTGTAGAAAATTGATGGTTTGTGGAGCTTTTATGGAGTGGAGTAAGCAGCGCTCTCTCTCTCTCTCTCTCTCTCACACACACACACACACACACACACACACACACACACACACTACCCCTTTTGCTGTGCTGTAGCAGATGTCTGGGGTCTTGCAGTTTGGCTTCCTGTTGTAGGAGAAATCAGTGACACTGAGTCAGGGTATATTATTAGAGCAAATTGCTTTATTTATACCTACACACCAGTTCTGGGACAGAGGTGGTCACAAATATCATGCAGACAGTTCCTTCTTTTAGAGATCTCAGCCGAATCACCAATGCCTGGTTCCCACGAAGATACCCTGCCCCAAGAACTGACTCAGTTTAAAAAGACTAAAACATAGAGCAAACTTCCTGGTGCTAGCCACAGTTCCCCAAGAGAATCTGCTTTACAAACCTAACAATATGATAGTTTCTTCCAAGGCTAAAAACATGCTTGCACACTAATAAAAAGAAAAACGTGTAAGACTCTATGTATGAGCGCCATCTAGTGCTCTTGCTATAACAATAGTTATCTATTGCACAGAAGATTTGAGACTTAATTAACTTTTCTGAAGTGCTCTGGGATTCCCAAGTATGGTGAGCTGCCTGGAAAGAGGTAGGCATGGAAAGTTTTATCTGTCATTTTAAAGCCACTAGGTAATTAAATATTGTCCTCTGAAATAAATAGTAGCATAGTCATGGAGTTGCGGAAGTGAAGGTTGTGGGTAATCTGACGCAAGTTATTCAGAAATACACTGCATGTGCGACTCTTATTGCTTAATTACAAAACTGGCAATCATAAAAATGAAATTGTTGACTAAAAATTCCAAATCATTCTGGTGAAAAATCCACTGGCCTTCCCACCTTGATTCATTTAAATGTCAACAGAAAGGGAAATGGTTCCAGAGGACATCTTCCTTAGGAAAATACAAAGAAGGGTTATAGTGTTTCTTGTAGATATGGGATAACACTGGGACAGCATGACCACTTGCCCACTACTGCTTACATACAGGTAGGCATATATCAATATCAAATATGTCCTCAGCCACCAAATACCTATTCATTTCCAACTGAAATATAAATCTAAATGAAGAATTGTACTTACAGCTTATATTATGGCTCATAAATTTATTTCTTGAGGGCTACATTTCCTATGGTGATGGGCAGATTCTTCTTCTCATTTGTCAGGTCCTTAACTCGTTCCTAGGTGCCCAAGCCTAGATGCCCGGCTGAGTTAGTGAGCATATTGTGTGTACAGCAGGTTGCCTTTGAGAGGTGATGGGAACAGTGCACTGCAAATAGGAGGGAGCAAGAGATCCAGCATTGTGTGTTCATATTTCACATTGTTAGCTAATCATTTGCAATCCGGAGACGTAGCGACATTAGACTCCTGAGACCAAATTCACAGCTAATATAAGTGCATGCAACTCCAGGGATAAATTTGCTCTATTTTGTTTACCTTGCAACAAATAGGTACTCTGATATCCCATAATTTTAGTAGTAACCATTACTTGAGGGAAAGAGTTTAGATTCATATTGAGGCCTGTGTCATAACGCAGGAAGAAGCTCCTTCTACCCACTTCCTGAAGATTTGTGCATCTGGTGAAGAGCTCTTAAAAATCAGATTTTTTCCCCCCTAAAACTTCATCCTGTGTATTTAAGTGAAATGAAGCCAATAAGACACAGACACACACACACACACACAAAAACAGGAAATCTTAAGTAAGAGCAGCAAACAGAGGAAAAGGAAAGTTTTGTTTAACAATGAGAAGTGAGTATGCGTGAGTGTGATCAAGGATGGTGTTATCCCTCAGAGGGCCAGTAATAATATTCAAAATTGTTTAGTAAATTCAGCCAAAGACTTTTTTTTGTAAAGGTACATTTTTTTCCTTGCATAGGAAGCTGGTATTCTATTATGATGTATTCAGAAGGAAAGAGGAAATTGTCTTGAGCCAAGGAGTGAAAAAGCAAGAAATCTGGCCTCAGATTTTCACTTGAAATCATAGGTTTTTTTCAGCCAGTGGATTTAATTTGGTTTTGTGTGTTGAGAGATGAGTTTTACCAAGCACAACTCTCTTGAATAAAAGCTTTTAGTACTTGAATTTTCCAGATGTTAGATTCTCATTAGACCTCCAAATAAAGCCTGTGTAGAGACCACAGAGTTAACGGTTATGCTGTAAAAATATTGAGGCCCACTTATATTGCCTCATGGGACAAAAGTTCCCATTGACATCAGTGATCACTTCAAGATCTTGAGAATGGCAAATATTTTATGTGGGTGGGGGAAGATACAGTAGTTTCCTCACAAAATGATGAACCAATTTCGAATAGTGGTAAAATACTCCAGGGAATGGGACGCTGTATTTGTTCTTTGATCTTGTGTTTCACAACTGCCATATTATAAGTATACAACTTAGGATATTAAAAAGTATTGTTTGAGCAGAGCCTCCAAAATGCATCCATGTAAGCTGTAATGGCTCAAAAACTTACCCCTTGTTGGGGTTTGGTTTTAGTCCATGTACAGACTTTCAAATGAGACAGCACAAAATCTAGTCCAAGCCTCCATCACAAGTTTAGCTGCCTTCGGAGTTCCTCTCTGAGGAGTGCTCAGCCCACACCTGCTATTCCCTCTCTCTAGCAAGACCTTCCCATGTACCTAGCATCTGGGGGGGTATGAATCTCCAGCAGGACTGAATCCTCACCTGCTATAAAGGGATTTTCAGGCAAATGTTGGAACCCTGGAGATCATTTTTGCTTAAGTGGAATGTACCAGTATTAATGGTGATAACATTGTAGTAGAAGTGTTATGTTAACGCATGTGTATTTACAATAAAAATGTTAACAAATTGAGAAAAATGAAGTCATTGGTTACCCAATGGTAAGAGATGCATTTTTTGTTTCCTAAAATAATTTTTGCATGTTTAAGGAACTCTTAGTGACATAATGATATGGAAGTATTTTCCTATGTTGAATCATCCCTCATCCTGCAACAGAACAAAAATCTTTGTCCTATTAATATGCAAAAGCCGGCTCCTTCGCTGTTCTAATTCAACAGGTCTAAATTAGGCTTAATATACTGCAATGCACTACGTAGACCAAGAACAGAGTAAGTGCAGCTCTTCGCATTTAACTCTCCTAAAATAGTTACAACTACCAGGTAGAATTATTACTAACAAAGTAATCTTTAAGCTTTGATATTTTAAGCAGTTAATAACAGTCTTCGAAGATAAATTAGCAGTTTTCAGGATGTTAGAAAACATTTGTTGTCTCAAGGAATTCGCTAAACTATCATTAATGTACAGTAGGGATTCAGCAGGGATGGTGACTTTTTATGATACATTCAAGTAAATTATTGATCAGCCCTTGGTGATAACTGACATGAATGTGAGAGCTCCAGGCCTCAGTTGCTAATAGCAGCTGAAAACATTAACAGCTGTAGAGCTAGCATAAGTCACAGAACCAAAGGTCTCCTCCAGCCCTAGGGAATCCTTGCAACAATGGACTCACATGAGAAAAGAAAGGGTTCTGCTTGCAGACAGAAATGTTAACCAGTGCAGCAGGCCCAGAGGGAGCTATAATTAAACAGACACAGGCTGTACTGTATTGCATGCTATTAAGCTTCCTCTCGTACAACCCAATCCGGTGGTGAGTTGGGCCCTTCCTCAGACTTACTGCATGCCCTCATATCTAGGGCCCCACCAAATTCATGGCACGCTTTGGTCAATTTCACGGTCATAGGATTTTAAAAATCATAAATTTCATGATTTCAGCTATTTAACCCTTAATTTTGACAGTGTTGTAATTGTAGAGGTCTTGATCCAAAAAGGAGGGAGGTGGGGTTGGGGGGGGGATTGCAAGGTTATTGTGTGTGGGGGGGAGGGGGGTTGCGGCGCTGCTACCCTTACTTCTGCACTGCTGCTGGCGGCGACGCTGCCTTCGGAGCTGGGCGGCTGGAGAGTGGCAGCTGCAGGTCGGGAGCTCAGCTCTAAAGGCAGCACCGCCGCCAGCAGCAGGGCAGAAGTGAGGATGGCAGGGTATGGTATTGCCACCTTTGCGACTGCCCTGCTGCCTGCAGAGCTGGGCGGCTGGAGAGGGGCGGCTGCTGACTGACGGCCCAGCTCTGCCGGGCGCAGCGCAGAAGTAAGGGTGGAAATACCAGACCAGGCCATCCCTACTTCTGCGCTGCTGCTGCTGCTGGTGGCTCTGCCTTTAGAGCTGAGCTCCCGGCCTGCAGCTGCTGCTCTCCAGCTCTGAAGGCAGTGTTGCCGCCAGCAGCAGTGCAGAAGTAAGGGTAGCAGTACTGCACCCCACACATCCCCCTACAATAACCTTGCGACTCCCCCACAGCTCCTTTTTGGGACAGGACCCCTACAATTACCACACCAACCCTCCAGCACCACGCCACTCAATTTCAGAAACCTGTACCAGTACAGAAGTGGGTAGCTATTGTCCTTTGGAAGCTGGCAACACCTGACCGCTATCGATCAGTTGCCAACCAGTTTGGGGTTGGGAAGTCAATTGATGGGGAGGTGGTTGTACAGGTTTACCAGGCTATTAGAACTGAGATCCATCCACAGCTGGGTGCCATTACCTAAGTCCTTGAAATTATATTGGGTTTTCAGAGGGGTTTTCTGAACTGTGCGGGGGTCATCAATGGAACACACTTCCCTAAACTTTGCCCTCTGAAAGGGGCTGGTAAATGCATGAACCACAAAGGCTATTCACTGTTTCTCCAAGGCTTAGAGGACCATAGGGGTCAGTTCATGAACACAAATGTTAGGCATACAAGAAAGGTCCATGATGTCAGAGTGCTCAGGAGATCAAGGTTGTTGCTGCAGAGGGAAACAAGGGAATTTATTCCCCCCAAATGAGGTAAGACTATACACTTGTTTTTGTTAACTGCTCTGTTTCGGGTTGATTTGTTGCGGGGGAAGAGGGGGAGCTTTAAGCATTGTTACAGTAGCTATACAGGTTTGGGGAGGGACTTGCACATTCCTTCCTTACCATGCTGTCTGATACCATGTCTCCGAGCTCTTATCAAGTGATATGCATGATTGCTCCCGTGGCCTGACTACTCCCATGGTTGCCAGTGATAACTGTTTGGTTGGGGAGCCATTAAAGCACTGGGTGTCAGGTATCTTCACTGTTACTTTTGTTTCCTTTGTGTTCTCGCTTAATTATCATCAAAGACATAAAGATGTTTCAGTTAACTTGCCTCCTGATTTTCATTGTGGTGCTGTGGACAGCAACAGTTATTTCACAACATACTTCAGGGCCCTATAGTCAGCAGAGATCTGGACTCAGCAGTGAGTCAGAGTTGCCTGTGCAGAACACAGGCGATGGCTGCTTGCTGGCTGCATGCTGGAAACTACCTTGCTTGAAAGGCGGAGGTTCAAGAATTCAAGCATCAAAGGAAGGTGGGAGGCCATTCATGGGTAGGATGACCAGATGTCCCGATTTTATAGGGACAGTCCCGATATTTGGGGCTTTGTCTTATGTAGGGGCTATTACCCACTCCCGTCCTGTCCCGATTTTTCACACTTGCTCTCTGGTCACCCTATTCATGGGGCTGGAAGAAAGAGTACCTCTGATTGGGGGTGGTGTCCAGGTAAAGATGGTGGGGAAAAAGTCTCTCTCTCTCTCTCTCTCTCTCTAAGGAGGTTGCAAAAGTATGGTAGATTTTGACCTTGTTTATCAGTAAATGTGGCTCCCATTCCACTGTCACCCATATGACTCTGATCCCCAATGTACTCCCTAAAAAGAGGAGGAAGCAGATGGACTCTGTGTATGTGTGTGTGTGTAATGTCTTCTACTTGGTGTAGCATGCAGGTATGTCTTCTCCCTATACTGCTAGTTGAGGATAAGGGCTGGGATTTTTCCTCTGTCAAAAAGACAAGAACCTGGAGAAAACAAAATATAATTTTAATGTGAAAGATAGACACCAAACACAATCTCAGATGGAAATACCCTGAAGTTTGGGTGTGCTTGAACTATAAGACCAGCTAGGAATTTTTTCAAGTGGCTCCTATTTTTTTCCCTCATGCAAGAAACCATAACCCTGACCAAAACTCTTCCTCAGTCTGGGGATGTTAAAAATCCAGGACTGGATTGGACTGTTCTGGCCTCAGCCCTTCTCTACTTGCAATCAAGTCTATTTGAAAATGCTCAAAAGTGATGAGGATTTTACTTAAGATGAGCTTCTTACTTTCCAAGGTCAGGTTGGTGGTGTGACCAGCTTCAAAAGTTTATGTAAGGGCTCAAGAACATATAGGCCAGGAGAGGAAGGTGTAAATCAGTCTTCAGTATTGGACCAAAAATAATGAAAGAACATACTGACATTATGAAGCACCAAACAAATTTGTACCACTTAGATACTTCATACCAGCAATTATATAACTCTTTATATATTCCTTTCTCTACAGCATGAAGATGACCAAAGTCAGTTTAATGTGAACCAGCTGCTACAATATACATATATTTGGAAGGTGTCCAGGTAAGAATGTTAGTAGTTGGAATAGCTGCACTTAATAACTGTATATATTTGCTGTCAGCACCTACATGCCCTGGGGCTGTGATTTCATCAACACTTGTAAGCTAAGCAGAGCCAGGCTTGTACATGGATGGGAGAACTACCAAGACAACACAGGGTGCAGCATGAACCATTGCTGACCTTTCAATAAATGCCACTTCTTCCAGTGAGTCAGTATTGAGCCAATGTTGCATCACTGTGTTAGTGGTCATGGTACAATTGGAGGTGCTTCTGACAGTAATTAGTGAAGTCAGTAGATACTGATCTTTGTCATGTGACAGAAACCCTGAGCCAGGCCATGTGACTGGGCCAGCAATTAAAGCATTTCTGTGCATCAGATTCTTATCACAGTACTGTCTTTGAGATGAAAAGCGAAGCTGATGTCTTGTGCTCTTGTATTCATAAGAAGTCATG